>NC_087266.1:9341614-9675780 GCF_015220805.1 Pogoniulus pusillus | reverse complement strand
GTTAAAATGCAGATGATGTATTTGTCTCATAATGGTTCTTCATCAATTAATTGGCAAGGCTGGAGGTGCTTCGAGCCAAATGGTAGCCAAATGCTCTGATGAGCTGCAAGAGTGGAACACAAACGCGAGTGAGAAGTACTTGTTTGTGATGTGATATATACAAAGGAAAGTACATTGAAAGATACATTTTTGAAATGATGAAAAAAAACCCACATCTGGGTTAAACTTCACAGTGACATAGACATGGTATAGAATCATAGAACCGACCAGGTTGGAAGAGACCTCCAAGATCATCCAGTCCAACCTAGCACCCAGCCCTATCCAGTCATTGAGACCATGGTTTGAACTGAGGGGCCCAGAACTGGACACAATATTCCAGATGCAGCTTCACCAGTGCAGAGTAGAGGGGGAGGAGAATGTGTCTCAACCACAGCCCTTCTAATACATCACAGGATGACATTGGCTTCCTTGGCCACAGGAGCACATTGCTGGCTCATGGTCAACCTTCCATCCACTAGGACCTCAGGTCCTTTTCTGCTTCACTGTTCTCCAACAGATCAGTCCCCAACCTATACTGATAGAATCATACAGTTTATCCTCCTCTCCTTATCAGTGCGTCCTAGTTTTTATTCTGTGTGTTCAGGCTGAGGACAGACTCAGGAGAGGCAATGATACACACACTTTCTGTTTACTATTTGTATAGATTGTTACGTGTTGCTATATTTAAAAGGAAGTGCTCCTCAAAGGTTTTTCAAAGCACAATTTAGAGCTGGAAGAAGCCTTTCATTAGGGATGTAAAGATGACCTCCAGCCCTAAACTGGACTTTGAAATACACCACAAGGATGGATCCTAGAGCTTCTCTGTGAACACCACTTTTAGTTCCTTGTCCTGCTTAGCTTTCATGAAACTGAAACAAAGGAGTTTTAGGATTCAGCCTTGTGGCTCATTTCCCTCAGCTGTGTAGACTCTAGAAAAAATGCTATTTGTATCTTTTTACATCCTTTTGCCTAAATTTTCTTATTTCTTTATCCAGACTCTTAGACATGCCTTTAAAATGCATAGTAAAGTGTGATGCTTTGGGTGTTCTCTGCCCCCCCGCCCCCCACGCTTTGGAAATCACCCAGACTAGACTCAGCCGGCTTTGGAAATTGAATGGAGCTTATTATTTACAGCTTAGCACAATAGACAAGCAGATATTTACAGTATATACAGTTATAGACAAGGTAAAAGGTAATACAGAAGCACAACAGCCTTCCCAGAAACCTGAGTCCCCAGGAGGGGCTCCCAACCACCCCTTCACCTTCCCTCTACCCCTCAACCTTACCCCAATCCCAAGGAAGAATGGAGGTTCGGCCAGGGGGTTAGGTTGCAAAGTGAATTAATCAGAGAAATGGCAGGGAGGCTAGAGAGAGAAAACAAATGCAGCTTTGAGCTCCCCTGCAGAAGTGCCCTATCTATGTTTGGATTCTTGTTCTTGTGTCTCCCAGTAAGCCTATGAGTGAAGTAAACATCATTCTGTTTTCCTTCTCACCAAAACATTTTAGCTAGCTTCAAACTAGCACATAAAGAAGCTGTGCTTCTTTGTAACGAAGCCTTACCAGAAAAAGCTTTTCCAGATATTCAGCTCTACAACATTATCCACACATGCACACAAAAGATCAATGTTTAAGCTGAAAGAGTGATTGTATGTGTTGAGGTAGGAAAAAAAAAGCAAATCAGGAATTTTCATTTCAAAGAATCTGTAAAAATGTGATGTCAAAAAATGTAAATTCACAGTGAACTCTTGAAACAGTGAAGTTTCACCGTTTCAAGAGAAGTGCCTAAATTGTTGATCTGTTCTTGCCTTATATATCCATTGCTATAACTGCTTCTACATAGCAAGTGGATAATGTTCACATCTCCAGGAGGAATGAAATAAAGCCCTGCTACAGACACTTCCTAATCATCTTGCTTGAAGAGAGATGCTAGCTGTGAGCCATTAGTGTGTGTGGAGAGAGATAATTAGAAGAAAAGCAGAGATTAAACAAGAAAATTTAATTTATGTGTGAGAAGCCAAATGCTGCAAGATAAATGTTTAATCCAGAATATTTAACTATTTCATTGTTCAGTCTGCTAGCTGAAATGAAAACGAGTGAAAAGAAAGAGAGCTCGTGGTCTCTGTGCTTCCCTAACTGGGGCCACTTCTCATCTAGGTTCATTTTGGGATGACAAACTCTGAAAGGTAAGGGTCATTTCTCCCTTCTTTTTCAGTATGTCCATCAGCAGAGTTCTATTGAATGCAAAAATAAACCTTCCTATGTGTATTTCTAAAGCTGCAGAGCAAGTATTCTTTGTGACATTTCAACACATTAATAACACACTTGGCAGCAAGTAATTTTTTCCAAGAGAGTCGGATCCTGAAGTGGAAAACCAAATGGAGAAGAGTCTTGGAAGGAACAATTTTAAGTGCCTTTGGAGAGATTGGTGGAACCAGTAGTTTCCAAGCCCACTATGGCTTTGTATTCCTTGGCTATTGAACTCAATGTCTATTCTTGACTCTGCTGATATTTTCTGCTTCTCAGAACAAAAGTATTCCTGAAGTTTCAGCAAGACTGAAAATCTGAAGCTACTTTGTGAAAATAGGATGTGAATTATGGAACCTGTTCAGCTGTGCAGCCACCATGCTGGTCACTGCTTAAAAATGATTCCATGAACGAGGTGCTTCCTTCACAGACATTTGCCAGTCAACAGAGTTAGGTGGGTCCTCAGTGCAGGGAACATTAATGAATCAGAGAGATATAACTTCAGCCTTGGCTACCCAAATATCTCTTTCCTAAATCAACAATATTGCAAAAGAATGAATAATTAAAAAAAACCCAACAACTGAAAAAGCATCAAACTCATCCTGAGACATCTCCCTACAGTATATTAGCAACACAGTGTCTTGGCATCTATGTATCTTACTATTTCTGTTACCTGCCTGGAGGCTGATTCTTAATCTGTTACACCATGGCTGCTTTGACGCTCTGCTATATAGAGTGTTTTGGTGGTAAAGAACTGTACACATAAGACTCATACACATAAAAATATTTGCAGAACTCAGTGAGATTCAGCATGTTTAGGGTCGTGGGGCCTTGGGGTTTTGGGTTGTGCAGCTTATACATGTATTGGTTCCAGTATTTTATTTATCTTTTTACTGCACCGCTCCTGTGTGACACTATTGACCAGATTGTGATTTACAGCAGCGTGATCAAATTGAGAAGCCAGACTCTGGTAAGCTCACAGCACAAAGGGCTCTGACTAGCTCTGAATCTCAGCACATCTAGTACTTCACTGTTAGGGCTTTTTTGAATATTTATTGGGAAAGGGAACACATTAATTAAAACCATAATTTTGGATCGTAATAAGTGTGAATTTGAACTCTGTCTGGAACAGAAATATCACAGTTCTCCTGTCTGGTCTTGTTAACCTACTAATGAGTAAAGAACATTGAATGCAAGGTTATTTAATTTTGTCCTTTCCTCTAATTTCATTGAAGAAATCTTTTGCTAAGGCATATTTAAATATATGCCATGCTGGAACTCAGAGCTGCAGGGGAAAACATGCTGATGAGGATGCACTCAACAGCACTCTTTTAATCCCCTGCCAAGAGGAGGGTGACTGGTTCAGCTGCATGTGCTGCAAGCAGAGGTCTTCTTTCAGTCAGAAGAACCTCACCAAGACATGGGTGAGATCTGAGGGCAGTTGCTTCTGGCCATGGTAAAAGCTTTAGGGATTTCCTGTTGTCAGTGAATTAAAAATTTAAAGAGTGGATTCAAGACTCAGCAGGGCTTTGAGATGCAATGATGGAAGAGTGACAGGAGCATATTGCTCCACATGTAAACAATTAGCATCACTCATCATTTCAGGTGCAAGAAAAGGCAAACAAGTGAGAACTATTAAAAATCAATAGTGGTTCCAGGTTCACTTATACAACAGAAAGGAATTTCTCTAAAACCTGACACATTAAATCTACTGCTATAACTGAAATCAGCTGGTAATGTACTTGGGTAAAATGGAAGTGCAGCAAACCCAAGCAGCCTGTACAGGCTGTTGCAAAGTGAAGAGCAGGAGACCTGGATTTGTCACATCAAACTTTTAACGCCCTCAGTACAGCTTAGATGACACAGACTGAAACATAGGGAGCAATTCTCAGCAGCAGTTGTCACCCAGTAGCTGAGCCTTTTAGCTGCAAGTTATCACTATAAACTCTATTCACTGTACAGACTTTAGTTATAGATATTTTAGATGGAATGGGTTGCCCAGGGAGGTGGTTGAGGCCCTATCCCTGGAGGTGTTTAAGTCCAGGCTGGATGAGGCTGTGTGCAGTCTGCTCTAGGGTAGGGTGTCCCTGGGCATGGCAGGGTGGTTGGAACTAGCTGATCCTTGTGGTCCCTTCCAACCCTGACTGATTCTATGATTCTATGTCCATTAATAGTGGAAGTGAAGACATCATGTTAGCCATCTCCAAGGATAAGACCTATGTCCCAGTTAATAAAGTAGACTTTATGTAGCTAATTGCTCTACACCTGCCTTCTGGCTGGAATAAATATATGAAACAGCTTTGGTCTTGTTTTCTTTTGCATTACATATTTAAACCAAACATCACTAATACACTGCACCGTGCTGTGGAAGTGCTGTCCATTAGGATATGTGCAGGAGTATGTCTCTCTTTGTGTGTGGGTAAGGCAAAACTTGGTTTAGTTTATTCAGGTGCATTATGCAGGTGTCCTGAGCACTGCAGAACATCACTGTCTGCAGGTGGTGCTTTACGTGACATCTGTCAGAAGCAGCTCATTCACTCCTGTCTCAGCCTCAGGGCAGAACTGCATGATGACTGGCTTGTTGCATGATGACTGACTCGTTGCATGATGACTGGCTTGTTGCACGATGACTGACTCATTGCATGATGACTGGCTTGTTGCATGATGACTGACTCTGCATGATGACTGACTCTGCATGATGACTGACTCGTTGCATGATGACTGGCTTGTTGCATGATGACTGACTCGTTGCATGATGACTGACTCTGCATGATGACTGACTCGTTGCATGATGACTGGCTCATTGCACGGTGACTGACTCGTTGCATGATGACTGGCTTCTTGCATAATGACTGACTCGTTGCATGATGACTGGCTTGTTGCACGGTGACTGACTCGTTGCATGATGACTGGCTCATTGCACGATGACTGACTCGTTGCATGATGACTGGCTTCTTGCATAATGACTGACTCGTTGCATGATGACTGGCTTGTTGCACGGTGACTGACTCGTTGCATGATGACTGGCTTGTTGCATAATGACTGACTCGTTGCATGGTGACTGGCTTGTTGCATGATGACTGACTCGTTGCATGATGACTGGCTTGTTGCACAGTGACTGGCTTGTTGCATGGTGACTGGCTTGTTGCACGATGACTGACTCGTTGCATGGTGACTGACTCGTTGCATGATGACTGGCTTGTTGCACGATGACTGACTCGTTGCATGATGACTGGCTTGTTGCACGATGACTGACTCGTTGCATGATGACTGGCTTGTTGCATAATGACTGACTCGTTGCATGATGACTGGCTTGTTGCACGGTGACTGACTCGTTGCATGATGACTGACTCGTTGCATGGTGACTGGCTTGTTGCACAGTGACTGGCTTGTTGCATGGTGACTGGCTTGTTGCACGATGACTGACTCGTTGCATGGTGACTGGCTTGTTGCACGATGACTGACTCGTTGCACGGTGACTGGCTTGTTGCACGATGACTGACTCGTTGCACGGTGACTGGCTTGTTGCACGATGACTGACTCGTTGCATGATGACTGGCTTGTTGCACGATGACTGACTCGTTGCACGATGACTGGCTTGTTGCATGATGACTGGCTTGTTGCACGATGACTGACTCGTTGCACGGTGACTGGCTCGTTGCACGATGACTGACTCGTTGCACGGTGACTGACTCGTTGCACGATGACTGACTCGTTGCGTGGTGACTGGCTTGTTGCACAGTGACTGGCTTGTTGCATGGTGACTGGCTCATTGCACGGTGACTGACTTGTTGCATGATGACTGGCTTGTTGCAGTTTGCTTGGTTTATATATTTTTTTTCTTTGTTAAATAATGTTATTTAAGGTTTTACATGGTAAAGGAATAGCAGCAGTGACTGAGCATCCCACCAATACCTGGTGCTCTAGATGATGAGGCAATCTGAGCTACAGTGGACTGTGTAGCAAAGAGGAACCCCAAAACCAAGTTTCAGAAAGAAAAGAATCACAGAATAATAGAATCGCCAAAGTTGGAAAAGGCCTCTAAGATTATTAACTTCAGCAACCAACCCACCACTACCATGGCCATTAAATAAAGTCCTGAAGTGCCACAACATCATGTTTTGTGCTAAAAGCAAGAATATGATCCCTGCTGCTTTGCAGCACCATGGCCTCACTCCTGCTCTAGTACTTTGTGCATCCAATACAACAGGCTCTAGACATGCTGTGAAACCTGTGAGCTACTTTAGTGTGCAATATGTTAAGAGACCAACCCCCACTTGGCTACAACTTCCCTTCAGGTAGTTGTAGACAGCAATGAGGTCACCCATAAGCCTCCTCTTCTCCAGCCTAAACAACCCCAGCTCCCTCTGCCTCTCCTCACAGGGCTGTGTTCCAGGCTTCTCACCAGCTTTGTTGCCCTTCTCTGGGCACATTCCAGCACTTCAACATCTCTCTTGAATTGAGGGGCCCAGAACTGGACACAGTACTCAAGGTGTGCTGAGTACAGGGGAAGAATAACCTCCCTTGCCCTACTGGCCACACTGTTCCTGATCAAGGCCAGGATGCCATTGGCTCTCCTGGCCACGCTGCTGGCTCATCTTCAGCTACTATTTACCAGTATCCCCAGGTCTCTTTCTGCCTGGCTGCTTTCCAGCCACTTAGTCCCCAGTCTGTAGTGCTGCTTGGGGTTATTGTGGCCAAAGTGCAGAACCCTGCACTTGGCCTTGTTAAATCTCATCCCGTTGGCCTCTGCCCACCCACCCAGCCTGTCTAGGTCCCTCTGCAGAGCTCTCCTACTCTCCAACAGATTGACACCTGCCCCTACCTTGGTGTCATTCACAAACTTACTGATGCTGGAGTCAATCCCCCTGTCCATATCATCAATAAAGATACTGAACAGGATTAGGCCCAGCACTTCTGTGTGCCCGTATAAGGGCCAAGGGCATGCTAAGATGCTGTTTTAGGGCAAAATGAAGGTCTCTGATGGGATACTTTACTTAAGGGCCTACAGGGATAAATACCTGAAGTGACCCTCCCATCTAGCACTTCAGCATTTGATAACCCCAAGTTAGTGCTTTAAATATGTCCTGTTAGTATTATTCTTTGCTAAACACTGAAAATGGACTTGGCAGTCTATAAAGAACAGCAGAAGATGCCATTATGTGCTACTGCCAAGGAGGAGAATGTGTGGATGGGGCAACTAGCTAGTTGTGTCTGCATGTTTCTCATGGCAGTAAATCTGACATCAAGGACAATGAATTTCAGGAGCACTGAATCACAAAGGATTGTAAAATCATACTCATGAAGGACTCAGTTCTTCAGATAAGACTTTATGGTGGCAGACTGAAGCATCTGTCCAAAAACTTTGAGGTTTGCTTTTGCAAGAGGGCTCCCAGATCCACTTGGAGGGCCTACCATCTAATTATTTTTCATGGATAAAAGTCCATCTGTCATTAAGATTTATTTGAGGGTAAATATTAAAATTCACTTCTGATCTGAGCAGACAGTATCTGTCTGATGTGCGTTCCCTAAGGATGGATGCATGGCTAGATGTTACTGTGGTCAAAGGGTGTCCTGATTCAGAGAGGGAGCAAAAGGGGAGATATATATTTGACATATATATGCATATGCAGATATAGTCATTGCACTAGTTTGAAGCTAGCTAGAATGCTTTGGTGAGAAGAACTAGATTACAGGCTGTGAAAGGGAAACAAGAGTGATGTCTACTTCCCACATAGGCTTGCAAGGATGTATAAAACCAAGAATCAAAACAGAGATAAGGCACTACTTCTCCTGCTGGGGAGCTCCAAGCTGCACCTCTCTCTCTAACCTCCCCTTCCATTTCTCTGACTAATCCAGTTTTGCTTCCTAACCCCCTGGCCGAACCTCCATTCTTCCTTGGGACTGGGGTAAGGTTGAGAGGGGTGGGAAAATGTAGAAGAGTGGTTGGGGAGCCCCTCCTGGGGACTCAGGTTTCTGGGAGGGCTGTTGTGTTTCTGTATTACCTTTTACCTTCTCTATTTCTGTATGTAATTGTAAACATCTGCTTGTATATTGTGCTAAGTTACAAATAATAAGCTTCATTCAAATATCGAGAGCCAATTGAGTCTAGTCTGGGTGATTTCCACAGTGTGTGTGTGTGGGGGGGGCAGGTAACACCCAAACCAACACAGTTATGTATGTATATACACATACAAATATGTATTTATACATACTTCAAAGATATGTACCTATATTAATGTGTGTGTATAGACATAAGGAAATGTATAGATATATTTGTATATGTGTCTATATACCCACTGTAAGCAAAGTCAGTGTTGCTGTCAGTCCTGTATACTTTAAATTCATGGAAGATGAAAGCATTTGAAATAATTTTCTAATCATAGTTTCTATACTTCCTCTTTCTTCCCCCAAACTACTTGAGCGATAGAAGCATTGTTGTGAAGGGGAAATTAATTAATGCAAGATGATATTTTTCCAAAATTAATAATGTTTATTGATGTTGATACTCAGAACTTTCACCACCCCTGACCATTAATAATATTTATGTTCTCACAGTCATGGAAATAGTCACAGTATCATAAGGGTTGGAAGAGACCTCACAGATCATCAAGTCCAACCCTTTACCACAGAGCTCAAGGCTAGACCATGGCACCAAGTGCCACATCCAATCTTGCCTTGAACAGCTCCAGGGACGGCGACTCCACCACCTCTGGATAATATCTAGTTCCAGTAATAACCAGCAAAATACACAAACATTAAACTGGAAGAGAAGATTCCCCATGGTCAAATGCCATTTGTGGTCGATGTGCCACTTGCCCACCAGATGGACTCCAAGAGCTCTTTCTGCTTATGGCAGAAGGCAATGGGGAAATTACAAAGAAGCTTTGAAGCATTTTCTCACAAATTATTATTACCCGACTCATGGGGCTAGCCACAGTCATAAACAGTGCCCAAATGCTTTCAGGGGAACTCTGTCTTGTTGGTTGTGGTGCTTGATTCTTCCCAGGCTTCTAGGGAAAGGAGGCAGACAGTCTCTGACCTTGTCCCTGGCTCACCTGGCTGATCTGTGTATGCCCAGGACTTCTAAGCAGGTGTGTAGGCAGGGCATCATGAGATGTGCAGTCTCAGCACGATGTCACGCTGACCAAGCAGGTCGATAGCATCCAGGCATCCAGGGCCTCCTGATAAGCTTGCAACAGTGGAGTTTACAGGTAAACAAGGAGGCAGCAGGCAACAGCAGAGCACACCAGAACACACCAGAGAGCATGTTGTTCATTTGCATATCTCTTTTTATCAATGTGGGACAAGATTAATTGCCCTTTGGACACAGAACAGCCAATCAGGATGGCAGTTAGCCAAACTTTACCATATTAGGCAAAGCCACAGGCTCACTTTTCTCTAATTTGGGAAAAGCACAGGCCTTGCACTAGGCAGGCACAAGCTAAGTGTGTACCTTGTTTACCACAGGACCCTGGGCAGGCTCAGGTGCTCCAGGTTCTTTTGTGTCCTTTTTCCCACACTTACCTCTCTGGTGGAGCAGAAAAACATGCCTAGACAAGGCAGGACATGGATAAGCCTATTTTGGGCCCATCAGGCTACCAGAACAAGCATGCATCTCATTACATGAAAATAGGTATGTCTTCTAAAAAACACAGTAAGATGCACCTTGGGATTGGATATGGAGTGAGTTTGTGTAAAATATTCAAATTAATTGAGCTTCAATTGCTATGACAACTTACACTTAAGGTACTGCCTTTTATTTTTTGTATTCTTTGATTTTATTTTGAGCAACAACACAATTGAAATCCATCTTACCTCTCTTTTTGTCTTCTTGCCATTGGTGAAAGACAGATTTCTTTTTCAAGGACTTTACAGGATTAAGCTGTTTAAGCATCACAAAATGAATCTACCAGCTTCACCATACTGAAATATGACCTTTTTTTTCTGCTTAGAAAAAAAAAAATCTCAAAATAATTAGGTCAAAATTTTCATAGCTGATATTTGTGCTGCAGTAATTCATGGCTGATAATTTAATTGAATTTTCATATGTATGAAGCAGATGTTATAGGTTCTCTGCTACATCACGATGGTAGCGTTAGTCATGCAGATTTATATTAAAGCAATCCTGTATTGTTCATTTCCACATTTATCTACATTTGGTTCTGCAGTTGATTTTGCAATTGTCTCATTTAATTATGAACATTGACATCATTTACAAGATTTATGCATCTAATTAAACAAGCTCTAATAGAGAAGTTTCAGAAATAAAGCCAAGAGACTAATACGGGTGTGCCAGTGGTTACACTGGTTTCTATTGTTACTCTTAAGCAAGGGGAGCTAGAAAAAAAGTAATGCCTTTGTTCACTGATATCAGACTTCAAACATTTTCTGTCTTCTCAGTCATATTATATATGAAGCAATATTTTAAAATGTTAAATTGATGGTTAGGAGTAAGCACTGCATAGAACTAAGAGAGCAGAACACAAAAGCAAAAGTGGCAGTGAGAGCTGAGAAGCCCTGATTATGGGCACTCTATTGACCAAGGAGGTTGTATAACAATTGGTAAGTCATTTATTAAGATAGATATTTATTGTTTGAATAAGCCTTTATAAATTCTGTGTGCCTGACATGAATACCAAGTGTGAACTTTTTCATTTTCCAGGCAAAGATAAAATGAAAGAGATTTGTTGATTAATGATCCTCTACAATGGTGGACTAGCCCAGCAAGGTCAGGAATGAGAAAAACATCCAGTTCATTAGTCAGCGAGTTTTCCTCCTCGTAGTTTTTATTGCTCAAGCTTTCATATTTATTGGTCAAGACAGGGGAAATGAACAGGAAAAAAGGCCATCTAGGGTTATAGTCCAACTATGTAACAAGCAGATATGGCTACCTGCCCTTTGGGAGTGACCACTTCTGATCATATCCCACCCATCAAGTCTTGATGTGGTCATGATTCACAGAAAAAACACCAGCAATATTAATTTAATGTGACCTCCACCACAGACAGGACAATAACTGTGTTTGTTGGTTTCCATAAATCTGTTTAAACTTGATGGCCTTCAGTTGAAGGGAGAGTCTTCTACATCTCTGGATACTTTGTCTAGTCATTTATTCAGAACCAAGCCCATCACCACGAGTCATTTCTCATCAAATATGACAGTAGGGTGATTGCAGCATCAGTAGTGGAGGTGAAGATATTCAAAGCAACATATATGTGATAAGCATTTCCTATCTCATGGCAAAAATGTATTGCTTTCCCCCCAAAATGTGAAAGCCTGTATGCCTCCTTTTAATCTTCTGTGTGTTGAACAAGAGTAACTTTTTTTTAACGGAGAACAGAGAGATTTATTCAATACCTATGAATTGAATATCAATGTGCAGATCTATTAATTCACTGCCATTTGTCACCCTCAGCCTTTCAGCCTAATTGTAATGAACAGGATTTCTTTCCATTCCGATCTTTCCATTGAAATCTTTTTGTTTGGGTTTTTTGTTGTTTTCATTCAAGTCACAGCTCCAGAAGTCCTAGCATTATTCAAAACTTTCAACTTGCTTTAGAAGAACTTTTCAGAGGGAAGTGTAATGCAGAAAGAAAGAAAAGAAAGAAATGTTCCAGACCTACATGCACATGATTCTTGTCCATCCTCACTCACATTAAACATGATTTTTGTCATCTTTGAAAGAGCAGATCAACAAAAGCTTTTAATTTGCTTTTTGTCTCAATTCAAGGGAAAGAACATTTGCTAACATTGTGTTGGCTAGCACACAACACAACTGCTATGAAAGCTTCCCAGCACCTACTGTCAAGAGAATGTTTACTGTACTGGTTGACAAACTGCAGTGGTTTTGAGCAACTCACTACCTCCAGGAGAGCTGAGATATCTTTCTCAGAATGGAGAAAGATCTAGTGGCTGGGGTATGGTATTTTTCATCTTTGTGCTTTCAATTTGAATAAAAAAAGAGATGCAAAGGTACTAGCTTTCATTCCTCATAGCATTGTCACTCTTATCAGCAAACTGAACTGATATGCTGAAAAACCATAGCTTGGTGGTCATATTTAATTCTCAAGCAGTTATTTTTGCCTGTTGTTTCTTAGCCTGACAAAGACTGCCTTGCAAGTACCCCGTGTTTTATCCACTGCCACTGCACACATTTCTGCTGGAGTTCTTCTGTAATCACGTGGAAAGCAGATAAAGCTAGTTGTAAAGTAAAAACTGAATCAGGTTATGAGAGACCCACAAGGTGACTTTACAAGAGTGTTGTCAAAGGAGAGGTGTGACTAGAATTAAGCAGAAGACAGCTGTGGTAACAAGGTGCCAAATGACAGGATGGAGTGGTCTGTGAAAATATCTTAATGTCTGTCACTTAAGCACATGCTAGTGCTTGAATAGGTAATTCATTAGAAAGTTGGAGTATTGCTTTTCTTGTTTGTGCTCCTCTGTGCATTAGAGGAAAAGGCATGGTTCATCTTTATATGCTAGATGTGTTTTTCTTCTGTTCACAGTCCACAGTTAAGTGATTTAATTTACATGTCTGGCTTCTATTTCTTCCACAGAGCCAGAAAAGTTATATCTGTAATGGTCTGATGTAGGCTCCTTTAGAAGTCAGAGGAAAGTCTTCTGCTAATATTAATGGCTTGTAAATTGCATTGTTAACCAACGTTTTAAGTGAAGAACTGCATTTGTAGCATCTGCATTTCTACAGATTAGCTTATTGATAGCACTGGGCTACATTTTTAAGAACAGAAGATTAATTTTACTGTGTAAATCAGTTAATCGCTCTTCTATGTACAGTGGCTTAAATTAATCATGCTTTTCTGAAAACACACTGTATTTTTCTTCCCTCTTTTTAAATGTAGCTCCATCATGTTAAACGAAAAGGAAAATTAAATCATCCTATTGCTTTAAGCTATTCATATTGTTATTATCTGTGAACCTTGGGTATTCTTGAAGTGGGTAGCGAGACTTAGGAATGAACTCATCTGAACTCAGCAGGAAATTGAGGTACTTGCAAAACAAAATAAGCTACAAATAGAAATTCTTGCAAAGAGAGAAGCAAGAACTTGTGGACGAAGCATCTGGAAGCACAGAAGAGTTTACTGGTTCTAAGTTAAGGTGATGTGCTTGTCGGATGAGAGAAGGTAGGTGGGATGTGGGGACTTTCTTTACTATCTCAGGGAATCTAACAATTACTGATGCAAGAGATGCACGAGGCTGGCTTTCTGCATGCTCTAGTCTTGGAAATGTGTGAATTGCCAGCAAAGGTCAATGTAATAGAGGTTTGGAGCTGGGCTTGTTTAGCCTTGAGAAGTGGAGGCTCGGGGGGACCTCACTGCTGTCTACAACTACCTGAAGGGAGGTTGTAGCCAGGTGGGGGTTGGTCTCTTCTCCCAGGCAACCAGCAACAGAACAAGGGGACACAGTCTCAAGTTGTGCTGGGGAAGTATAGGACTGTGTCGTAGGCTGCGATACCATAGTAGCAAGGGAGTAATAAGAGACGGGGCAAAGGCCTGATGCAATGGTATATCCAACAGGCTAAAACAGACGTTAGGAGGAAGTTCTTCACACAGAGAGTGATTGGCATTGGAATGGGCTGCCCAGGGAGGTGGAGTCACCATCCCTGGAGATGTTTAAGAAAAGACTGTCTGAGGCACTTAGTGCCATGGTCTAGATGGCTGGATGATAGGTTGGACTGGATGATCTTGGAGGTTTCTTCCAACCTGGTTGATTCTATGATTCTCTTTCTGTTTTTTGTCAATACCTAGGAACTTGATGGCTACTGTTTGTCTTTTTTTTTTTTTTCCCTTTTACAGTATCACAGTATCACCAAGGTTGGAAGAGACCTCACAGATCATCTAGTCCAACCCTTTACCACAGTGCCCAAGGCTAGACCATGGCACCAAGTGCCACATCCAACCTTGCCTTGAACTGCCCCAGGGACGACGACTCCACCACCTCCCCAGGCAGCCCATTCCAGTGCCCAATGACTCTCTCAGTGAAGAATTTTCTCCTCACCTCGAGCCGAAATTTCCCCTGGCGCAGCCTGAGGCTGTGTCCTCTTGTTCTGGAGCTGGCCACCTGAGAGAAGAGAGCAACCTCCTCCTAGCCACAACCACCCCTCAGGTAGTTGTAGACAGCAATAAGGTCACCCCTGAGCCTCCTCTTCTCCAGGCTAAACAACCCCAGCTCCCTAAGCCTCTCCTCGTAGGGCTTGTGCTCGAGGCCTCTCACCAGCCTCGTCGCCCTTCTCTGGACACGCTCAAGCATCTCAGTGTCCTTCCTAAACTGGGGGGCCCAGAACTGAACGCAGTACTCGAGGTGTGGTCTGACCAGTGCAGAGTACAGGGGCAGAATGACCTCCCTGCTCCTGCTGACCACACCACTCCTGATACAGGCCAGGATGCCACTGGCTCTCTTGGCCACCTGGGCACACTGCTGGCTCATGTTCAGCTAGCTTTTGTCTTATCTTTCTGTGAAAGCAATAGAAGGGAAAAGAACCACTTGAAATATACTTCAAACAGTGCTCAGCAAGTGAGTGTGAGAACAAGTACCTCTAACTCACTACACAGATTCTTATGTGCTAGTGCTGCTGTGTAGCAGAGATAGCAAGAAAGTGGTTCACAGCTTTTCGAGCTTCCCTCCCACTATCTATATTTACACTCGTGGATGTTGTGCTCTGAGAACCATATACACAGAGATGATTTTCACACCTGTATTTACCATTCATTGTTCCCACCCTGGAGCAGAAACACTAACACATGAGGGCAGGGACTACACCTGTGATTTTTTTCCAGAGGTCTAACAAACCCATCAAAAATATTTCCAAGCATATTCATGCTCTCTACATCGTGATTATAATGGATACAATAGACAAAGGAACATTTTAGGGTGAAGTAGCATCCTTTACTTCTATTTAAACTTGGTTGCAGCTCTGTGCAAAACACTGTAAAGCAACTACTTTGTGCTTGATTGCACTCTTGCCTGAGAAAGTTTTTCTTCCTGAAACAGATCCCAACACTCTGCTACCCTTCCAGCTTTCCTCCATCAAAAGCAGGCAGACAAGGTAAAAACTAAACTACTGAAGGAGGCAAAGTAGCCCCTTGGAAACAGTGCCAGAACTTGTTAATCAGATACAAGGCTGCCCATGATGTCGTGTGTCCTTCTGCAGTGCTGAATTAATCTGCCTCCAATCTCTAAAAGCAAATACAGGTGAGGAACATCCATAATTCTGCCATCTCTAAGTGATATGCTGTACCTTCACCAGATGTGTGCTCCTTGTACCTGAAATGACTAGAACGGGAAATGCCTACTGTGAACTACTTTCCATCCTCTGAAAATCAGCACATCTGCTAATATTTATGGTTCTTCCATTTCCTTTTGTAATCCCCTCACTTCATACATGATGCCACATAACACCACTCCCAGAGTTTTCATTCATCTCTCATTTAGCAGATTATAATCCTCAAGAGAAAAAGAGAAATTATGCTAAACTTGTGGAACAACCTATTCAGCACACTACTGAAATGAGGCACCACAGCCTTTGCTGAGGTGCATTTGTAGCTCTTCTTTTCTCCACACATACAAAGGATGCCTGAAGCACTTCACATCATAATCACAGCTCTCCTGATTGCTCCATATTAACTTCAGCCCTTCAGGACACTTACAGCTATTAAACTGGATACAGTTAAACTACTGGCAGGTGCTTCTTCCTTTCTATCACTTCACTCAGGGTCAGCAGAATTAAAGCTGCCTGTGTAGAAAGTGTATCTGTATGACTAATACCTATTATTTTCTGGTTTTCAGAAGCCTGAGATTCAGGATCTCAGTTGCAGAAAATACTGTTGGTAGCTGCAAATAGCACCAAGCTTTTGGGAAGTATTATATGTCTTGATGTCTCCAAGCATTTTCCACAGGAAATAGAAACTCTTCCCTAAGTATAAAGTCTGAATTTATATGCTGGGCATATTCTAGACTCCAACAACAAGAGACAAAGGTATTTTCTTTCCCTGTCTGAGCTACAGCTAAAGTCTGTACGAGGAATGACATGATTATTATGTAAGGTTCCCACCTTGTGCATATAATATAGAAAAGGAGTCATTTTCTTCATGCTCTTGACCTTCAAACAGCAGTGCTAGGCACCATGTTCTCATCTTACAGACTGAGAGCTGGTTCTATGAAATACTGAACATTCCTTTCACCAGCTGGGCACACCCTGGGTTCCTTGCTACTTCAACGGGCACTGAGGAGCCCACATGTTTCCTGAATGGCTCTGGGGACAGGGATTCCACTGCCTCACTGGGCAGTCCCTTCCAGTCCCTGACCCCTCTTACAGCAGGGTAGTTTTCCCTCACCTCAAACCTAACCCTCCCATGTTGCAGCTCGAGGCCACAAGCAGATGCCTGCATGGGACACCTGCACAGGACCAAGGTTTTACACATTGGCAACAGCACTCATAGGATCAACTGCTTGAATTTTCAGCACCTCAACAACAATCATAGAGCAATAAAGCATCACAGAATCTAGCACTGCCCTGGAATTTACTATGATCAGTGCCTGCTCTCCTCATCAGTTGCCTTGAATCACATTTGGAATCCTCTTAACAAAGATGGAAACAGTGGGGGAATGGGAAGGCTGGAGCCAAGGCAGGTGAGCTCATTGTGACCTTGTTCAGACCTGATCTAACTCCAAACCATTACCTCTTCAGCAGGTCTTGGGTGCAGACACTCCAGCTTCTGCAGCTCACCCAGGCTGGCTCTTGCAGTTGACAAGCAGCATTGCTTCTGTGCTTCTGTTCAGGCCAACTTTAGGTTTGCTTCTCCATCACCAGGTGCTCATGCCCTTGGTAGAGTAAGTATTAAGCCTTTCCCTACCTGACCGGGGGGCCACACCAGGCCCCCCGGCCTTTGGATTCCCTCCACCATTCACCCAGTGATGCACCATGAGGACTCACCAGTGACGATGTGAGGAGGATCCCTCTGCCCAGATGGGCACAGCTTGAGGCTTCTGCCTCTCCTGGGGTGGATTAAATAGGGGAGCAGACAAGGAGGGCAAAGTGCCCACAGCTGGGATGGGAGGAGCCACAAACAAAAGCCAGGTGCTCTGTGTTTGGGGGAGGGGAAATTAAAGGGGAAATGGGGTGTGGGGTGGGAAAGGGGCAGGTATAGTGGAAAAGGGGAGGTGGTGCTGAAGGGAGGGAGCTGGAGAGGAAAAGGATGGAGGTGAAAAGAAGAAAATGGGGAAAAAAGGAGTAGGTGAAGGAGGAAGATGGGGGAAAAATGAAGATAGAAAGAAAAGAGATGAATAGAAAAGGAAAAAGATGGGGGAAAAGAGGAGATGGAGATGAAAGGAGGGATTTGAGAGGGAAGTGAGACAAAAAAGAAAATAAAAATGAAAACTAGACTGTAGGGGAGAAAATAACAAAGGTGACCCTGCTCTGCCAGGGGGGGATGGGACTGAATGATTGTTTGAGGTCCCTTTAGCTCCTTTTTGTGATTCAGCAGCTTTCAGAGGCGCCTGCAGCAGTGCTGACTAGTGATGGGATTTCTGCATCAGTGAGGAACCCAGGGGGAGCATTGTTTTTTGTGGTATATTCTTCTGCACAAAGTAGTCCCATCTCAATGCCTGTGGCCTCAGCATGCAGCATCTTTGTGCTTAGTAAAATGCAGAGGAAGAAGTTGGTTAGAAGGGTTGCAATCACAACAGTCCTTTAGGAAGTAAGGTGTAATCTGTCCATAATTAATTTAACAAATGTTTTATCCTGCTTTCAAATCAGTTAGCTAAGTATTTCAGGCCTAGCTTCTTAAACCACATGGAAATCCCATAAAGCTTGGATAAAGGAAAGCAACTGTTCCTGCAAACCTTCTCTTTCGGTGAACAGACTTTTTTGATTAAGAGGTGTTTTTAAACCAGGATCAGAGGGACCTTAATAGAGATCTATTGAACAGCATCCAGGAGGTAAGAACAAGGGGACACAGTCTCAAGTTGTCCTGGGGAAGGTCTAGGCTGGATGTTAGGAAGAAGTTCTTGACAGAGAGAGTGATTTGCCATTGGAATGGGATGCTCAGGGAGGTGATGTAGTTGCTGTCCCTGGAGGTGTTTGAGCAAAGTCTGGATGAGGCTCTTAGCGCTATGGTCTAGTTGATTGGACAGGGCTGGGTGCTAGGTTGGACTGGATGATCTTGGAGGTCTCTTCCAACCTGGTTGATGCCATGATTCTATGATTTTTATATATGCACTTCAAACACAGATTATATCTGTTCTATTCTGCTCTGCCCGAAACTGATCTCTCCTTTCACTCAAGGTATCCTTACAGCCAGGAAGGTGGTCTACCTCATATTTTCTCCTGTTATTTTCTATAGCAATATGCTTTATCCTACTTAAACTGATCTCTATGTCTTCTTAAGTAAGACACATTTACCTGACCTGCATTTGGAAATGGAGTTGTAGCTCCTCACACAACTTAAAGATATCAAACTACCTGACTTCTAGGAAGTTTTGCACCTCCATATGGCCATGTATTGCTGCTGTGATGGCTGTCTGAAGATATGCACAATTACCTAATTCTTTATTTAACAGAAATTTTCCTATGGATTTAGCTGGCACAGGATTTTTTTTGTGGGGAAGTGAATTACGCCAATATAAACAGGATCCTGTCAGTAACATTCACTCAGTCCATATGAAGCAAAACCATAAAGGCCTCAATTTCTAACAGTAGCCAGAAAGAGTTTGGCTTTTCCTATAGCTCTGCTGGATGACTTCTCCAGTCATTCTGACTGATCTTTCGTATTCCTGTCCTGTGTGCTTGCAAAATACTGTTGCAGTTAATTTCGTGTGAGTGATAATTCTCATGATTCCCATCTCACCCCTATACCTCTGCAATTACTCTTGCTCACTGCAGGGAATGTCTCACATTTTTATATGATTTTTGAAACATTTTGTGCACATAACTCTGCTCATGCCTGCAGATTTAAAACCTGTTCCAGCTTGCTGTACTTGTCTTGCCCTTGATTTACTATTTGAAATAATAAATGCAGAGCATTTATGTAAGGCTTTGCCTACAGAGACTCTGCGATGCAGAACAAAGTAGACAGGTAACATTATCCCTGTTTTACAAGTGGTAAAACATGACATAGTCATGGTTTCAACCCTTTCAGGCAGCCCTAAAATTAAGGGGGTAGCTGGAATTCAGTGGAGTTATACCAGTTTTAGACCTGAGTAAAGCAGTGCTGCATTGAGTGTTTATAAAGCACAAGCCCTGTGATATACCCTCTCACTGACATGGGGCTGAAGAACAGCAGTTTTGAGATGGAGGGAAACAAAGTGCCAAAGCAAGCACCTACTGCTGGCTACAAGTGTTAATTGGGAGCGTGATTAAAGAACAGCCTTGTAGAAGAGGATAGGGGAGTGCTGGTTGACAGCAGGCTCAGTAATGAGTCAGCAGTGTGTCCTGGTAGCCAAGAGGGCAAACTGGGGTTCATCAAACACAGCAAGATCAGCTAGTCACAGGAAAGTATTATCCTGCTGTATTCAGACATCTGTTTCACATACCTTTGACACTCTTGGTATGTATATTGAGATCTTAAGCCTGTCTAAAGTGGTGTACCTCTATGAAAGACAAGAGAATGGCACCACTTAGAGCCAGCTCACAATCTCAGTATTGAACACCCCTCCTGTGAAGAGAGAGACAGAGTCAAGCTTGCTTTTTAAGGAGCAGATGGGATAGCGATTGAAGAAGAGGTGAGGACCACCAAGTTAGTTTTGTTTCTGGTATGGGCATGACTCTTCATTATGGATTAAAAGCAGTGTGTCCGTGCAATGGCTCCATTTCCTTCACCATTTGTTTTAATCACTGCTGACACACTGATTTGCCTCCAGTCACTTTGCTGTGACAACAGTGATTAATAAGGATAATTCAGAAAGATATGCTTATGGGGAAAATAGGGTTTAATATCCAGGTAGAAAACATACAACTTACCTCTTAAATTAAATGACTATTTAGAAAGCATTGTCAATGCTATAAGCCACACTGTGCTTTTGCATGACAAAGACACTGTAATCCAATCATGCTAAGGAGTCACTAGATCGTTTATGCTAAATAATCAGAGGGAAATGAGATGCCCTATTAAAAATGTGCTTGGGTTTCATTTTGGTTAATCACAGGATATTCTGGAGACTGAAGAATATCAGTAGCAAATGGCTGTTCTGCAATACCATGTGCAGTGGCTGTAGAAACCACATTCAACTTGGAAATGAGGCATTAACAGAGGATTTTCAAAGGAATTAATAACAACCACGAATTGGAATCCAAAAATCCTTTTTTGCATTTTAGATACCACCTGATGTGATAAAGAATAGCCACAACCTGCTTCTTACTTCAAGAAACAGATGCAGACCATGAATTGCAAAGGCTTTGCTCTATTTTGTTTCTGAATTTATTATCTCACTGGACGAGGTTTTATAGGTGCTACCTTTTGCAGCTAAGGCTCAGATAATAAACTTCCTATGCCACACAGGGCTACATTTCCAGCCATATTCAAGTTCTGCTAGTGCAAACACATCAACCTGGTGTTTTGTTTGCAAATGGGTGTTTGCATTTTCCATAAGGATTATAGGAATAATCCATCCAATATTAAAGACTGTCACACACAGCTTGGGCAAAATTTCCAAGTATAACACCAGACATCTAAAATTCTACACAAATAAACCAAGATTAATTTTCAGGAACATGAGAAACCTGCCTTTGCTATTGACCTTAGTAGGTGTTTGGGGTATTGCACAACTTGGAGAATGAAGCTACTTTCATTTAGCTGCCAGTGGCATCCTGGTCTGGATCAGGAACAGTGTAGCCAGAAGGACAAGGGAGGTTATTCTTTCCCTGTACTCAGCACTGGTCAGGCCACACCTTGAGTACTGTGTCCAGTTCTGGGCTCCTCAATTCAAGAGAGATGTTGAGATGCTGGAACGTGTCCAGAGAAGGGCAATGAAGCTGGTGAAATTTCTGGAACACAGCCATGTGAGGAGAGGCTGAGGGAGCTGGGGGTGTTTAACCTGGAGAAGAGAAGGCTCAGGGGTGACCTCATTGCTGTCTATGACTACCTGGAAGGAGGCTATAGCCAGGTGGGGGTTGCTCTCTTCTCCCAGACAACCAGCAACAGAACAAGGGGACACAGTCTCAAGTTGTGCCAGGGGTGGTATAGGCTGGATGTTAGGAGGAAGTTCTTGACAGAGTGAGTGTTCAAGAAAAGCCTGTCTGAGGCACTTAGTGCCATGGTCTAGTTGATTGGCTACGGCTGGGTGTAGGTTGGACTGGATGATCTTGGTGGTCTCTTCCAACCTGGTTGATTCTATGATTCTATTCACTTAGGACAGTAATTTAGGTGCTTGGTCTATGGATATCCTGCCAAGATAAACATGCTGGGGAAAGCTGTTTGGTGTAGAGGCTCTAGAGTAGCTTATGTGCATTCTAATTAGCCATCAAGAGAGGGCAGCTAAATAAAGCTGTCTTTTGGAAATAGTCCCTGGGCAGTTTAGCACCCAGAACATAACCTGTGCTGTCAGTAAAAGAGATAGTGTGAGAAACCCATATGCATACTGGGGAACAGTGTAATGGTTTAATAGCAAAGATGACCTAGATTTGGGGCACAGGAATGTTGCTCAGCAGACTTGGATTTATTACTGTAGGTACAGCTTTTTGCTTTGAAATTTTGCTTGAAGATGTTAGAAGAGTCAGATTTAAGCTAATGCATTGGGGCAACCCTGTGGTTTTTTTTTTGCTTTGAGGAGAACCTTAGTTTTCCTTTTTAGAAGCATAAGTCCATCTGGGTGTTTTAAGGTGCATAGCTACTGATTAGTCTGAACACCTAACATCTTTGTGAAGGATCTTACTTCACAGTCCTGAACAGTAGGACACTTGTTCAGGAGTAAATGATAAAAAAATGTGAATAGGATGCAGCTGAGGCTGTACATAGCAAAAAGTGTAAGGATTTATGTACTACCAGTGATATTCCCCATCCTATCTGAAACAACTATCAAGCATCTCACTCCCCTGTCTCCTCCTTTTCGAGTACAAATATCAGTGCCTGGTGTGTGGTGGGGGGCCCTGCTGTTTTCTAGTCTTTCACTTTATCAAGTGCCTCATGGCCACTTCGCTACTGGCAGTGGCAGTGGAGCTTTTGAAAGGGAAGCTGTCAGCTGTGGCTCAGCTGAGCTCCTAAAGTAGTATTGCAAGGGCAATTTCTTGCCTTGCCTATGGCTAAGCAAGGATGTGATAGAGACTATTGGTTTTGTTCTTATTTCCTCTCATGTCAAACTGGAGAGTCATTGCAAATATTTGTTAAAGGGAGTGACCTAAACTGGGCCCCCCAGTTTAGAAGGGACGTTGAGATGCTTGAGCATGTCCAGAGAAGGGCGACGAGGCTGGGGAGAGGCCTTGAGCACAGCCCTACGAGGAGAGGCTGAGGGAGCTGGGATTGGTTAGCCTGGAGAAGAGGAGGCTCAGGGGTGACCTTATTGCTGTCTACAACTACCTGAGGGGTGGTTGTGGCCAGGAGGAGGTTGCTCTCTTCTCTTAGGTGGCCAGCGCCAGAACAAGAGGACACAGCCTCAGGCTGTGCCAGGGGAGATTTAGGCTGGAGGTGAGGAGAAAGTTCTTCACTGAGAGAGTCATTGGACACTGGAATGGGCTGCCTGGGGAGGTGGTGGAGTCGCCATCCCTGGAGCTGTTCAAGGCAAGGTTGGACGTGGCACTTGGTGCCATGGTCCAGCCTTGAGCTCTGTGGTAAAGGGTTGGACTTGATGATCTGTGAGGTCTCTTCCAACCCTGATGATACTGTGATTCAGGAATCTTCATTTGAAATGCCCATGTTTTATGATCTGTCTTTACAACCTCTCTTTTAAGGCTGAAATCAAACCTCATGACACAAACATAGACTCATCTTGTACATCCTGCAGCCAAGTCCAGGAGCTGGAGTGGGAAACTATCCCTACTGCAGCTCATTTCTTCTCAGCCCACAAATCAAAAACATGATAGTAATGACAAAGTTTGTGTAAAAGCAGTAGGTACTGCTTAGTGCTATCACTATGCATGTGAACTGAAACACACTGCTACATCAGGTTAGAAGTCCTCAAATGGAATTTCTCCTTCCCTTTGCCCCTTACTTTACTGGCATATGAGTTTTTCCCAAGTAAAAAACATGTTTATAGTGCTGGATAACTGTTTGGCACCTGTTTATTCAATAGGCAAGCTGTTGGCTGCCCCATCTGAGAAAAAGCACAGTAAAACACATCCCACAGTGCTCCAAAAAGGACATGCTCACTTATCTAAAGTGGATCGAGAGAACACATGCATCTGTACTACATGTTCTCTTAAATTAACAAACACTTTAACAGCACAATAACTTGTATTCACAAGATGTGACTGAATAGAAACCTGACTTTAGACTTACTGAAAACCTCTCTAATGAGAAATTAAAGCTAAAGAATGATCTTATCGGAAAGGATTCTGAACACTTTCCTTGGACTGAGAAACAAAATCCCTGAATGCCCTTTTGTGCTCGGAGTCACTGAATGTTACTGGCTTCTTTCAGGAACGTCTTTATCTGGCTAGTAAATGAGATTGGAACCAATCAGACAATCTCCCACTGATGATTTCTGGAGTAAAGCATGAAAAGAACTAGAGAATCTGATCCCACATTTCCTCTTCTGGTCCTTTCATTCTGTTTAGCTCTGCTCCCTTTTTCTTGTGAGTGATTAAACAGCACTCAAAAGTCAATGAAGGAAAGGAAGGTAGGATGCATTTTGAAGGCCTTGGCCAAAAAGAAAGTTCATTAAGTTTCTGTGCAAAAGCAGATAAAGGCCTTAGGGAGGAATATCTTTGTATGTGTTTTGAAACACAGCCCCTTGGAAGAGAAAGAAAGCTGTATTTCCTTGGGCATGGCCAGCTAAAGAACAGAGAGAGGATTACCAGAGGAACACTTAGGAGCACAGTTTCTATGGATTCCAGAATGTCTGTTCAGTTTTCTATAAACCTTCCTTTGCCAAAAAAAAAAAAAAAAAGACAAAAAAAAAAAAAAAGACAAAAGAAATAGGAAAGAATATTTGTCAATCTCTCCAAACATGAACCAAATATGAAAACTCTAATGAACATGCAGTTACTCTCTTCTCCTCAGAAATTTCTGTACTGGCAATATATGAGTTCATCAGAAGCACTATGAAATGTGCCACTCTCCTCAGAAATTTCTGTACTGGCAATGTGTGAGTTCATCAGAAGCACTATGAAATGTGCCTCACCAAAGGTTAGCAAACCAAGCTTGCAAGGAAACACTATGCCAAAGAAGCCAGAATTTGGAACTGTGGATCTTGCCACGAGCTCTATCAGGACTGAAATTTAGCTAGCCTCTAAAATGTTCATGTATTCTGAGCTGTGATTTTTACTGGCTTTGTAACACTCAGGAGGTATTTCTACAGGCTAAACAGATGACTTACAGACCTCTTAGAGGTACCATAAAAATGAATATTAGGGAATAACACACTCCATGCTATGTTGGCTTTGCAAAACACACTGCACACTATTTCTCTGCACAGTCCATTTTCTTTGTGGTGTGAAAGATTCACAAGCTTTTTCTGAGAGGGATGACTTCTGCGCTGCAGCATCAGCTGTGTAATCAATGTTTTATTGGCCAACGAGATTGAAATGCAGCTCGTTCAATGTTATTATGTGATGGAGGTTAGAAATCCCTCCCCTACTCCTCAAAATAAAATATTTGGTAACCTTAATTTAACACTCTAGTGGCAATCCATTTCAGCTGATCACTTATGATGACAGGGTGTTTTTTTTAGCTGGGACAGTGGGCGCAGTTGGGACTCTGGCACTGCACATACGTTCGATTCTGTGATGGTTCAGGGGTGATCTTATTGCTGTCTACAACTACCTGAGGGGTGGTTGTGGCCAGGGGGAGGTTGCTCTCTTCTCTCAGGTGGCCAGCGCCAGAACGAGAGGACACAGCCTCAGGCTGCGCCAGGGGAAGTTTAGGCTCGAGGTGAGGAGAAAGTTCTTCACTGAGAGAGTCATTGGACACTGGAATGGGCTGCCCGGGGAGGTGGTGGAGTCGCCGTCCCTGGGGCAGTTCAAGGCAAGGTTGGACGTGGCACTTGGTGCCATGGTCTAGCCTTGAGCTCTGTGGTAAAGGGTTGGACTTGATGATCTGTGAGGTCTCTTCCATCCTAATAATACTGTGATACTGTGGTTTGGGTGTTCCCCCCCCCCCCCCCCAACCCCCTCCCCCCCCCCCTTTAGAAATCACCCAGACTAGACTCAGCCAGCTCTGGAAATATGAATGAAGCTTTTATTTACAACTAGCACAATATACAAGCAGATATTTACAGTATATACAGTTACAGACAGAAATAAACAAGGTAAAAGGTAATACAGAAACACAGCTCTCCTCCCAGAAACCTGAGTCCCCAGGAGGGGCTCTCAACTGCCCCTTCACCTTCCCCCTACCCCTCTCAACCTTACCCCAGTCCCAAGGAAGAATGGAGGTTCGGCCAGAGGTTAAGAAGCAAAGTGAATTAGCCCAAAATGGAGGGTGAGGTTAGAGAGATGCAGCTCAGCCAGCAGCCCCAGTGAGAGCGATGTGCATAGTGTGATTACCTAATGTTTTGATTTCTCGTTCCCATACTTCTCAGCAAGCCTATGAGCGAAGTAGACATCATCATTGTTTTCTTTTTACAGCCTGTAATCTAGTTCTTCTCACCAAAGCATTCTAGCCTGCTTCAAACTAGCACAGATTCCTTATTTTCATGGTGAATGGCAATGTTTGTTTGCAAAATGCAGGTGGGATGAAACTTGGAATGGTAGGTGTCTGGCAGCAGTGACGAGTTATGTAGTTTCTATTTCCTCTCATCAACCAGATCCTGGGAAAAAGTACTACAGAAGCATTGGATCTCTTCACTTCAGTTTTGGATGCCTGCTCTCAAGAAACCTGTGTCTCAGCTAGTCATCATCATCATCTCCCTTTAGACAGAGGAAAGAATTAGGAACTTAAGGGCATAAATTAGATGTTTCATTTTAGACATCCCATTTAGATGTGTAACGTAGGCTAAAATAGCCCATTCTATTTCAATGCCTGTATCTTTCAAAGAACATAATGGGAAGGGAAGAATCAACCTTGTATGTTAAAGTCCACATTAAAGATGTTTAGTCAGGTGCAATCCAGTTTAAGGCAAAGGACAAAATGAATAAAAAAAAAACTCTTTATAACTGTATAGAATATTCACCAGGAATCAACAACTCATCTTACCACAGAGATCAAGAATTAAAGCACTGTGTTTCTAGTAGAATCATAGAATTGACCAGGTTGGAAGAGACCTGTGTTGCGGAGGGCAGAAATACGTGGCCGAGAAGAAAATTTATCAAAAATAGATATTTTTTATTTTTACAAAACCCGCCCCCACAACTATATATACAAAGATTAATTTCGTTTGATAAACAGGTTAAGTTGCATGAGAATTCTACGAGGATACCATTAATAATCTGACTATATATATTTGGAAGTCAGTTTTTGGAAAAGGCTTTAGCTATTAATTAATAGCGGTTTCTTACTAAATTAAGCTAAGCCAAATAACTCACTCAGGCTGGCTCGTGCGGTCTGTCTTCCTTCTCCAGCGGCTACAGGAGTCGTTAAGAGTCGTTAAGGGTCGTTAGGCAGACAAAGGTGTGCCTAACACCAAGGCAAGTCCTTTGGTCTCTCTGCAGTGCAGGCACAGGAGAGTGAGCGAACTCGTCCAGGCACACGCAAAATCCAAAGCGGGAACCCCAAAGGCGGGAAGACCCCCAATATTTATACCCTTCGCTAGACAAAGGGCAGAGTTACCACACTTTAGGCGCGAAAGCGCACGGCCAATCCCGGCCTGGCTCCAGCGCGGGAACTCACGGGGCAGTCCCCGCCCCCTTCTCGGCTGCAGGGCAGGCGAGGGGGGGGGAAACCAGGCGGCTTTTCCCCTTTCCCCCCGAAGTCCGGGCAGGAGAGGAATTTAGGGGTACAGGACTCCAGGACATCCCACCCCGGTGGTAATGAGCATCTTTGTCTAGAACTTGAGTGAGAGGTGATCCCCCTTCAATTTAGGAACCTATTAATATATATATATGGCTTAGCCTTTTCCAACATTAACAATACATTAATCGCCCCAACAATATTTAACAATACTTAACAAGGCTTAACAATAGCCCAAACAGTATTAAATAAAGCTACACAGTCAATTTGAAGATTGCTCTGTTCCTGGTAGAGCAACCAAGTTCATGGCAGAGCCTTAGATGCTCTGAGTCCATGGCTGGAGGTCACAGTCCGTGGGTCCGGATGCCATCATCCACTGGCCACCCCGGTGATATGACTCCGTCTCTCGTGTAGCTGGTTCTCCTTTTCCCAGGTGCTGGTCAGGTGGTCAGGAACTGGTCCTCTGCCTCGACCTTAACCTGTAAGGAGACAAAATCTGCCTCGGCCTATAAAGGCCAGGCTTGACAATTAATAATTGGGGACGATCCACCGTGCACTGATCCGGTGGCCTTTTCCATTTGCATCTAGGGCTTCCCAGGCATATAAGCCTCTGGGTTTACCCCATGCCATTGGCACTACCCCTATAGGTTGGCCTTTTGTACTGGGGCAGGTGGTCAGTGACCACGTGGCTCACCTAGGCAGCAGGTCTTTATTCTGGGGGCTTCTGTAGCTCTCCCCGTGACTGCTGACCATTAAAAGCTGCCGAGCCACTATTACGGTAATTCAGTGTTTTGCCTCCCGTGTGGGAGACGAGAAAGGGTTAACCTTTCTGTCTGGGGACGAGCTGCAGTTCCCAGCGGGGGGGCTGCCGCTTCTGGGCGAGCCGCTCTGGGAACCACCGCTGGGCGAGCCGCTGCCGCTGGCCCTGGCGCGGCTGCCTCTGGATTTTGCAGCCGATTTCTGAAGGCACCGCACTAGATCCTTCAGCTGCCAGTCTGCCAGCTGCCTTAAAACAGTTTTTGGTACCCCTAAAGTCAGGGCTTGTCTATACCAACTGTTCTTTTCTCTGGGTCTCCAGTCACTCTGTTGGTCTCTGCCCCTTCCCCTCGGGGAGAAGCCTGCAAGACCCGTCCCCCTGCGGGGGCAGTCCTGCACTGGCCGGACCTGCCTGCGCAGAGTCCTGGGATTTTCTGGGGGAGAAGCACGAGACTGTCTCTCCCCAGCCCCTTTTCCTTCAGGAGACCCAAACCCAAACTGCAGCCCGTGGGCATTCAAGTCAGTTAACAGTTCAGCCCAAGTCATTACGTGCTCTTTAGCACCATCGTTCTCTGCATTTTCTCCAAGCACACGTTCAATTTTCTCAACATTCTTCATTAGTTGGATTTGCAGAGTTGCTGGCAAACCCTTCATAATAGGGTGCAGTCTCTCCGGGTCCACAGGGGCATAAAACGGGCAATCATAATGTCCCTTATCATAGATAGCCTGGACACAGGCAAGCCTGCGGAGAGCAGTGATGAGCTCAGAGGAGCTGGTGACCTTTAGTTCCGTCGGCTCCCCCCGGTAGGCTGGACGGACACTGCTTGCCCAGTAGGCTATCCGAGCGGTGAGGCTGTGTGTCCCCTCGGGTTCACGTGTCAGGAACACATCGTCCCCCCAGTCTCCAGCAGCTTCCTGCGAGTCTAGAAGGACCCGGTCCCCACCGGCTCGGGACACTCGATACACATAGTCAGCGACTGAGTCCCCAGGATCTCTCGCGTATTTGACTTGTAAGTCACTGAGCTGTGCATCTGTGAACTGCTTTTTGATCACGGTGGTCCCTGCAGCGCCTTTCCTGCCCTTCACGGACTCAATCCTAATCACAGGCAACACGTGCCTCTGCACCGCGGCGCCCTCCTCACCGGAGCTCTCTTCACCGCTAGCTACGGGAGAGTCCGGTCGGGACCTGCGCTTTCTGCGTGGCTTTGAGGCTTTCTGCCGCGCAGAGGCATGTGCAGGGGAATTCTCTGAGTCTCTTGCAGAGTCTTTTGTGCCTGGTTGCGGGGAACTCCTCTCCCCTGAAGAGCCCCTTGGGGCATTCTCTGCCTTTCTCCCCGATTCCCGCGAATCACTCCATTCAAATTCAGACACGGAGACCGAAGAGGTGGTGTCTGCAGGCGTTACAAGCCTTTCTTTCATCCGGGCAGTCAGTGCCGCGGTCAGGCTCTTTGTCTGCGCCAGCATGCTTTCCCAGATACTTTGGCATTTAGCTTTTTCGGCTAATAAATCCTTTTCCAAGGCCTGAATTCTTTTTTCATAATTTTCAAATTCGGCCAGAGTCTGGGTCACAACTGACCCCAGAACAACAGAGAAATGCTCCGTTGGAGACTCAGAAATCACAGGGTCTGAGCGCTCAGCTAATTTCTCCAGGATTTTCTCCGGATTTTTACAATTTTTCTGAGCCCAAATTAAATCAAGACCTGTGATTAGGCATCCCTTTTCTTGTAGAAATTCTATGATTGAACTACCCTGCATACACTGCGCCATAATGTTGCGGAGGGCAGAAATACGTGGCCGAGAAGAAAATTTATCAAAAATAGATATTTTTTATTTTTACAAAACCCGCCCCCACAACTATATATACAAAGATTAATTTCGTTTGATAAACAGGTTAAGTTGCATGAGAATTCTACGAGGATACCATTAATAATCTGACTATATATATTTGGAAGTCAGTTTTTGGAAAAGGCTTTAGCTATTAATTAATAGCGGTTTCTTACTAAATTAAGCTAAGCCAAATAACTCACTCAGGCTGGCTCGTGCGGTCTGTCTTCCTTCTCCAGCGGCTACAGGAGTCGTTAAGAGTCGTTAAGGGTCGTTAGGCAGACAAAGGTGTGCCTAACACCAAGGCAAGTCCTTTGGTCTCTCTGCAGTGCAGGCACAGGAGAGTGAGCGAACTCGTCCAGGCACACGCAAAATCCAAAGCGGGAACCCCAAAGGCGGGAAGACCCCCAATATTTATACCCTTCGCTAGACAAAGGGCAGAGTTACCACACTTTAGGCGCGAAAGCGCACGGCCAATCCCGGCCTGGCTCCAGCGCGGGAACTCACGGGGCAGTCCCCGCCCCCTTCTCGGCTGCAGGGCAGGCGAGGGGGGGGGAAACCAGGCGGCTTTTCCCCTTTCCCCCCGAAGTCCGGGCAGGAGAGGAATTTAGGGGTACAGGACTCCAGGACAACCTGCAAGATCATCCAGTCCAACCTAGCACCCAGCCCTATTCAGTCAACTAGACCATGGCACTAAGTGCCTCAGCCAGGCTTTGCTTGAACACCTCCAGGGACAGCCCATTCCAATGCCAAACACTCTCTCTGGCAACAACTTCCTCCTAACATCCAGTCTAGACTTTCCCTGGCACAACTTGAGACTCTGTCCCCTTGTTCTATTGCTGGTTGTCTGGGAGAAGAGACCAACTCCACCTGGTTACAACCTCCCTTCAGCAATGAGGTCCCCCCTGAGCCTCCTCTTCTCCAGGCTAAGCACCCCCAGCTCCCTCAGCCTCTCCTCATAGGGTTTGTGTTCCAGGCCCCTCGCCAGCTTTGTTGCCCTTCTCTGGACATGTTCCAGCACCTCAACATCTCTCTTGAATTGAGGAACCCAGAACTGGACACAGGACTGAAGGTGTGACCTGACCAGTGTTGAGTGCAGGGGAAGAATAACCTCTCTTGCCCTACTGGCCACACACAGTAGAAATGGCTGATGCACACTCCTGTTTATGCTTCCTACTTTAGTGAGGAATTTTGTCACAGAAATGTTAGAAGAGGCAAAATATATAATGGAAATAATTTCCATACTGTTATGTTCAACACAGTCTTAGACTGAAAAGGTACCCCAAAAGAGTGCAAAAACTGAAAGTTTTTTCTCTCCAAGGGTGCAGGAATAGAAAACTTGGCAAGTTGCTGCACACAAAAGTAACCTGCTTGGGGTGTGCACTCATTGCTAATTCTTTCAGTGTAAAATAATTCACAAACAGAAACACCTTAAGGTTGTAAAACATCTTGTCATGCATCTTGAAACACGTTGATGTGACAAGTTGCAAGATGAAGCAATTTGGCAGGTATACATTAGGGGTATCATATCACACACAAATATTTCACTGTTTTCAATAGAAGTTAAGTTTCTAATAGTCCCAAATGCTTTTGAAAAGCCCACACGAGCCTCTCCAGGCAATGTGGGCACAAATGACTGCCTAATTCCTGAGAATGAATCCGAAGTTACACAGGATGAAATGCAATCAAGCCATGGAAACTCAGAAAGTTACCACTCATCATCTGTGCTCCCAGCACTGATTATTGTGTGCCTTTCTGGCCTGCAATCAAGAACGATTGGATCATTGTGGTGTAAGAAATCATGGCCCAGCAGCTGGGTGCTAATAACTGACTCTTCATGCTTTTCTCCACCTCTGGGGTAACACATTTTGCTTCGTCTAACACATTCTGTTTCATTATTGCAATAAACCAGGGTCCACAACTGGCCAGCTGTGGGAGCTCAGCTGCAGAGTGGCAATTTGTTCACCTGTCATAATCCAGATTGTGTGTCCACAGCTGCTGTGTCCTAGCCCTGTTAAAACCCTAGACCTGGCTCTTTTAATGTGGGTGTTTGAGGTCTGAAATTTGGAAACATTTTCCCTGGAGCACCAGTCAAAGAGAGTTTTTAATTACAGTCTGACCAACATGAATATTTCAGTGACATCAGCCACAAGCAAATACATCCTTTCATCAGTTCAATCTTTAATTACAGTCTAACCAACACAAACATTTCACTGACATCAGGCACAAGCAAATACACCCTTCCATCAGTTCAATCTGCTGTACAGCTCTCAGGATTTGGGTTGAAAACTGTAATCCTCTGGGTGAAAATTGTCACAAGAACCAAGTCAAACTAAAAGCTTTAAAAATTAGTAGTATTACATAATGATGAACTCAGTAATGTAATCTTTCTTCAGAAGAATCAGCATAGATGAAAGAAGGATCAGAAAGTTTCTTTTCCCAACTCTTACCCCCAGGAGAAGATATTGATATGGAAAGTCAGGGTGTCCCTATATTTTTATGGAAAGGTGACCTTAAACCTGTGCTCTGGAATAACCTCAGACCATAGAAGTTGTCATCAGTCTGTTCTGTTTTGTATCTTCTGTTCCAGAATTATCAGCATATTCCATCTGAAAGTCTCAAGGATACTACAGGTCAAATAATTCCTTAAGAGTGTCCTTTAGGACACATCACTGGGAACAGAGAGGACAGTGGAAGCTGTAAGAAACATTTTCTATGAAAGACGTAGTAGAGCAGCACTGCATGGTAGGACTCCACGAAGAATTATTTCTTGGTTTGGATAGTAAATGGAGGAGGAAGTCTTGCTTCAACTTGCAACTAAATAAACCCCCCCCAACCCCCAAAAACAGTTGCAAAGAAGCATTTCATCTCACCTGAAATGAAAAGCCTTATTCTAATTTTGAGCATCTTTTGGAAAGAAAGGATACCTATGGCTCTGGAGGACTTCATTCATAGGCCTTTACAAAATAAATGAAGGATAGGAAATGTGTCCTTTCTACTCAGTAGCTCAATATTAAAGGTTGGTTGTTTTTTTGTTTCAGGGATGAGAAACTTGAGGCCAGTTGTGCTAGTTTGAGGCTAGGTGGAATATTATGCTGAGAAGAATTAGATTACAGGCTGTGAACAGGAAACAATGGTGATGTCTGCTTCACTCATAGGCTTGCAGAGATGTATAAAAACAAGAACATAAACATAGGTAACAGAGTTGCTCTCTGGCTCTGGCTGCCTGCACTTTTCTCCCTGGCTTGATGTCTGTGTAACTAATCTGTCTGCTTCCTAACCCCTCCTGTCCTGTGTCGAGCAGGTAACACCCAAACCATCACACCAGTTCCCTGCTTTGCCTTTGACTCCCACCTACAGATACTTCCATAGTTAATTTATCACCAGACTTTTTGGGTGGATTGCTCTCAAACTATAGTTACCTATTTGGTAGAGTCAGATGGAAGATAGCCCTGATGATGAAAGCTACAGGATTGCTTTCCATCCACCTTGTCATTGTATGTCTGCTCCTTTCCCCTCCTTAGAGCTGCTGCTAACACTTGTGTTGCCAGGAATATGGCCTGGCTGAAAACTAAATCCATGTAGAAGAAAAAAAACCAGCTCTTTCTGTCTGGATTGGCTCATGTCTTCAGGCTTTCTCATCAGCTGCCCAAGCACTAGTGCTAGTGTGAAGGAAAGACTGTGGCTGCACTGCTGGAGATGGTGATGGAGCATGCAGCTCAGGCTTTTAGCTGCCTGTGACCCAAGGCCTGGGTTTGTGAAGCTGAGCTCTCTGACTGAAAAAAGTATTTGCTGTTGAGCTCTAAGGGAACATAAGCTAAAGCCATGCAAAGGAAAAAAGTGAAAACACAGAAGGAAAACTGTTGAGCTGTAAATTAAGTACTTAGGAGAAGTACCAGTGCTGCTCTCCAAGGATCAGTGCTGGGCCCAGACCTGTTCAATATCTTTATTGATGATCTGGACAGGGAGGTTGAGTCCAGCATCAATAAGTTTGCAGATGACACCAAGCTAGGAGCAGGTGTTGATCTGTTGGAAGGTAGGAGAGCCCTGCAGAGGGACCTGGACAGGCTGGATGGGTGGGCAGAGGCCAATGGGATGAGATTTAACAAGGCCAAGTGCAGGGTTCTGCACTTTGGCCACAACAACCCCAAGCAGCACTACAGGCTGGGGACTGAGTGGCTGGAAAGCAGCCAGGAAAAAAGGGACCTGGAGGTGCTGGTAGATAGTAGCTGAAGATGAGGCAGCAGTGTGCCCAGGTGGCCAAGTGAGCCAATGGCATCCTGGCCTGCATCAGGAACACTGTGGCCAGTAGGACAAGGGAGGTTATTCTTCCCCTGTACTCTGCACTGGTCAGGCCACACCTTGAGTGCTGTGTCCAGTTCTGGGCCCCTCAATTCAAGAGAGATGTTGAGGTGCTGGAATGTGTCCAGAGAAGGGCAACAAAGCTGGTGAGAGGCCTGGAGCACAAACCCTATGAGGAGAGGCTGAGGGAGCTGGGGGTGTTTAACCTGGAGAAGAGGAGGCTCAGGGGGGCCCTCATTGCTGTCTGCAACTACCTGAAGGGAGGTTGAAGCCGGGTGGGGGTTGGTCTCTTCTGCCAGGCAACCAGCAACAGAACAAGGGGACACAGTCTCAAGTTGTGCTGGGGGAGGTACAGGCTGGATGTTAGGAGGAAGTTCTTGCCAGAGAGAGTAATTGGCATTGGAATGGGCTGCCCAGGGAGGTGGTGGATTTGCCATCCCCAGAGGTGTTCAAGCAAAGCCTGCATGGGGCACTTAGTGCTATGGCCTAGTTGATTGGACAGGGCTGGGTGCTAGGTTGGACTGGGTGATCTTGGAGGTCTCTTCCATCCTGGTTGATTCTGTGATTCTATGAAAATTACTGGCATATGACAGTATAATACTCCAAGAACCAAAACGAGAGCAACTGAGAAAGGTCAAGTCATTTCCAAGAAGGAGGCTGACACTTCCCCATCTGACTGATGGCTGCCTGCACAGGAGATGTTCACAGCCTGCCTCTATCATAGGCAGTGAGCATGCTCATGCTGAGCCTAGTAGCCAGTTAGCCTTGGCTGCCTGCTGTTTGTATTAACTGATACATAATTGTTGTGAGCCCATAAGACGTTTATAGTCCTTGCAGTGTCTCTCCACCAGGGCTGTCCTCGACCCTGCTTCTTCTGCCTCTGTAAACATAGCACTGTGATATCCACACTGGAGCAATGCCCTCAAGAGAAGCTGACAGCTACTCACCACATCAGCCTGTGCAATGGAACAACGAGTGCAATGGGAGAGAGGTTTTGATCTTCTCCAGCAGGGCTGGGACCCAAGTCTAGGTCAAAGCCCCAACCACTGTGATCCTGGGTGAAAATGGGGTGGTCACCAAGCCATGCAAACAGTTAATTCACTGTGCTCTGCTGCTGCCCAAGCAGATCTGTCCAGTGTGATGTGTCCTCTCTTGTTGCAAATTAGCCATAGCCCACCAGCAGCAGAGACAGACATCATATTGCTTGTAATCGACGTGTGTGGAGCTGTGCCAATTGACACCAGCTGAGAATCTGGCTTATGTACAACTTGCATTGAATTTATTGGCAGCTAGGTTTGTGCACACAGGCTTTGTCTTCAGTGCACAGAGGGGAGTTTCTGCAGGATTTACAGCTATCTTGCTGTAAAATACTAGCAGAGACTGGATGCTGGTAGATTTTGCTGCAAATAAGTAGCAGGTGAGGACTGTAGGGCTGAGTTAATTTAATTTTACTGAGGTTACAATCTGCGTCTTGCCGTTAGGATTTTGCAGCAAGAATGATCTCTGCACAGAAACAACCATCACTGGAGTGAAGATGAACTATAGGTGACACCGAAATTCATACAACACATCAGATTTTCCCACAGAAAGAACACATACTGGGCTGAAGACAAAGCATTCACTAAATCAAACTGTTTGGCATAGGGTGAATACACATCACATCTCTCTGCACGTTGTAACAGAGAGCTAAGCTGATCCTAGGAATGCACTGTCTGTGCAAATGGGAAAGCTACTGTGTTTGTGTGTACATAATAGGCTCATCCCTGCTGGGAAGCTAGCAATAGGTTATGGGTGGTTGAGAATCGACATGCCTAATTGCTTCACCTTGGTAATCGGTGACAAAATGTGGGGCAAGGAGCAGGGGGGAAAGTAGCAGAGGTGGCTATCAGCCAGACTAATGTATTATTCAGCTATTCTTTTCATGAAGAGTCATTTCCAAACTAGTGATCCTCACTGTAACTCCCATCCTCTCTTTCATTTGTCTTATTAGACCCACTGGACTCATTTACACCTGTTCAGATGAGTTAACTTTCAAAGGCAATAAATGAAGGGGGAAATGAAAAAACTGTCCACTCCCCAGGGGTGTTTTTGTGCTAACCCATTCATTACTGCCTGACTAATGTCCTGAAGCATGAGATTTTATACCCTTTACGTGCTTTTATTCTGTCTCATGCAACTAGCTGATATTAACCCCGTGTCTAATTAAGATTTTCATTCCTTCAATGTGTAATAGGAGAGAATTGCTGTATCCTCTCACCTAAAACTTTCTTATGAGCTGGCAAAATGATCTCTGCTCACAACCTGTAAGACTCTTTGAGCTTCTTGGAAATGAAAAATGTTAGCAAACTTTTCTGGATGATGAGCATAGAAAGGAATAGATTGGCATATAATGGATTTCCTGCATTGGTAAATTCAAATGAAGGGACTGAAATTGTGAGATTGTTTAATAGTTATAGGGCAGATAAACCAGTCTGAGACCTATTTATTTTTATTCCCCTGCTCCCTTCCCCCCCCCCCCCCCCCCCCCCCCCCCCCGCTTTAAGGGAAGCTATTCAGACCAAGAAAACTCAGAAAACTGGCAATCAGCAAATGAGGCAAGTAGCATGTTCATTGAGCTCAACTCCTGAAGACACATTGCTCTAAGGCTGAAAGCTTATTTTATGGCTTCTTTTTAAAGAGCATTCCATCTTCTTTCACAAGCTCTTTTAAGTTAACATCATTTGCCACCGCTCCCCTGGCTGGAAAATGCAAATAAAACCTGCATGGAAACATTTACAACCCTTTCAAAATTAGCTCTAGTTTTGCTCACTTGTTCTGAGAGAAGCCTGTGTGTGCTAGTTTGAATCTAGCTAGGATGTTTTGGTGAGGAGAATCAGATTACAGGCTGTGAAAAGGGAACAGTGGTGATGTCTACTTCACTCATAGGCTTGCTGAGATGTATAAGAACAAGAACACAAATATAGATAACACAGTCGATGTCTGGGCTTTGGGCTGAACTTCTCTCTCTCTCTAAACTAACCTGCTATATGTGTAACTAATCCATCTCCTTCCTAACCCTGCCTGGCCGACCCTCAAAACTACCTTAAACATATGGTGAGACCTTGGGTAAGGTTGAGGGGTGGGAGGAAAGGTGGAAGGGTGATTGGGAGCCCCTCCTGGGGACTCAGGTTTCTGGGAGGGCTGTTGTGTTTCTGTATTACCTTTTACCTTGTCAATTTCTGCATATAACTGTATAGACTGTAAACATCTGCTTGCATATTGTGCTAAGCTGTAAATACAAAGCTTCATTCAATTTCCAGAGCTGCTGAGTCTAGTCTGGGTGATTTCCAAAGTGTGGGGGGGCAGGTAACACCCAAACCATCACGCTGTGTTTGCTCACAGAGTATCTTCTGAAGGCTCTGCAGAAATGCATCGTATTTCAAAGTTTCCTGTTAGAATTTTTGCACTTGTAGGAAATTCTCATGGACAGAGGTTTTTTTTTGCTAGTCTGTGTTTGAGGCTTTTTCATTTAAATATTACAGCAAGCGGAGAATTTTTCTTTCATGAAGAACCAGATGGAAAGCAGTGCAAACTTTGAGGAAGAAAACTGATAATTTTTGTTGCTATAATTTTACTGTTCCAGTGCCAGTCATCTGTCCCATCACTGCTGTAATGTACAGCTCATTAGTGTCTCCCAATGCATTTTCCTTTGTAAGTGTAGTTAGTCTACAGAAATGCAGATGCTCAGAGTCCTGCCCTTTCATTTGGTTCTTATTCGTTGCTTGTGCAGGCTTATAATCATACTATCCTAGAATTTATCTTTGATCTATGTAGGCTCTGACTAACACTAAAATGGTAGATATTAAGCATCTTTTTTTGTGTGTGTCGGGGTTCTCTGGAATCTCCTTCAGCAGGTTTTTGATAGCAGTGCCTCTATAATCTAAAGAGCATACAGGAGATGCTAATGAGGTGTTGAAAGCATTAATGGCATTTGCAAAGTGAAGAATTGTAAGTTAGTCTAGAAATGAGCCCTTTTAATTTAACTTGAATTTGTAGGCACAAATGTACATATTTTCTGGTTGTGTCTTTACACATAGTACTTTCTCTGCTGTTTACAGTGTGATTTTATTTACCTGATGGAAATTTATCATCAAAGTGTGGCTGTTACCTTACAATATTTTGTCTTGGATGTGTTTCCATGAGAAGACAGGCAATGTTTAAAAGACCTATTTCCATCACTCCATCTTTTGCTTGCACAACATAAAAGTGCAAAAAAGCCCTCCATCTTTAGTCTCCACAACCTAAAACCTGATTCTCTGACAGAAATAAAATGGAGATACATATAATAAGTGCACATCATCAGCCAGGGCAGGACAGACTCAGTTCCTCCCTTTCCTGGAGAGAAAAGAGCTTTCCTGATGGCCACATCATCAGCCAGGTTCTCAAAATGACTACCTGTGCAGTGCCTTGCCTACAGCACTTGCTCCAGCACAGGCAGAAAAAGGAGGAAGGAGTATGGCTGGGGAGCTCAGCCCCTGTCCAGGAGAATCCAGGGAAACACTGGCTGCCTATTTCCCCTGTATCTGGCACTAACAATATCAATATTTCAGTGTGTGAGCAGACCACATGCATGTCCCTATGTTGTGTAAGAGAAGTTTTTCTCTAGCTGTGTTAACACCTAATGAAATCTATGACAGTGAAATCTATTACAGCAGTAGATTTTTACACACTGGGACAGCCCTTCTGAAGAAAAATAAAACTGCAAAGCATGGCTTCATCCATGCACTTTTTGTCTGCATCCTTGCTGTGCCTGATACTGATCATAATTTGCAAAGAGCTGGAGGCTCTTCTGGTTTTCAGTGTGTTTTTCCTTGATCTTTTTCAAATGACCATCTATCTTCTATATCACAGAGTTTTCTACAGCATCCATCACTGTTCAATCCACACACTTCCCTGCTAAATCAATTTTACGTTGTGAAGTCCCTGCAGGACTCTGCGGCTGTTTCTGCTCAAGCCCACAGTCTGCTTGGGGAATACTTTGTTTTAAATCATCATCATTCTCAAAGCCTTTTAAATTGTGCCAGAGTACGGCTGTCTTTCTAGTATGGACAAAAAAGGGCTTAGAAGTGTTCAGAGGGATAGCAGATAACTTTAAGTGATGTGGTTTTTGTCTGAATACCAAGATCTTGTTTTGAAATCAATTTATAGGGAAATTATCCTCTCTAAGCAATGTATATTGAATCTTCATTGCCTTGTGTGGAACTCTTCACTGTTTCATCATGGCCTTTGCTAAATAAGAGAAATGAAAGGAAAAAAAAAAAGCCAGAGAGAGAAGTGCTGTGTCTGAAGGATTGTTTAGCCGTGTCATAGAATCATAGAATCAACCAGATTGGAAGAGGTTCTAGCAAAGCAAATTCTGAAATACAAATACTTGCTGATCAGTGTCCAACGTACCAAATTCTGCTCTTAGTCACAAGCTCTGGTGAGTTGTAAGGGAATGAATGTATAAGGATGAATGACACACCCCGCTCCCCTCACTGCTTCGGATGCAAATGCCTCATTGCACTGCTAATGCTCTAGCAGGTGTTTGGTGATACTCAGTATTTAAGGTGTTAGTTGAAAAGAATTAAAGACCTGGTGCCTGGGTTTGACTTTGCTATCATCTGGCTCTGTGGGGCTAAGGCAACCACTCCACTCATATGGGATATCTGCCCAGGACTTAGTTTCTGTGCACATCTCGTCTATACAACCATCCTTTCTTATTGCTGTGACTTTAGTTTTCCTCCACTTCCACTCTGATTTTTGTTTTACTATTGACCTCTGATCAAGTCTGCTCTTAATTTTGCAATTGTGGAGGAGAAAACTGCTGTCTTTGCAGAGAGTCCCTCTTGTAATCGAGAGAGAGACTGCACGGGGAGCAGAATGTTGCCAATCACCAGGATTTAGCTTGAACTTAAAAGCTTCTGGAGGCAGGGCCATTAGCCCTACTCTCTGTTCCAAACTACTACAAAACAAATGGAGCTCCAATCCTGGACAAGGCTTTGGGCACTGTGACCTTGTAGACACTGAGGAGAACCTCAGGAATCAATGAGAAGCCTCTTCAACTTGAGGAACTAACACAGAACCAGCTTTAGTAAATGCCCTGATATCTCTGGCTCAGGTCAAAAGAAAACAACTCCTTTATCAATATTTAATTGATACAAAGTAGGTTTAAGTGGACTTTTCCTCAGAGGGATAGCTTAAGCTCTTCCTGACTGATATCACATCTATTTCCATTCTAACATTTCAGTTAACTGTTTCCCACTGATGAGCAAAGCCTTCTACCTCATTCAGTTCTTACAGAGTATTTTATTCTTCCTGCTCAAGCTCAGTTTCTGGTCACTTCTCCTCCTATGGAAGATACATAATTATGAACCAGACCGTGTGTGCACCAGGAAAGCTCCCAGTCACTGCATGTACAGAGTTACTTGAAGAGACAAGGTACAACTTTGTGAGTTTATTAGGGCTGTCTAAGAGCTTACAGCACCAAGAGCCTTTATCAGGTACCAGAATGCATGACAAATGCCTGGAGGCTGAATGGGATAGTGGCAGGGGATGTGCAGGAGTTACAGTCTAGTTGATTGGATAGGGCTGGGTGATAGGTTGGATTGGATGATCTTGGAGGTCTCTTCCAACCTGGTTGATTCTACGATTCTATGACATGAAGCAAGACTGTTCTCCACATCAATTTCCTTTCCTATCTCCTCTTCCCACCTGAAGAATCTTGCCACCTGCCTGTTCAGCACAGTCTCTGTACGTGAAAGGGCATCCCATTGCTACTGCCCTGCTAGGGGTACAGCCTGACAGGACCAAGCTTTTTCCTCTGGGTTATTAATTTCTCCTACAGTAGGAGTAAGGAGTCATAATTCAGGTGATCAAGAGCAAAACCTGGTCTGTGGGGTGTGAACTTGCTGCATAGTGAATGGTTTGCAATAATTGTCTGCAATGCTTTGTACTTTCTCCAAGACAAATGCTTCTGACATAAAAAATGAGAATCACTTTTCTCCACCTGCATTGCTGGTTCAAGTAACTTGCATATAATGTCAGGTAAAAGCATGTTCATAAACACATCACAGGCAGCTTACATACTACCTAACAAATGCACAGCTAAGATTATCCAAAGGAACCTGTTCATATATCTCCATCTTAAAAAAAAAAAAAAAGAGTAATAATTGCATGCTGGTTCTTTTAATTTCCAGTTTGTCTTTTTGAGCACTCCCAGTAAAATATTTCACTCCTGCTGAGAGTCAATTTTATAGTCTCATTAGTGACATTTGAATTGTAGAGACACAATCGTTTACAGCATTATGGAATAAGACTCTGTTATAGAGTCTACAATGATGTACTCCAAATTCATACAGGAATGCCACGTTTTGATGTTCTTGGTGAATTTATAATGGGAAATACCATGGAACCCCTCATTTTGTTGGCTTGGTTTGTTTTGTTCTTCTTCTTTTAAAAGTTGGATGACTTTATATGCTGTATAGTTACCCAGAGGGCATGAAACATCTGCTTTTCCCTGGTAGGTAAGGAATAACTCCAGCTAAGCCTCCAGACACAAAAACTAATCTGTGCTACATGGTCTGTAGAAAGAAGACCAACAACTTACATGATTTTAGATGATATGGGGGGTTGGACTAGATGATCTTTCAGGGTCCCTTCCAGCCCCTAAACTTCTGTGATTCTGTGATATAAGGCTATGTTTTAAATAAATGTTGGAAAAATCACAGTATCACAGTATCACCAAGGTTGGAAGAGACCTCACAGATCAGCAAGTCCAACCCTTTACCACAGAGCTCAAGGCTAGACCATGGCACCAAGTGCCACGTCCAATCCTGCCTTGAACAGCTCCAGGGACGGCGACTCCACCACCTCCCCGGGCAGCCCATTCCAGTGTCCAGCAGTTAGATAAATTCAGTGCTCACATGTTGAAATACTGGGGACTAAATATTTCATTTGATTTATCTCCAAACTTGGGTGTCTAGTTTTGTTATGGTCTTGCTGGCAGAACTTCAAATTAAAATATGAACTAATTTTGGTGGTGCCCAGGAAAAAAAAAAAAGGAAGAAGAAAAGAGGCCCAACCAAAATAAATCTTTGTGAAAACTGAAAGGATAGGAAAGCACAAAATACTCAGTCATTGAGTTCAGGTACCTGCTCATCTAAAAAGGTATCTGTGAAAAAGATATCTGTGTCAAAACCAGGGACCTATGTTCCAACCTTGAAAAAGGAGAAGAAACTGACTTGGGAAAGAAAAAAACTGACAAAAATTGCATTTAACAGTAGCAGAAAAAAGTTAACAGAAAAAGCAAATAGACAAGAAAAAAAAAATGTGTAACAAACTTGATATGGATTTTGTTTATTTGGACAAAGTTCCTTTACATAGGTTATTTTAATCACACATGTACTCTTTTCTTCCACTCATTCACACTGCATTTTACTTGTAAGTCTCTAGAAGAGCGGTTCCAAAGAAAGTTCTCTTTTACTTTTGTTTTGGGGTTTTGTGGGTTTTGGTTTTTTGTTTTTGTTTTTGTTTTTTTTTTTTGTAAGTGAATATTGATTATTTTACTCCACTTGCAGTGGAGCTTGAAATGAATATTTCTGATAGTTTCCTTGCTTGTGCACCAGTGTTATCAATAATCCTGGCAGAACATTAGTAAGAGGAGGTGAAACCGCACCCAGGCATGTTGATTTGCTTGGTATAATGGTAATGACATAAGTAGGCTTGCTACTGATTTATACTCATGTGACTGGGACCAAGCCCTGTAAAAGCAAAGCATAAACATTGCCTTTGACTACCCTGACTTTCAGGGTCAGGGCCTATTCTTGCTGATGTTGGTAGCAGAGTCCCTCTTAATACCAAGGCATGTTCTTTTGCAGTAGAGTTCATAGCCTTACTGAGGTACACTTTCTTTATGCTGGACTCTAATGAAGTTATGGTGTCTCCATAACCTTCAGCTGAGTAGAACATAGGTATTCCTGCAGGTAGATGCTTTAGGCTGTTAGGATGAAGTTCTTGTTGCTTAGATTTATCTGCCTAAAATTAGGCTAGATGCCACTGCAAATGGAAGAGAATTAAACCCAAATCTCTCTCACAAAGCAATCCAGACCAAGACAGATGTTTGCAGAATTGACTCTTTGGATCCTCTTACCTCACTTTTTTTCTCTCCTTTGAACAGAGCAATTCAACCTCTTTGACACCAGCTCAAAAGTCACAGACATGATCCCTCTTCCCCTTCCTTCTTAGACACACTTACAGCCTCCTTCATGTCAGGGAGTATATAGTACATGATGGAAAAGATTATTCATACTCTCTGCATCTATAAGGAACATCTCACATGTGCTGTACTGTCCATCCCACCCTGCACATAGCCAGAGGAACATTTTCCTCTGTTGCCTTTTGCTTTTCTTGCCCAGGTTCCCTTGAGCTGCTCTGAGCTGTATGTGTGTGGTTGCCAGTCTGAAGCATGCTCTAACATATTGGGTTACAACCTCTCAATTTCAGTAATTCCAGAGGTTTCAATATTGCAGGGTTACAATAGCTTACAAAAAGTAATTACATTTTGATTTGGACTGGAAGGAATGTTACAATATATATGAGATTCTGCATTTCAGGCCTGTGACAAGAGGGATGAGGAAGAGGGTTATGTCCATATAGGAGAACTAAAGATAATTATTTTGTCCTACCTAGCACTGCTAGGATTATAATTGAAATCCAGCAGTCCATTACAAGCAGTGGGTTTTGGAGACAACACAGAAAAACTAGGGAAAGATCAGAGGGAAAGTAACAAATACAGGCTATGTTTTGTGACAGAAAACTTCTCCAGATTTCCCAAAGGAGTTCCTTTGCATACAAGGAAAGAGGACTGAAGGGAGATAGCCTAACTATCTTATAACAACAAAAAAAAAGGTGATTCAAGCCATGGTGCCTTGCCCTCACGTAGCACCTTGGTATTGTTGTTTCTCATTACAGTTGCTCGCTTGTGGCCAGCCTTGCCCAGGAGGTCAGCCTTGCCCAGGAGGTCAGCCAGCACAATGCTAATGACTCCTTCAGCCCCAGCTAACCCATGCTTTGTGCAGTAATCCACACAAGCACAGAAGAAAGCCAGGCAGCAGCTAAAGTGCTCACAATCTTCCTCAAAAGTATCTCAGTGTGTTTTCAAAAACATAACCAGAGAAAAGTAATGGAGAGTATTACACATCATTACCTGCAATTAGTTTTGTTTATGGTGGTTCCAAACATGCATGCCTTTCACTCTGTGGCACACACTGACAGGTGAAAATATAGCAAAGCACTATGGAAAGACCTAATTTCTTCCAACAGTGCCCAAATGATGTTTAGTGTGGAGAAGAGGAGGCTCAGGGGAGATCTCATTGCTGTCTATGACCACCTGAAGGGAGGCTGTAGCCAGGTAGGGGCTGGTCTCTTTTGCCAGAGAATATTTCTGCAGTGCTTGATACAGCAGTTTTAGATGAAGATTCTCCCAGGCAAACAGCAACAGAACAAGGGGACACAGTCTCAAGTTGTGCCGGGGGAGGTCTAGACTGGATGTTAGGAGGAAGTTCTTGCCAGAGAAAGTGATTGGCATTGGAATGGGCTGCCCAGGGAGGTGGTGGAGTCACCATCCCTGGAGGTGTTGAGGAAAAGCCTGGCTGAGGCACTTGGTGCCATGGTCTACTTGATCGGACAGGGCTGGGTGATCTTGGAGGTCTCTTCCAATCTGATTGATTTATGATTCTATACTAGAATTAGAAAAGAGATAGATTTATCCCTATAAACACTGATCTTTCTTAGAATTTCCCAATCAACTCTTTTCTTAAAGCCTTTCTGAGCCCTGTTGTTACCCATCTGAAAAAAAATATCCACACAAACAAAGACAACAACAAGCCCACAAATTCCTTCTTATACTTTATTGGGTTGACATTAAGTTATGTGAAATGAATCTTAGAATCATAGAATCAATCAGATTGGAAGAGACCAGCCCTGTCCAATCAAGTAGACCATGGCACTAAGTGTCTCATACAGTCTTTTCTTGAACACCTCCAGGGACGGCGACTCCACCACCTCTCTGGGCAGCTCATTCTAATGGCAAATCACTCTCTCTGGGAAGAACTTCCTCCTAACATCCAGTCTAGACCTCCCCTGGTGCAACTTGAGACTGTGTCCCCTTGTTCTGTTGCTGATTGTCTGGGAGAATCTTCATATAAAACTGTTGTGTCAAGCACTGCAGAAATATTCTTGAGTAAAGAGCTGAATATCTTGAGCTGCTATAAATTAATTGGAGAATAAACCAAGGCTGAAATAAAACCTCTTCTATTCCTATTTTGACTAATCTTCCATTTTCTCCATGGTATTCAATTTCTCCCTATTGAAATTCTTAAAAAGCAATTTCAACTAACATCTGAGTTTATGTTGCAAAAAGTACCTAATCAGTGGTCAAAAGTCATGCAAGTGGCAGGCTGGATCTGATGGGCAGACACCTGAGTCCACTCAGAGCTTTGTGCATATCCAGACAAGGGAGATCAGTTCTAACAGCCCCAGTATCCAATCAGCAGATCTAGCAGTTCAACACACATAATACATAGGCATTTGCTACCTTAATAAGCAAAGATTGAACCAATGAATGATGCTTTGTTATGCTTGGTAACGCTGTCTGATGCTTCTAAGTTATGCTTAAGGCTGAGAGGAGAGGTTTTGGTTAGCATTTGCCGGTTTGCACCTTTGTCGTTATCATGTCTAAGTGAATGGTGCAGCCATTCTCATGCAGTAAGGGATTCAGCAGCTTTAGGAGCATGCAAGGTACCTCTTACTGCTTCCCTTTATAGCCACATGTGTCACCTTTTTGCTCTGCTTTCTTTCCTTCAAGCAGTGTCAAGAACTATCCAGTTTATCAGTTTTAGAGGCTGGGAGATCCAGAAGACTCACTGAGTCTTACCTGGTGATGTGTGTAGTATTCTGAGTTGACTCCCTCCCCTTGCCATTCTACCTTCTTGTCTAAAAAGCTCAAGTCTCACACTGCCTCACTTATTGTCATGTCATATGTATGTGGTTTGCACTAGAGATGACCAAGGAGGCAACAGTCACTTCTGGCCTTAATACACCACCATCACCTACTCATTGCACTGAGCAGGGTCATAACCACCTTAATACCTGCTGCAACCATACTCTTTCTGCAGACACCAGCTTAGAGGAATATCCCTGGTGGTATGTGGATACAGACGACCATTGATGCATTCCTTGCTCAGGAAGCAGCAGCACAAAACCCACACTGTGTTCCTTGAATATCATAATTGCTTCCTTTAGAAGTTAGGAAATTAAAGCACTTCTGTCTCAAAGATGACCTATCAGCAAAGAGAGCACTTTGGGTAAGGGGAAAAAAAAAAAGTCTTATTTTTCTCACTGTGAGTTATCTCAACCTGAAAGAGAAGAAAGCATCTTTATTTTTCTTCCTAATTATATTTCATAGATGTCCCAGAACAAGCCATTTCTACAAAGCCCCTTGAAAGTGCATGGGGTGATGTGAAATATGGTGTGCTTTCCCAGAAGAGCGATTGGAGTGCCCTTTCTTTGGCAATACAAAGTACACACTTGAGCACTCAAGGGGCAAGTGCTTCCCTTCAAATGCTTCCCAGTTGAAAAGGAGGCACTGAAAGAAAAATTGCTTTCCGTGAGCTTTGACATGTTGTGTAAGGCAAAGAATGATCCCACAGAGACTTACTGGACTCAGGGTATATCTGTGCTGCCCCCATATCAGCTCACGACACTATATCCTGGAAGCTTTCAGCTAAGTACCCTGGGTGAAACCCACAGCTTAACCCCCCACTGAAGAGAGTACAATGCTGCCTGAATTCTAGCAGTCATTGTCTGGGTGTCTTAAAGTGAGTTTATCTATATAAATTTTCTGGATACATCTCCTCTTTGCTCACGAAAAACAACTTCAGATCCCTAAAGCATTAAAGCAGAATTTGTGACGTTAGGACTCTCATAATGGGAAGAAGATCTCTGCCTGGACAGCCATTGATGGAAAGTGAGGCATCTAACCCAACCCCATGGCATCTACCTGATGCCTCTACCTGCCAACCTGTTTGAACATATAAAATCATTAGATTGGGATGCCCAGGCTGTGACCAGATAAGGTGAGAGGAAATGAATCTGAAGTTAATCTTATCCTCAGCATCTCTACAGAGCAATGAAAACCACACTTGCAGTCTTCCTTCCTTGGTTTTATCTGCTTCTAGTCAAAAGTATTTGGGCCAAAATAAGTTCTTTTTAGTACCCTGGAAATTTGTTCTTAATAGCCTCTTGAGACTTTACAATGGGGAACAAATCTATTTTCTCTATTTGTACAAGAAGTCACAGTCTTCTGGGCACTGTTGCAATCAGGCAGGCTCAGAAGGACCATGCCACAGAAACAGAATATGTCTTTCATCAATGTTTTTACTGTCTTTTATTAACACAGGTAATTTCAGGATATGCCTCATGTTATAAGAAAACAATTTATATTTATAATAAGTAAGTCCTTAAAAAGATAAAGCTGATCTTATTTCTCACCTGTATACTCTTGGCATTACCAGAAACATCTCACTTCTGTTATCTGGAGCTAAATTTGATACAACTCCAAACTTGAAAAAGCAAGCCAGACCATTAAGTTCAGCACTGGAGAGTCTGTAGGTAAAGGTAGACATATTTATAAGAAGGAAATATTTTTCAGATTTCCTTTATTTTTTAGAGGTAGGTACCAAGACCCTCTGAAGTTTGACTTAATTTTGTTTAAATTAATAATTTTGAATATTTCAGCTCAGACCCTGAAAACATCCCTCTTCACAGATGTGGTGGTTTGGGTGTTACCTGCCCCCCCCCCCCCCCCCCCCACTTTGGAAATCACCCAGACTAGACTCTGACAGCTCTGGAAATTGAATGAAGCTTATATTTACAGCTTAGCACAATATACAGACAGGTATTTACAATATATACAGTTATATACAGGAATATACAAGTTAAAAAGTAATACAGAAACACAACAGCCCTCCCAGAAACCTGAGTCCCCAGGAGTGGCTCTCAACCATCCTTCCTCATTCTTCCCAACCCTCTACCTTACCCAAGATGTTGCCTTATGCCCAAGGTAGATTGGAGGGTGGGCCAGGGGGGGGTTAGGAAGCAGATGGATTAGTCACACAGATGGCAGGTTAGGTTAGAGAAAGAAGAGCAGCCCACAAAGCCCAGATCATGATTCTGTTATTTGTATTCATGTTCTTGTTCTTATACATCTCAGCCAACCTACAAGTGAAGTAGACATCACCATTGTTTCCTTTTCACAGCCTGTAATCTAATTCTTCTCACCAAAACATTCTAGCTAGGCTCCAACTAGCAGAACAGACACTCCAGCTTTCCAGTACCAAATCGAGGTTCAGTCCCCATACCTCTGAAGTCAAAGGTAGGACTTACATTGATTTCCAGATGCACCAATTGATGGCCATAAGGCCTCTTCCAGATGATCAAAAGAAGGGTTCATTTGCTTGGATTTTATGCTTAATTTGCCACCACTATTAAGTAGCTGCACTGGCTATTAAGAATTGCACAATTGTGCATTTGGCCCTCTAATTGCTCCTTCGTTTTCATTTTTAACACTCATTTTGTGAGAATGTAAGTGAAATGAAACAGTAATTAGGGGACCAAATACACAGCTGAGCAATTCTTTGGTCCTGTGTTGTGAAGTCCAGTGGCTATAGGTCTTGAATAAAAATGCCAAAGGAAGCGTGAGGACGTCATCATTTCTCTGCTACTGTTTCAGGCCTTGGGAAATATATTCAAAGATAACCATGATGCTAATCTTCATCATCTGTGAATGCTAGCAACAATCCATCTTAAAAGGGTAGTGGCTTTTGGGTTTGCATTTTATGTGTGGAAACTAAGTCCTTTGACAAACGGCAGATATCTTAATTTGCTTGCAAACAGATAGGGAACTTCTGCTGTAGCAAAATGTATTAATTTTTCTGGACATTGAACAGTCAAAGTATGAAAAACTCTGAGACTTGCAAGGTGTGATGGTTTACGATACTGGCTTTTGAAAATAAATACCCTTTGGGCTTAAAATATATGTTTGATGTGAAAAGCTTTCATCCCAACTGGACTAAAATGTACACAATAAATCACACTGTGCTTGAAGATATCCAAGATTTTGTTGATAAAGTATAACAGAATATTTGCTTGGCAACAAAAGGAAATGAGCAGAAACACTTCTCTGATGAACAAGCCAAAAGAATGGCACAGGTTTTTTTCCACCCTACTCCTTCTGCAGCCCCAGGTTAAATCCATCACAAGGAGTTCTCCCAGAAAACAGACTGATAGGTAAAAACCCCATTAATAGAAGATTAAAATGACTTCAAACTGTCCTTGTTCAAGGAGGAAACATATGGAGAATCCCAAGTGGAAGAAGAAAGCACTTGATATTCCATGGATGGCAGCTGGAAATGCTTCCTTTTGACTTCATGTGCATGCATTCAAATAGGTATGACCTTGACTATTTTTGTCACTTGCAGTACACAACGAACACTGTCTAAAATGATACCTTACTAGTGATCTTTAATTGTGCAGAAATAGTAGTGTTTGTAGTCTTTGAGTCACCATAAAACTCTTATTTAAATGCATGATGACTTTCAGCAGTTGGGGTTGTGAGGAAACCTGTTGCCATTTCCTACATTTAATCGAATAGTTAACCACACTCAGCAGGCACAGCGTTGAGCTTTCCTGTGATTACTGGAGAGGGAGGGAAGGAAGAAGTGGGTGGGAGGGCAAGAAATAGTGATAACAATGGTTTTAATTCATCCTGCAGGTGACATTGAAGACATATTGCCATCTGGCATGATAAACATTATAATATATCAATGCTTGTTTGCCAGATGTTGCTAGACACAAATAGACAGCGGTTCAGATGCACAGGGATGATTTAGCAAAATGAATCTTGCTGAACTGGAGTATCTGAGTCATCATGTTTCATCTTGCCTCTGCTGGCTATGTAAAGCAGGAGGGAAATCAGAGTTACTGGGAGTTAAGCAAATTGTATGGTAAAGCAAATCCTCCACTACAGACCAACAGAAATAAGGCCACTCAGTGTTGCAGCTAGTTCAGATTGGTACTGTCACTGAAATAGGCTAACACGTGACAGGCTGCCGCGCCAACGCTTCATACATTCATGCAAACACTTGTCAAACGTAGCTCACAAGCTGAATAAATGTTTCTACCCATATTTCTCAATTTTTCCAACCAGAACTTTTTAATTTCCATTTTGATCAGTGTATGCATATGTCTAAGTGCATGTCTAGGTCCCCACTGTCTGGGACTTACTTACTCCTCCCTAGCTGAGATCCGGAATGTAAGGAGCATCAGTATGCCTTTCACACAGAAAATCAGACATTTTCAGTCCTGAGTTGCTTATGCATTGAATGAAACCAAAGTGGTAGGGGACCCTGAACCCTGTGAAAATTGAAGGTGAACATCAGTAGGCATTGCGGGGAGTGAAAGGAAATTTAATAGGCAAGACTTCTGCATTACCCTGCAGTACTCTATTTTCATTTCTATTACAGCTGTTGCAGGAATTAAGGCAAACTGGGGAAAAAAAACCTCAACCAAACAAACCCTAAAAGTTTCCTTCCTGATTTCAGCCTTTTTGTGTCAGCCTCATGGGCAGCCTATGGAAAACACAAGAATGAAACATAGGAATAAATCAGGAATAAAAGATCTCTTCATTCTTGTATTCTTCCATATGTATTCATTTCTCCCAGAAACATCATGTCTGTTCAGGGTATTAGCTGGAGGATAAAAACTGGAAGAACTGCAAAAAGGCAAAGAATCTTCAATTCTGATAAACCATCTATCTTGGTCTAGACTGCTGCTTTTATGCCTTGGTGATAGTGATGCTATAGAGCAGACTGACAAGTGGTATCAGGAAAGAAGAAGGAAAGAATAAGCAAAGCATTGCTACAGGGATGTCCCCAAAGCAGGGCTGATCTCACATTATTCCATTTCTTAAGGAAACAGGAAATGCACTGCTGAGTCAGGTCAGTGGCCCATGTAGTGCAGGCTTCTGACTCTGATGGTGACAGGAACTGAGACAGTGAAAGGAGGAAATTTGAACCTGTCAACTGTAATATGTTTTCCCTGCTATTCTACAACCCCAGTGAGCACTGCTGCAGTCAGTAGAATGCCAATATCTATTTGTGGCTTTCTTACCTGTGTGTGATATGGTTTTGAACCTGTTGATTCTGTCTACTTCCAAAACTTCCCGTGGGGACAGTTTTGCTACTGGATACACAAAGAACTGTATGATTGCAACTGTTTTAAGACCAACCCCCTACTAGCTTCCCTTTGAGTCACTAGTTCTAAAATGGTGGGATTTGCTGAGCCATGGTTTTGCATCCTGATGATCTGCTGATTCCTTGATAATTTTGCTTTAATTCTAGTTAGATTGGACCCTTCACTGCTTCTTCTCTCCAAACTGAAGAGCAGAGATATTTTTAATCTTTCCAGATAAGACAGCTCCATCTTATCATAATTTTCTTCTCTGTATCTTCTCTTCTCTGCAGTGTGGAGGTGTGGAGATAAGAACCATGCAAAGTAGATCAAGATGTGGGTGTGCCAAGATTTTATACAGTGGAAACATAAAGCTTTGCATTTTGTTCTTGGAGCCCCTTCTGATGATGCTTTCTGTTCCTTGAAAAACACATTTCCTGATGTTTTGGTCACTTTGTGAAATGACCATTGAGCCCTACTTTGTGCTTCCCATTCTTTAAATAGTTGCCCATCTATAGAAGGGCTAAACCTCCAAAGTCTTATCATTGCTTTTTGAACAGTCTTTGGTGAGAAACCCTCCAGGAAATCTTTTTTCTTGGAACCCAGATCTATGATGTCCGTTGGATTCCCTGTATCAGCTTAAAGGTATCCTCATTGAACCAAGACAGAAGTTCCCTCTGCAAATGCCATGCTGACCTGTTTCCAACAGTTAGTCTTAATTCACCTGCTATCTGATCTTTCTCCATATAGCAGACTCTTCTGTCACACTGAAGTTGGAAGTCAGGCTTGGCAGTCTGTGCTTCCCAGAAACCCTTCTTGGCCCTTTTCCATGGACAAGTCCCCATGACACCTCAGCATTTGTGTGGCACAGGGCATCCTAGCTGTGGTTATTTGACATGCATCAGCTGCAACTTTGCAGTTTCATATTCTCTTCAGTTCTCCCAGGTAAATGCCATCCACTTCTGGTGATAAGTTAATTGTCTGCTGGATTTAAAAATACTTTTCTATTTATCTGTATCCTGCCAAACCTCTCATCTACTGCTGTACTCAGCACTGGTCAGGCCACACTTTGAGTGCTCTGTCCAGTTCTGGGCTCCTCAATTCAAGAGAGATGTTGAGGTGCTGGAATATGTCTAGAGAAGGGCAATGAAGCTGGTGAAAGGCCTGGAACACAAACTTTGTGAGGAGAGGCTGAGGGAGCTGGGGTTGTTCAGCCTGGAGAAGAGGAGGCTCAGGGGGGATCTCATTGCTGTCTACAACTACCTGAAGGGAGGTTGTAGACAGGTGGGGGTTGGTCTCTTCTGCCAGGCAACCAGCAACAGAACAAGGGGACACAGTCTCAAGTTGTGCCAGGGGAGGTCTAGACTGGATGTTAGGAGGAAGTTCTTGCCAGAGAGAATGATTGGCATTGGAATGGGCTGCCCAGGGAGGTGGTGGAGGCACTGTCCCTGGGGGTCTTCAAGCAAAGCCTGGCTGAGGCACTTAGTGCCATGGTCTAGTTGATTGGATAGGGCTGGGTGCTAGGTTGTACTGGATGATCTTGAAGTCTCTTCCAACTTGGTTGATTCTATGATTCTATAATCCCTAGTACAGAAAAAACTGGATGCAAACATTTCCTCTGCAAAATAAAGAGAGCTGCAGAGTTCACTGAGCATTTCCACTCAGTCCCATTTTTATCATCAGTCCCATTGATTATCTCACCTGCTTTCTGCTTTTGAAATATTTAATGAATTTATGACTGTCTGGAGAAATACTTACCCTATGTAAGGCACACTGCACAGTCCTTCTAAGCCTTTGAGTGACCCATTTTATTTTTGACACATTCTCTTTTTGATCAAGCTCTCAATTTTTAAACTGCTGACCTTTTCCCTGTGACAGCCTCCTTAACTTTCCCATTGAGCCATGCAAGGGGGTTATTATTAGATTGCTTTGTTTTCTGTTTGAATTATGACATATATTTTATCTGGGCTCCTAATAAAATATTTTCCTAAAGTCTTCAGAATGCTTGTAGAGTTCTTGGTTCTGGACTGTTCCTTCCAGGTTAGGATTTCTTTTTTTGTTGTTAGTGTGTGGGTTGGTTTAACTTTTTATTATTTCCCTCTCTCTGAATAAATTGCCTTATTTTTTTTGTATATTTCTTTTGTGTTTTATGTATGAGAAACTAATTCTCTTGAAAAGTTAACAGGAAATAGCAGGCCCTTGACAGGGATCTGAGTGGATGGATAAAAACCAGCCAGGGACACTGAGTCGCTCACAACAACAGGACAAATACAGCTACTATCAGTCTCCTTTTTACTGTTTTTGGATCAAACCCAAACTACTTTTCCATATTCTCTTTTCCTTCTGTGTCACATTATGTCCACTGTTCATTCAGACAATCCCCAAATAGGTTTTACTTTTTGTATATATTTGACTTCTGGGTAAAATGGCAATCCTTCTTGCCATGTGTGATGGTTTGGGTGTTACCTGCCCCCTCCCCACACTTAAGAAAGTCACCCAGACTAGACTCAGCCTAACAGGAAATTAGAATGAAGCTTTATATTTACAGCTTAGCACAATATACAAGCAGGCATTTAAAATATATACACAGCTACAGACAGAAATAGACAAGTTAAAAAGTAATACAGAAACACAACATCCCTCCCAGAAACCACAGTCCCCAGGAGGGGCTCCCAACCACCTTTCCACTTTGTCTCCACCACTCTACCTTATCTCAGACTTTGCTTTATGTTCAAGGTGAGTTTGGGGAGTTAGCCATGGGGGTTAGGAAGCAGATGGATTAGTTAGACAGCAAGTTAGGGAGAGAAGTGCAGGCAGCCAGAGCCAAAGAGCAATTCTGTTATATATTTATGTTCTTGGTTTTATACATCTCAGCAAGCCTATGAGCGAAGTAGACATCGCCATTGTTTCCTTTTCACAGCCTGTAATCTAATTTCTCTCACTAGAATATCCCAGCTAGGCTCAAACTAGCACACCATGGGGTTTTTTTTGTCCTTCTCAGAAAATTAAGATTTTAGGTTCTAATGAGAAAAAAAAAATGCAAAGAATTTGTTAATTAAGAATTTCATTTTCTTGAAATGATGCATTTTCTTTCTTGTTGGTTCTGTCAGTTTTATGATTTTTTTAGTGTTGTTTAATGCTGTGCTGGTTTGAGGCTATTTTTTACTGAGAAAAATTAAATCCTTAGCTCTGAGAAGAAAGAAAAAAAAAACAAACAACAGTAATCTATATCCCCCATTTTTTCTGCTGAGAAATGCAACTAGTGAAAATATTGATAAGACAGGCACTGCCTGCACAGATGGGCAGAGTCCAATTGGATGGCGTTCAATAGCTCCAAGTGCAGGGTGCTACACTTTGGCCACAACGACCCCATGCAGAGATACAGGCTGGGGTCAGAGTGGCTGGAGAGCAGCCAGACAGAGAGGGATCTGGGGGTGCTGATTGATACCCGCCTGAACATGAGCCAGCAGTGTGCCCAGGTGGCCAAGAGAGCCAGTGGCATCCTGGCCTGCATCAGGAATGGTGTGGTCAGCAGGAGCAGGGAGGTCATTCTGCCCCTGTACTCTGCACTGGTTAGACCACACCTTGAGTACTGTGTTCAGTTCTGGGCCCCCCAGTTTAGGAGGGACATTGAGATGCTTGAGCGTGTCCAGAGAAGGGCAACGAGGCTGGGGAGAGGCCTTGAGCACAGCCCTATGAGGAGAGGCTGAGGGAGCTGGGATTGGTTAGCCTGGAGAAGAGGAGGCTCAGGGGTGACCTTATTGCTGTCTACAACTACCTGAAGGGTGGTTGTGGCCAGGAGGAGGTTGCTCTCTTCTCTCAGGTGGCCAGCACCAGAACGAGAGGACACAGCCTCAAGCTGCGCCAGGGGAGATTTAGGCTGGAGGTGAGGAGAAAGTTCTTCACTGAGAGAGTCATTGGACACTGGAATGGGCTGCCTGGGGAGGTGGTGGAGTCACCATCCCTGGAGCTGTTCAAGGCAGGATTGGATGTGGCACTTGGTGCCATGGTCTAGCCTTGAGGTCTGTGGTAAAGGGTTGGACTTGATGATCTGTGAGGTCTCTTCCAACCTTGGTGATACTGTGATACTTCTCTCACACTTCTCAGCCCTCACTTCTGCTGTGACTTCTTTCTGGTGATCTGGTCCCTGAGGCTGACTCTGCCTTTAACTCTCTAATCCACCTAACTCCTTTTTCCTCTAACCTTCTTGTCGTCTTTTTTTTTTTTTTGACATCTCACCTCGGATCTCCAGATTGATCATGTGAGATATATGTGAGTTGGTCTGGTTATTTCTGAAGGAAGGGAAAGAGGGAGGGAGAAGGGGGTTTGGGTTGGGAGCCCTCCTGTGGACTTTGATTGTTTCTCTGTTACTTTTAATTTGTATATAACTGTATATATTTGTGTATATCATAGAATCACCCAGGTTGGAAGAGACCTCCAAGATCCAGTCCAACCTATCACCCAGCCCTATTCAGTCAACTAGACCATGGCAATAAGTTCCTCAGCCAGGCTTTGCTTGAACACATCAAGGAGCAGCAACACCACCACCTCCCTGGGCAGCCCATTCCAACGGCAAATCACTCTGTGAAGAACTTCCTCTTAATATCAAGCCTATATCTCTCCTGGCACAGCTTGAGACTGTGTCCCTTTGTTCTATTGCTGATTGCCTGGCAGAGGAGACCAACCTCCACCCAGCTGCAGCCTCCCTTCAGGTAGTTGTAGACAGCAGTGAGATGTCCCCTGAGCCTCCTCTTCTCAAGGCTAAACATCCCCAGCTCCCTCAGCCTCTCCTCATAGGGCTTGTGTTCCAGGCCTCTTACCAGCCTGTATATTGTGCTAAGCTGCAAATATAGCTTCATTCTTAATTCCCATCTCAGCTGAGTCTAGTCTGGGTGACTTCATAAGAGTGGGGGGGCAGGTAATACCCAAACCATCACAAATGCAATGATACACAGAGGGTCTAACTGTTATTCTGTCCGTGTCTTCCTGCTCCTCACACTTTTTTCCTTTCTCTAAGTGTCCCCCAGTTCAAACTCCTTAACTCTTCCGTTTACTCTGTGAAAGTTTCTGAGCAGCAACAGGAAAGATGAGAACAAAAGAAGAGAGTGAAACTTCAATTACCCTGGGCAGCATGGACAATATTTATTGTGTTTGCTAAGAGATGAAGTGAGAAGATTAATATGAAGAGGCCTTTCCACACTAACAATATTTCAGCAATAATTTCTTGAGCAGTTCTGGGCTGATTTTTTTTCCTTTCGTTTGGCATTTTATTTATGTCTTCAAAGTTGGCCAATTTTTGACTCGTTTCATTTTTCTATGATGCAACATTTCTAAGTGTCATCTCATAGACAATGAGTACTTCACCTTTGAATTTCACTGTTGACATATCCAAAGCTATTAATGTCTGGCTGTCCAACATAGAAAAGAAAGCATTTCATGTCAGAAATGCTGTTATATCCTGTTTCTTTTTCTGACTAAATTTATCCTTTCCTGTATATTTAAAATAGCCACTCCTCATAGCACTACAAATCAGCCATCCATAATATGAAACAAATGAGTGAATCACTAACTTTCACTTAAAGGACATTACTGAAGTCTATGCATAGGTGATCACAGAATGTTAGAGGTTTGAAGAAACCTCCAGAGATCATCAATGGTGGTTTGAAGAAACCTCCAGAGATCATCAAGTCTAACCCCTCTGCCAAAAGTAAGATCTATTCGGGTAGTCCACACAGGAATGCATCTGGGTGGGTTTTGAAAGTCTCTAGAGAAGGAGACTCCACAACCTACCTGGGCAGCCTGTTCCAGTGCTCTATCACCCTCACTGTAGAGAAGTGAGGCGAGTCAGTGAAGGTGTTTGGTTACTACTCCACACAAAAATGACAAAGGGTTGGCTATGAAAAGGGGGGTTTCAATGTAAACTCTATAGTCCAGTTGTCATTTTTACTATTTTTTTAATCTCTCTTCTTCCCCATCTCCCCCCTTTCCTCTCCATGTCCTATTTCTCCCCATTTTCCTCCTTTTCTTTCCATCTTCTTTCTTTCCTATCTTCATCTTTCCCCCATCTTCTTCCTTTCTTCTTCACCTACTTCTTTTCCCCCCATTTTCTTCTTTTCACTTCCATCCCTTTCCTCTCCAGCTCCCTCCCTTCAGCACCACCTCCCCTTTTCCACTATATCTGCCCCTTTCCCCCCCCCCCACCCCATTTCCCCTTTTATTCCCCCTCCCCCAAACACAGAGCACCTGGCTTTTGTTTGTGGCTCCTCCCATCCCAGCTGTGGGCACTTTGCCCTCCTTGTCTGCTCCCCTATTTAGTCCACCCCAGGAGAGGCAGAAGCCTCAAGCTGTGCCCATCTGGGCAGAGGGATCCTCCTCACATCGTCACTGGTGAGTCCTCATGGTGCATCACTGGGTGAATGGTGGAGGGGATCCAAAGGCCGGGGGGCCTGGTGTGGCCCCCCGGTCAGGTAGGGAAAGGCTCAATACTTACTCTACCAAGGGCATGAGCACCTGGTGATGGAGAAGCAAACCTAAAGTTGGCCTGAACAGAAGCACAGGAGCAATGCTGCTTGTCAACTGCAAGAGCCAGCCTGGGTGAGCTGCAGAAGCTGGAGTGTCTGCACCCAAGACCTGCTGAAGAGGTAATGGTTTGGAGTTAGATCAGGTCTGAACAAGGTCACAATGAGCTCACCTGCCTTGGCTCCAGCCTTCCCATTCCCCCACTGTTTCCATCTTTGTTAAGAGGATTCCAAATGTGATTCAAGGCAACTGATGAGGAGAGCAGGCACTGATCGTAGTAAATTCCAGGGCAGTGCTAGATTCTGTGATGCTTTATTGCTCTATGATTGTTGTTGAGGTGCTGAAAATTCAAGCAGTTGATCCTATGAGTGCTGTTGCCAATGTGTAAAACCTTGGTCCTGTGCAGGTGTCCCATGCAGGCATCTGCTTGTGGCCTTGAGCTGCAACATGGGAGGGTTAGGTTTGAGGTGAGGGAAAATGACCCTGCTGTGAGAGTGGTCAGGGACCAGAACAGGCTAGGTAGGAAGAGGCTTCTGGTAAGGTAAATTTCAGATGGCACTGTTAATATGAGGAAATGTCATTTAACTTTATGCTGTTCAAGGAAAATGAAGTGAATAAGGGACTGGTGAAGTTAGGGGAAGATGGAAAATATCAAGGGATGTCATGCAGGCAATTAGAAAGTGTAGCATAGGCTGGTAGCTCTTACTTAGGTATTCATGAGAGTAAGATCTTCTGTATGAGTTCCTGTACTTTTGCCTGTTTTGTCTCTGCTGGGGTAGGCTTCTCCCCCTCTGCTCAACCTTAGTTGTACCACATCTGTATATTATGTACAGTTCTGCACTCCTTGGTTGGAGAGAGACTGGGAACTATTGGAGAGAATTCAGTGGAGGGCTAGGAGGATGATTAAGGGAATGGAACATCTCTTTTCCAGAGCTCTCAAACTTTCCTTATAAGAGAGAAGGCCAAGACAGAAACTTATCAATGTTTGCAAATATCTGAAAGGTGGCTTTCAAGGAGGGTGGAACCAGTTTCTTCTTACAGAATCAGTCAGGTTGGTAGGAATCACGAGGATCATCTAATTCCACCCCTTCTGCTGTGGGCAGGGACACCCTACCCTACATCAGGCTGCCCACAGCCTCATCCAACCTGGCCTTAAACATCTCCAGGGATGAGGCCTCAACCACCTCCCTGGGCAACCCATTCCAGCCTCTCGCCACTCTCATTCTCAACAACTTCCTCTTCATGTCCACTCTGATCTCCCCATCTCCAGCTTTGCTCCATTCCCCCTAGTCCTGTCACTCCCTGACAGCCTAAAAAATCCCTCCCCAGATACTGGAAGGCCACAAGAAGGTCACCTGGGAGCCTCCTCTTCTCCAGACTGAACAGCCCCAACTCTTTCAGTCAGTCAAGATCCTTTTCAAAGATCTCAATGATAGGATGAGGGACAAAGGCTGTAACCTCAGTCACAGGAAATTCCATCTCAACATGGAAAAAAACCCCTTTTTTACTATGAGAGTGACAGAGAAACAGGTTGCCCAGAGAGGTTTTGGAGTGTCCTTCTCTAGAGATATTCAAAATCCACCTGGACATGTTCTTATGTGACTTGCCCTAAGTGGTTCTGTTTTGCAGAGAGTTTGGACTGGATGATCTCTGTAGGTCCCTTCCAAACCCTAGTATTCCATAATTCTTTGATTCTCTGTATTTATCAATAAATAAATGAAATGAGACAAGAGAATGAGCAAAAAAAGAAAACTGACTGCATGCTAACCACTGCAGTTCATTTAATCTTTAATGAACACTTGGAGAAAGGCAGTTGTAAGAGCTGATGCAACCTCAAACCTCTATCACAACTAATAAGCTCCTGCTGGACTGACATTGATGAACTGCTCATCACAGATTTCTCTGAGGTAGAGTAAAGCCATGGGCTTTCTGGTTTAGAAATAGCTACCTGAGGATAGTCTCAGCCCTGTACTGTTCTGCATGTGTGTCTCAGCAGGAGACTTATGAATAGTTACAATGCATCACACTCACTACTGAGAAATTTGGTCAAGGATGTTCTGTTTAAGCTTAAAACTCGTGGTCACAGAGCCATCTTTCTTAGTGTCAGGAGGAACCTGCACTCACATGAACTAAGAAACTTAGCTCCCTTGTTTGCTGCATACAGTAAATTGCTTTGGTTGTTCCTTTTGTGCTTTGCATTCTGGAAAGGGCCACCTGGCACCAAGGAGGAATGTCGAATGAGAAATGTCTGCCCAAAGACTGGAAACTTTCTGCAACTTCAATATGTATTTCAAATATTCTTCAGCTGAGAGACGATGGATGCCAATCAACAAATGGTGCTGTTGTTGATTTCCTGGACCTCGGCCTGACTGGATTGCCCAGGATGTGCACATCTGATGTCAGCTACCTTGAAGAGAAAAGGCTCATGTGCATTCGGGGTATGGCCAGGTAACAAGCGCAGGGACGGGGCAGATGTCCTCCCCAGTGCTGCCACTGGACTGCTGCAAATGCATGAATACACAGGAAGATTTCCTAGGGAGCTGCACCTGGACACCAATCTAAGAAACTGTATAAATAGGCATGAGCAATGCCTGCCAAGTGTGGACCTCCACCAGAAGAACTCCTGATGAACTCCTCAGAAGAACATCCCTGGGCCATGCATGCTTCCTTTTTTTCCCTCTCTCCCTCTGCTTTGTTCAACTTTATCATTTAATAAATAGTTTTGTGGTTGATATATATGGTCTCATGTGCACCTTAATTTCACAACATGGAAATCTATAAGAACAGATTTTGCTCCTCTGGACAGAGATATTGTTAATCTCTGTTCTCTGGACCTTGACAGCTATTCACAGGATCATCTTGTTCACCATATAGCAGTTAAGAGACAAACACGAAGAGCACTATCAATCCATCCTTTTAACCTAGTCCTCAAAATACTATTCAGAATAAGGTCTAAATGACTTGATATATGTTTTTAATTTGGTACAAGTATTACCTTTTAAAGGAGCATTTTGTGTAGTTGGATCAGATTGCCTTCCCTTTTTTTTAACTTTTCCTAGCCATTCAAATATTTTTATGCTTACTTGCAGACTTCTGGGGCAAATACTTTCCAAAACAGTTGTAGAAAAAGACCTGAGTGTTTGGGAGGGTTTTTTCCTAACTAAAAACAGGGGAGCTAGCAATGGCTATTAGTGCATATAAATAGGAAATAGTTTTCTCTTGAGATACAGATTCACAACCTCTCTGTCAGTTTAATGCAGCCAATAAGTCAGACTTGCTACAGATTAGGGGCAATGATCTGTCAGAGAGTAAGAGAGCCCTGCAGAGGGACCTTGCCAGGCTGGATGGGTGGGCAGAGGCCAGTGGGATAAGATTTAACAAAGCTCAGTGCAGGGTTCTATACTTTGGCCACAACAACCCCAAGCAGTACTACAGGCTGGGGACAGAGTGGCTGGAGAGCAGCCAGGAAGAAAGGGACCTGGGGGTACTGGTAGATAGTAGGCTAAAGATGAGCCAGCAATGTGCCCAGGTGGCCAAGAGAGCCAATGGCATCCTGGCCTGCATCAGGAACAGTGTGGCCAGTAGGTCAAGGGAGGTTATTCTTCTGCTGTACTCAGCACTGGTCAGGCCACACCTTGAGTGCTGTGTCCAGTTCTGGGCTCCTCAATTCAAGAGCGATGTTGAGGTGCTGGAACATGTCCAGAGAAGGGCAACAAAACTGGTGAGAGGCCTGGAACACAAACCCTATGAGGAGAGGCTGAGGGAGCTAGGGGTGTTTAACCTGGAGAAGAGGAGGCTCAGGGGTGACCTTTTTGCTCTCTACAACTACCTGAAGGAAGGCTGTAGCCAGATGGGTATTGGTGTCTTCTGCCAGGCAACCAGCAACAGAACAAGGGGACACAGTCTCAAGTTGTGCTGGGGAGGTATAGGCTTGATTTCGGAAGGGAGTTTTTCACAGAGCAAGTGATTGGCATTGGAATGGGCTGCCCAGGGAGGTGGTGGAGTCACCGTCCCTGGAGGTGTTCAAGAAAAGCCTGGCTGAGGCATTTAGTGCCATGGTCTAGTTGATTGGACAGGGCTGGGTGCTAGGTTGGACTGGATGATCTTGGAGATCTCTTCCAGTCTGGCTGAGTCTATGCAATGTCCTGGGAAAAGAAGCCAGCATGCATCATACCTCCACTGATGAGCTGAGAACTGACAATGTAATCTTAGATGATTAGAAGGAACTTGGCTTCTTTCCAACTGTAGAGTAGCTGTTAAGAGAACCTCTCTATAAAGACACTTCAATGTCACTGTAAGAGTATGCTTTCATTATAATCAATGTTGACTCCTAGATTTGTTTATAGGAAAGAAAAGGAAGAAAGGGGGGGGGGGGGGGGGGGGGCGGGGGCGGAAGGAGAGAATGGTTAAATTAGAAACATTCTGCAGCTAAAAATAAAACTTGCAGGGACAGGTTTTTGGTTAAGAACCTTTAATTGCAATAATAGATCATGTACTCATAGCTCAAAGTCAACACCAATCGAACAGCTGCCATTCAGCGTAAATACTGGAGGAAAGAATGGTCCTGAAACAGACTGAGCTTGAAGCAAAGATTTAATAATTAATTGTTGCTCAGTTTAGAATCAAAGTGAAACATTGGGTTTTAGCTCAGGAGGATATGCAAAGGGAGTGTGAATGAGATGGCTAAAGCAAGTTTAAGCATCGATTCCAAGGTGAGCAGCATTGTGAGCAGGATGATAGATAGAGCACACAAGTCTGCAGATTGTTGAGTTTGGGAGCTTGTGAAATTTTAGAGGGAGGATTTCAAGGGTAGTTTGGTCTGGCCTGAACATTCAGGGCTACCTGGCCAAATATTAGAGTTTGAAATTGTGACTAGCTGAAGTAATAAGGTTCCCCCATACATCAGCTCAATAAATCAACATCTAGTTCTAGGTAGCTTTAAAGGGTTACTGAGAAAATACACTAGAAGAACATATCTTTGTAAATCAAAAGTGCATGTTTAAGAATGTTGGCCTCTTCTCCCAGGCAATCAGCAATAGAACAAGGAGACACAGTCTCAAGTTGTGCTGGGGTAGGTATAGGCTGGATGTTAGGAGAAAGTTCTTCACAGAGCGAGTGATTGGCATTGGAATGAGCTGCCCAGGGAGGTGGTGGAGTCACCATCCCTGGAGGTGTTCAAGCAAAGCCTGGCTGAGGCACTTAGTGCCATGGTCTAGTTGACTGGCTAGGGCTGGGTGCTAGGTTGGACTGGCTGATCTTGGAGGTCTCTTCCAACCTGGTTGATTCTATGATACTTCTTTGTACATACTGTTGTAAGCACTTCAAATTGTAGTGCTTCTCTTACAGTTTTAAGTGGGTTTTATTTAGAAGGAAAACCCAGTTCAACATATGACTGACAGTTTTTGTTATAAATCATCATAAACTCCTACTGGATCCTAGCTGAGGTGGACTAATTTGGATTGGATGAGTTTTTAAGAATTAGAAAACAATGAATTATTATTCTGGAACACAAATGTCTCTAGGAAACATTCTTTCCATTTTATCTTCTTTTGTAAGGACACTTTCACGGATCATTGAAATCCTGAGAAATATTGAGAGTCTGGATGAAGTCAGAGGAATTGGTAGCATTTGTTATGACATTGGATTGGGATTTTGGACTGGACCCAAATCTGGGTTTTGATTGTTCACAGCTGAGGGTGTTAGAATAAACTGTCTGACCAGAACTGTACTAGAACAAACACTCTCTGGTGGAAAATATGGAGATAATAACAACTACTATCAAGTCCTTCAGAGAATAAATTCCAACTTTTTTGATGTTCAGGAATTGTTAATGAGCAGCCTGTGATTGTTTTTTTTTTTAAACTTATAAATTAATTAAATTAATCTCCTCAATATTTTTGATAAACACTCCATTTCCAGGGTTGTTTAGAAACAATTAATTGCAGGTTGTCTTCAATCAAAATGTTATTGATGTTAAATTTGCATCTCGGCCAACATTCTGTGTGTTATACTTGGAGCTAGGCAAGAAACATTTCTTAGATTTTTATTTTTTTTTGGGGGGGGTTGTTGTTGCTGGTAAGCTTTTAAACTCCCCCTGTTTCCCAGTGAAACCAGACACTTGGAAATGCCTCCCAAAAGAATGACTATTGCCCATATGGTATCCATGCAGATTGTGTTCTTCCTATGTGGAACAAATCCTTGTGTGGCATTTGAAACACAAAACACAATCACTTAAGGTATTGCTTCTTTTGGCTTTCTGTCTTGTACTTTGACTTTTAATTTGGACCCAAGAAATCTTTATTAAGTTTTTTTTTTTTTCCCAACCAGGTAACCTCAAGAAATGTTTTAATTTAAGCAAACTCAATTTTTCATCAAAACCACTGTTCTTTGAAAATGCTATCCTATCTATAATAATATAATACACATATAAAATATACATACAATGCACATTTTAAAATATAAATGGTAGAAACTCAAAAGTCAGGAAAGAAAAAAACAAACCCTTACCAACTTATTTCTTCAGTTCAGAGGATAAATTATCCAAACTGTTTGGAACGGAAGAAAAATACTCACAACTTTTCTGGTAGACAGCTTTCTACTTTCTTACAGCAACAATTTTTGTAGCCTTAAATAAAGTAAGTGAGGTCAAATGGAGCTTTCTAAACCCAAGTAATTTGGTTGAGGTGCCTTCTCCAGGACGTTATTTACCCTACCTTAAAGTACATGCCGAGAATAGTGTGATGGTTTGGATGTTACTTGCTCCCCTTACTCTTATGAAATCATCCTGACTAGACTCAGCCAATTAAGGAATGCAGCTTTATATTTACAGTTTAGCACAATATATACAGCTACAGACAGAGATGTACAAGTTAAAAAGTCATACAGAAACACAACAGTCTTCCCAGAAAACAGAGACTCCAGGAGGAGCTCCCAACCACCCTTCTACCTTCTTCTCACCTCTCTACCTTACCCCAGACTTTGCTTTATGTTCAAGGTGAGTTTGGAGAATTGGCATGGGGGGTTAGGAGGCAGACAGATTAGTTACACAGACAGCAGGTTAGGGAGAGAAAGGAGGCAGCCAGAGAGAGAGAGCAACTCTGTTATCTGTGTTTGTGTTCTTGTTTGTATACATCTCAGCAATCTTATGAGTGAAGTAGACATCACCACTGTTTCCTTTTCACAGCCTATAAGCTAATTCTTCTCACCAAAATATTCTAGCTAGCTTCAAGCTAGCACAAATAGGTAGACTGCAGGTGGAATGGCAGTATGTTGAACTGAAATTGCTAATATTATCTGAAATGGTTATTTATGTCCTTTCGATTTGTGGATAAGCTCCTAAAAGTCTTTCCTCCCCCCAAAAAAAGTTCTCATTTGTAAGTCCCTTAATCTCACGCTCTGTGAATTCTTTTAATATCCATTTAGAATGAAGCATTTCTTTGAATGCTCCTTCCAGCCAATTTCTTCTCTAAATGGCTCATGGAAAGCAGAGGATATGGTGTGTTTGATGGTGGGATGAATCATGGATTGGTTAAAGCCTTTGAGATGGAACAACTTCTAACTTTTAAGACATTCACACCAAGAAGCACCAAATATTTCTAATCTCTAAAGCTTTTATGTTATTTGAACACAAGCTACCATGACATAAGCTTTCATGTAAAGGATACTTTGAGTGAGATAGTTGAAATTAAAGGCTTAAAACTCAATCACTTTCCCCCAGTCATTTCGTCCTTTCAAGGAAGGTCTTTATTAGAATCCTTTGTGGGTGTATGTGAATTCCACAGTGCCCACAGGATCCCTGGGAACACCTCCTTGCAATCATTTCTCCAATTTGACTTCATCTATGTTCTCTGCCAGAAACCCTTCAGCTGTATTCAGGACTTTCCTGCTCTTCATTTGGAATCACTGTGTAATTCTAAATCCTTTTCTGTCCTATTGCATTCCAGAAGCTTCACCCAGCTGTGATTACTCTGTTACTCTCCAGAAGGATGCTCTTTCTCATCTATTCAAGACGTGCCACAGCATGTAATTAGCAAAGACCAAGGACCAATGAAATGCTTGTATCATCTATTTGAGATGTGAAAGCAGGTCATGATTTGCTGCTATACATCCAGAGCTTAAAGGCCAGAAAGAGATAATCTCCACCATAGATGCACTTATGCAAGAGAAGTAGTAATTTATTTTACCCCTCAGCTTGCAAGGTCTGTGACTCTGCACAGCAGTAGCTCTTGCAAACACACAGCTTCTTCATCCTGGGAGCCTCTTTTCAGAGCTCTTTATTTTTGGAGCTTGTTTGGGATTGCTCTTTGGCATGAGTTGGTGAATAGAAACATATACACAGACAAACATGTACATTGGTCCTCAAATACATGTCTGTGCACACCTGCCTTGCATTTTTTCATCAGCAGGCTACACAAGACCTGAAATCAGTCAAGATTGCTAAGACAAGTCAACAGAGTACAGTAGTGGTCCTGATATTTCTCAGTTTCCATGATAGATAAAAATGTAAGTGATTGGAAAAATCTTTCTAAGGTGTCACTAAGGAGTTCTATAGCTGACAGGACAAGATGCTGACAAAAGAAAGCTACAAATGGAATTTTCTATAGGTTTAATTCTTAGCTCATAAACCTTAAAGGAAGGCAGAAGGTTTTGCTTGAAGCTGCAAAACTCAATGTAATATGATAACATGCTGATTCCTCTGATTTTCCTGGGAATTAAATAGAAAATAGGTAGGAATACAGGGACAGTTGCAAAGTAAGAATGAACCTTAGGAAGTGTTAATTCCTGGTGGATAGAGTCAAGAGGAGGAGAAATGTGAAAGACATAAATTTATCTGTCTTACTAACTAGGGTCCCTGGGATGGCAAGTATTAGTTCATAAACATGTGAACTGGGTGGCATAAAATGGAGATGACAGCATAGTAGCAGTAAGACATCCATCCTTTATTTCAGAGGGAAGAGACAGAAGATTACAGTGTTTGTCTTTCTCAAGGCAGAAATATACAGAGGGAAGTGAGTGTGTGTTTTCTCATATTTAACTGGAAGCTAAAGAAGCCAAACCCAGATTGTTCTTTCTATAATTGCAGGAGAGCACACACACTTGCAGTAGCTGACTGCCTTTTGCTACTTCACTGTGGCACTACAGATGTTTTATTAAGTGAATTGTAATAACCTCTTGCCTTGAGAGTGCAACACCATGTGGTGATGTAATGGGATGTCCTTCCTTTTATGTTCTGTCTGATTCATTTCTCCCTTTTAATCATTTAAATGCTTAGACAGGTGGTTTGAATAAGTCAGAAGTACTACCTTTTATGTACTTTCTGGTATCCTATGTAAAAATATTTCCACTGAGTAACAGGAGAGAGGGTAGTCTTTGCATAAAGCTGTTCATGCAATAATAATCTTACTCTGCAGCACAAGAATGGGTAGATTATGAAAGAACAGTTCCAAGTCTTCTTCTACAGTTGCAGGAAGGGGATTTTTAGATGGTTTGCTGCTTCAGACCTTCCTGATACCTGCATCATGGATGAATGCAAAAGAAGTATCATTTGCTTGAGATGCTCATCTGTCTTTATTTTTAAATGTCTATCTAAAGATAGACAAACGACTTATTATTTTTTTGCCAGAGCTGGGGTGAATTGAATGTCATTTCAGGATCAAAAAATCTTCCTTGAGCCTCTGACTAACCAGAACTCTGAATGTTCTAAATACTTTTCACTTGTATTGTTTGTTATAGGAAGAGATAACACATTGCTTTAGCTTATACAACAAGCTCATACACAACAGGGCCTGCTAAAAATATTGTTCCCATCTTTGCCAGAAGCTCCCTTTAAATACCCAAATCCCACTCTACTCCAGGCTGACCAATCCCAACTACCTCTCTCAACCCTTTCACATAGAAGAGGTGGTTCAGCCTTTTCATCCTGGACACTCTCAACTAAGTCCATGTCTTTCCTATTTTGAAGAGTCCAGAGCTGGTTGCAATACCCCAGGAAGAGTCTCATCAGACCATAGTAGCTGGGCTGAATCACCTCCATCAACCTGCTTTTCATGCTTCTTTTCATGCAGCCCAGAATGATTCATCTACTGGGCTGTAAGTGTACACTCTTGGCTCATGTCCAGCTTTTACCTCAAGTCTTCTCCGTGGGGCTGCTCTCAATCCTTTCATCCCCCAGCCTGTATTGATACTGGAAGATGCTTCAACCCTGATACAAGACCTTTCACTTGGTCTCGTTGAAACTCATAATGTTCACATGAGCCTGTACCTCAAGCTTGTCTAGGTCCCTCTTGATGGCAGATTCCCTAAAAATAACATTTCACATCTCTTTATTGTTTTTATTATGATGACCATTCCTTTTTGGTAATGAAGGTGTCTGTGATGGTTTGGGGGTTACCCCGTCCCCCCACACTTTTGTATTTGCCCCAGCTAACTGAGACGGACCCTGGGAATATAGATGAAGCAATTTATTTACAGCTAGCAGAATTTACAAGCAGCTATTTACAATATATACAGTTATATACAATTATATACAGAAATATACAAAGGATAAACAATGCAAAAGCACAACTCCCCTCCCAGAAACCTGAGTCCCCAGGAGGGGCTTTCAAACCACCCCAACACCTCCCCCCGGCCCTCTCAACCTTACCCCAGTTCTCAGGAAGAAAAGAGGTGCAGCCAAGAGGTTAGGGAGCAAGGTTAGTAGGAGCAGGGTTAATGAGATGTGACCAGGTCCAAGGCAAAAGCAAGAGTGAGAGACAAAATGGAGAAAAAGTCTTTCTTCTTCCCAGAGTTCTCAGCGAGGCTATGAGAGAAGTTGACATCAACTGTTTTCATTTCACTGCCTGTTATCTAGTTCTGTTACCAAAACATTCTAGCTTGCTTCAAACTAGCACAGTGTCTAAATTGGTCATTTCTGGTTTTAAGAATGTTCACATGTTGCTAAAAAATTTAAATAATTGATTCTGTTCTCCACATAAGGCACTGAAGTAAGCCAGCTGCTGAGACAGAACTGTTCTTGTGCTAGTTTTGAGCATGTCCAGAACTAGAAACAGGATTTTTTTTAATGTGATCCTTTTCAAAGAAAGGTCTATTGAAAACTACCTGTCAAGGAATGAATTCTGAAGGACCATCTTCTGATTAGTCCACTCTGTCAGCCAACCATGTGTCCACTGAAGACATAAAAAAATCTCCTCCTATTGATATCAAGAATACAGTTCAAAGCCTGCTGCTCAAACTAAGGACTTGATCTGACTCTTAAAAAAATGTATGTAAGAAGGACTGCTGTGCCTGTGTGAAATTCCACCAACACTGGTGAGGCTTTTATGTCCAGGATAGTTTGGTTATACATTGCAGTTTGAGGTGAATAAGCTATTTGATATTAAATCAACACAGAGCCTGATCAACCTGCAGGAAACAAACAAACTCTCTTTCTGTGAAGCCACACAGAGCAAGGATAAGCAGCACTGGGAAATCCTAGGCTTCAGATCAAGATGCATGTTGAGTGTAGGGCTTTGGAAGCAGAGAGATGAGCTAACTCAGCTGTGACATGAGATCACTAGCGTGAAGAGCACATGCTATGGAAAACAGCTTAGCTGTGCATATAGGTTGAAGCTGCAAATGAATGAGAGGAGTTGGAATATGAACAGCTGATGTTAATGTGCTTGGAGTTAAGTGCATGTGGACAAAGTGCTGAATAAATTCAGAATTGCATGAGGGGAGATCATAACTGAAAGCGTTGGGCTGTATCCCACAGCACTTAGACTTGAGCTGCTGTTTGACTCTGCTACGCTGTTTGATTAGCACTGTGATGCATTTCCTACCTACCATGCTGCCCGAACAAAGGCATGTAGAGTGTCTGGTGCAGCTTGTGGACCAGTTCATGTCTCTTAACAATTGAGTCAATAATGGACACCCAAGGAGGAAACGGGCATCAGGATTTGTCACTGATGGCTCACCTGGTTCACTGTTTAAAATCAGTTTTGAATAAATTGCTGCTTCTTTTGTGATCCTTGGGCATGCTTGTTGCGGAGGGGATTTCTCTTCTTCCTTCCTTATTAGGGGAAGGTGAGAAATTAATCTGAGGCAGTATTAATTTTTTATAAAATGATTTATTAAAATTGATATTTACAAATTTGTACCACCCCCAACCACCATGTAATCAAGTTCGTTGTGCAAAGTTATGAAAACAGCTGGGATATATTTACAGGGATTTGGTTATTAAATGGAAATATCAAATTATCAACAACTATAGACAGAGAGAAAGATTCCCTTAGGCTTAATGCCTCTTAACAACTATACTGTCTGCCCAGCTGTCAAGGTCTGGAGGAGCAGAGATGAACAGTATCTCTGTCCACAGGAGCTAGACCAGTTCTTATGGATTCTGTGTTGTGAAATTAAGGTGCAAACGAGACCATATATCACCATGAAACTGTTTATTAAAGGATAAGGTTGGGCAAAACGGAGGGAGAGAGGGGAGAAGGGGAAGAGAGAGAGAGATATCAGAACAGAGTGAGAGAGGGGAGAAGGGGGAGAGAGAAAGAGATCGATGGAGAAAAAAAGAAGGAGCAGGGAAGGGGAAAAGGCTGTGATCATATTACCCTCAGTTGCAGATGGAGGGGAGAGAGAGAGATGGGTGCGTGGCCCAGGGATGATCTTCTGTGGAGTTTGTCAGAGGTTCTTCAGGTGGTGTGCAGTTCTGGTGGTCTGGTGATGGTCTGCCCTTGGTGGTCCAGTGGAGACGTCACTGGTGGTCCGATGGAGGTGCCACTCTTGGTCTGGTGGGGATGCCACGGGTGGTCTGATGGGAATACCACGGGTGGTCCAATGGGAATGGTGGTCCGCTGGGAATGCCACTGGTGGTGCGGTGGGAATGGCACTGGTGGTGCGGTGGGAATACCACTGGTGGTGCGGTGGGAATGGCACTGGTGGTGTGGTGGGAATGCCACACTTTGGCAGGCATTTCTCCTGCCTTTTTATACAGTTTTCTGCTCAGTGTGCAGCTGCAGCCCCCGCAGGGCATCTTCCTGTGCATTCTCACACATTCGCAGGGGTCCAGCGTCGCCGGGGGGAGGGCCTCCGCCCTCTCTCGGCTACACCTGTCCACACCCTGCATACACAGCCCTTGGGGGCAGCTGAGATAAGATGGAGGCTTCCTGGGCAGTCCAGCCAGGGTGAGGTCTAGGAGTTTCAAAGGTATTGTCTGTTGATTTGCATCTCTGAGCTTTTGGGCCAAGCACCGAGTCTGAGTCCCAGAAGTAACAAGATTAAGGAGAGATGATGCAATCTTTGTTGATTAAGGAGGGACGATGCAATCTTTATCTTTGTTGATTAACAAGAGAGAGGATCAGACTCTCACACCAGCAAGGGCTGAAACTGTGTCTGCTCTTAAGACAGAAGTAACTTATTTTACAAAGGAATTAAAGCTTGCTTAAATGTGTTGCTCTTAAGTATTAATCATTAATCACCCTCCCGGGATTGTGTCACAGCGTGTGCCCAGTATTGGGGTCTTGGTGAAGCTGGAATCTTAATCTACCTTAATAGGCAGTAGCTGTTTGCTTGGACCCTCCAATAGGGGATCACCTGGGCAGACCCCAGGGGTACACGGGCTGTGTGTGTGTGTGTTACACAACCTGTTTACTCCCATGGGTCCTGGCAGAAAAACATGTCCAGGCATGTAGAGGCATAGAGAGGCCTCAGTTTCAGGGCTGCTGCCCCTCCACCACAATGCTTTTGGCAGATATGGGGCACAATGAACACAGTACATATATGGATGTAAGGAGTAGCTTGGGCTGAGGTATGTGTCTCCATATTATACCTGTATTCCAATGATACTCTGAGCACTCCATGATCCTGATGCAGGAAGGACTTACACAAAGAAGGATCATTCTTATTTCACCCTGTCTATCACTGTAAATACTGACTAATGCCTCAGACAAACACAAGAGACGAGTCAGGCCTTTAGTGCCTGGGTGGCACAATGGTATTTTATGATATTTAAGACTTGCTTACTAAGAGTAGTACTTTTGAAATCCCAGACTGGCTTGAGAAACAAAGTTTAACTTCTAAATCTAGTTATATCTGTTCAAGTCAATAGTATGCTGATTCTCCCTGCCCCATTTCATCTCATCCCATTCCAGCCCTAGGGCAATTTTGTTGACTGCCTGAGGATGCTTTGTCCAGCTGTACTTGACAGCATGCTCTATGGGATGGAAATTCTGGGCTTACAAGTTGTCATGCTTCTTTGGTTCACAGGATGCATCCATTTGGAAGAGACCTCAAAGATCATGCCACTGTTAACCCAACACTGAAGGATCAACAATAAACCATGGCCTCAGGTGCCAGGTCCACACCTGCTTAAGCACCCTCAATGACAGCGATTCCACCACTGCCCTGGGATGATATTTCCAATGTTTGATAACCCTTTAAGGAAAGAAATTCTTCCTAATGTCCAGCCTAAACCTTCCCTGGTGCAGCTTGAAACCATTTCCTCTAGTCTTGGCCCTGGAGAGCAAAAAGACATGGGCCAAATTCTCACCCCAGTTTCCTTTCAGGTAGCTGTAGAGAGCTGTGAGGTCTTTCCTCTATCTCCGCTTCTCCAGACTGAACAACTGCAGCTCTCTCAGATGTTCCTTGTAGGTCATGTGCTGCAGTGCCTTCATGAGCAATGTCAGCTCTCTCAAATGTTCCTTGTAGGTCATGTGCTGCAGTCCCTTCATGAGCAATGTCACCTCTCAGATGTTCCTTGTAGGTCATGTGCTGCAGTGCCTTCATGAGCAATGTCAGCTTTCTCAGATGTTCCTTGTAGCTCATGTGCTGCAGTGCCTTCATGAGCAATGTCAGCTCTCTCAGATGTTCCTTGCAGGTCATGTGCTGCAGTCCCCTCATGAGCAATGTTACCCTTCTTTCGGCATGCTTCAGCACCTCAAAGTCCTACCCTCCAGCAGCTTGGCACAGCCACTTGGTTTGAGAGGTTCTGTCTGAATGGGGAACCAATCATTTGGATTCCTGGAGAATTAATACATTGGAAATCATTTTCAAAAATGCCTTGAGTGTTTGGTGAAGAGCAAACATCAGAACAGTGACAAAAAATAAGACTATCTAAATGCTCAACCTACCAGCCCCTGGCTGATCTGAGAACAAGTTAAATTTGGTCACATCAGCACAACTGGGCAAGCACACATGTGTGGCTAAAGATACATTTTGTGGTGCTCTCAGAATGACAGCCAACGCTTAACTCCAATCAAGTAAGATTATATAGATCTCTGAAGGGGGTTGGGACAATCTTAAAATGTTGGCCTCCTTTTTTCTTTGCTTAGGAAAAGCTCTTGTCTTGCTTTCCTATGACCCAGCTCCTCGTACAGACAAAGTACAGTCACTGGGTTTTGTAGCTGTTAGAGTTCCATATTCCTTTCCATTTAAAAGTCTGTCTGGCTTCTCTGGAAATTCAATATCCTTTGTGATCTAGTATAGAGGCATCATAATCGATAAATAATGATGCTTTAAACTCAGCCAAGAGGCAAAGATCTTAAATTCTGTTGAAGGAGGAGACATGGACTTATGCTGCAATACAGGCTGGGGTCGGAGTGGCTGGAGAGCGGCCAGACAGAGAGGGATCTGGGGGTGCTGATTGATACCCACCTGAACATGAGCCAGCAGTGTGCCCAGGTGGCCAAGAGAGCCAATGGCATCCTGGCCTGCATCAGGAATGGTGTGGTCAGCAGGAGCAGGGAGGTCATTCTGCCCTTGTACTCTGCACTGGTTAGACCACACCTTGAGTCCTGTGTTCAGTTCTGGGCCCCCCAGTTTAGGAGGGACATTGAGATGCTTGAGTGTGTCCAGAGAAGGGCGACGAGGCTGGTGAGAGGCCTCGAGCACAGCCCTACGAGGAGAGGCTGAGGGAGCTGGGATTGTTTAGCCTGGAGAAGAGGAGGCTCAGGGGTGACCTTATTGCTGTCTACAACTACCTGAGGGGTGGTTGTGGCCAGGAGGAGATTGCTCTCTTCTCTCAGGTGGCCAGCACCAGAACAAGAGGACACAGCCTCAAGCTACGCCAGGGGAAATTTAGGCTGGAGGTGAGGAGAAAGTTCTTCACTGAGAGAGTCATTGGACACTGGAATGGGCTGCCCGGGGAGGTGGTGGATTCGCCGTCCCTGGGGCAGTTCAAGGCAAGGTTGGACGTGGCACTTGGTGCTGTGGTCTAACCTTGGGCTCTGTGGTAAAGGGTTGGACTTGATGATCTGTGAGGTCTCTTCCAACCTTGGTGATACTGTGATACTGTGATATTATACATAAATGGTATATTATGGTTATACTATATAGAAGAAAAATATTGACATGAACTGTTGACCTGCTCTGGACCGTGCTAACATTAGTCTAGCATATAATGATCTTGCTTATACCCTATTGTGACTTGTAATGGTAAATGAGTTTTAGTTCAATGGTTACAAGCTTTGATGCCAATAGCAAACAAAATTTCAACAGCATGTAACAAGACTGCCACTATTTTTAGACTACAGCAATTCTTTTATAAGGAGACAATTCTTGTACAGTGTACATTAACTCCTCAGAAAGCTTTTCCACGTGGTAAAATAGATTTGGAGAACAAAGGCACTGAACATTGTAACTTGAATAAGAAGATGGTCCTTTATTGTTAGCTTTGAAGAACTGAACAATATCTGTGACTTTGTCTGCCAAAGAGAAAGGGAGAAATAGGGATTTTCACCTCCATTTACATTCTAATGTTCTCTCAAAATAGAATTCCTCTCTGGCTCTCAAACGAACACTGCGCAGTAGCTTGAGGATACTGCTTTAATTTATGTGGCTGGTGACAAGAGAACTGGACACAAACAGTTCCTTTTCTCAGATGCTTTTTGCCTTTGCTCAGGTAGGGGTTGAGTTGGAATTAGTAGTAAGGTAAAACCTTTCATAGTAAAAGGAGTTTCTCTGACCTGACAAATCACCTTCTGATTATTGAAATGATAATCTGACGTGATTGACTCTGGCAGTAACCTTTTTGCAGGTAATAAATCCCATGCTGATTGGGTGATGCTTTGTGTCAGACAGTCTCATCAGATGTGAGAGCTGGTAGTGGTGATGATGGCAAGGAGAGGGTGACAAGGGATTGGTTGCATGGGAAGATGGGGCAGATTATTAAATGTGACTTCGGGGTAGGGTGTGGTCCTGCTGTTCATTTGTTTATAATAATTTATTTGATTAGCAAACAGAAAAACCAGCAGGAGAGAGAAGGAACTCCTAGGAAATCCATTTGCTGACAGAGGTATGATATGGGTTTGGTTTTGTTACATCTGAATCCTTTTTACTCCCAACACACATTTGCATACTCTATCTTCTGCAGAATATCTGCTTTACATCTACCTGCAGACACTTAGCCCTGTGTGCATGTATCTGAACTGCTTGCTGTCATGTTGCATCTAGCTGGTGGCACTGGGACAAGGCAAAATCTGAAAATATGTCTGCCCTTTTCTTACTGTGACAATCTATGGACTGTTTGGCTGTTATTAAAGTTGTCAGCATGGTGCAAACAGCTGACTGATGTTTCACCAGGGTCATGATTGCTCTTACTTAGCATTGCTGTCGGCACAGGCACATCAGGGAAAATAAAAGAGCTTGCATTCTGGCTTAGGACTGCTGACTTTAAGCCAATCTTAATATACACTAAACCCCAAATTTCTACCCTGCATTCTCAATAGCAGTCTGGTAGCAAGTCTGCTGGACATAAAGAATGATCAGAGAATCTCACCGCATAATATAGGCTAGATGCAGGTAACATCTTGCCAACCATGTCCTGGGCTGCATCAAGAGAAGTGTGGCTAGCAAGACAAGGGATGGGATTCTTCCCCTTTACTCTGCTCTCATCAAACCCCATCTGGAGTACTGTGTGCAGTTCTGGAGCCCCCAACACAAGAAGGATGTGGAATTGTAAGAGTGAGTCCAGAGGAGGGCCATGAAGATGATCAGAGGGCTGGAGCAGTTCTGCTATGAGGACAAGGTACAAGAATTTGGGCTCTTCAGCCTGGAGAAGAGAAGGCTGTGAGGAGACCTTATAGTAGTCTTCCAGTATCTGAAGGGGGCCTACAGGAAGGCTGAGGAAGGACTATTGACAAGGCCTTGTAATGACAGGATGAGGGGTAGTGGGTTTAAACTGGCAGAGGGGAAATTCAAACTAGGAAGAAGTTCTTTACAGTGAGGGTGGTGAGACACACAGGTTGCTGAGGGATGTTGTGGATGCTTCCTCCTTGGAAGTGTTCAAGGCCAGGTTGGATGAGTCCTTGAGCAACCTAGTGGGAGGTGTCCCTGCCTATGGCAGGGGTTTGGAACTGGATGATCCTTGAGGTCCCTTCCAACCTAAACCATTCCATGATTCTATCCTCTAGTGCTTATTTTGGCTCTGTGGTTAGTGCTAGAACACAGGTAATGCTGAGTGATTTTGAAGCTCAAGTCAGGGCTTTATATTGCACACTGCATGAAAAGCTTTTGCAGACCAGTCACTGAGCAAAGGAAATCCTGTCCAAAGAAGTTGTTGGTTTTTTTTTTCCACAAATGCCAAGTGAAGGATAAATTTATTAAGAGATGAATCCCCCTGAGTTCCAGCCAGTCCTCAGGGATTAGAAGAGCCAGACGTGGCTGTACTTATTGCTTAATAGATACAGCAGTTTTGCCTGACACCACATGCACAGACAGCCTGGCTGCTGCAGACCTGGCTGCACTCAGAAGAGGCAGTTGGGTGCATGAGTTTATTTGTGTGCAGCATATATAAATTGTTTAATATTGCCAGTGATAGCTATTCTGCAGTTTAGTGCATCTGTATAACTCCAAAATACATCTGCACCCACAAATTTAATCTCCCAGGGAAGTACTTGACACTGCCAAAATCACAAATCTTACCAAAAGGTGTCCCTTCTAGGGGAGCTGAGGACAAACCAATTGGTCTCTCCATGCTGCTTGGTGTTGAAGTTCTTGTTCTTCTATTAAGTGTGAAATCAGGGTGATATTTGTACCTCATGTCTGCTGCTGCGCAGGGTTTGGAGGGTAGGATTGTGGTCAAATCATCATTCCCTTATCAGTTACCAAAACTCTGTCAGCCCTTTTGAAGGTTATCTGTGGAAGAACAAGCCTCCAGGCCCACTGAGTGGAAGAGTGAATCATAGAATCAACCAAGTTGGAAGGGACCTCCAAGATCATCCAGTCCAAGTGGGTCTCCACCTGCTCCACACTCCTACCCTGTGACAGGGCAGCATAGACCACTGTCTCTCCACCCAGCCTCTCTTTGCTGTGGTCACCATATGTCTATAAATAATTCTATTTTGTGCTTTTCCACTGCTTGGTGCTTCTGTCAACTACTTTGGGATCTAGTCAGAAAGTTCTAATTCTATAGCACTGACTCAGCAGGCTGAAGAATCAGAAGTTTTAAGATTCATTTGTCTATTTGAATTATTGGTCTTTCACATGTGTGTATGTCTGTATGAAAAGAGAGACTGTTTGAATGTGGGCAGAGTTTATCATACAGCTCATTCTGCATGTTATCATCTCTTGCCCTTGCAACTTGGTTTTCCATGCTGTTCATTTGATCTTGTGAAATGGTGGCTCATATTGTTGAGGAATTAAAAAGAGACTTTTGGCTGATAGCAGGTGAAAAGTAATTCTGGAAAAGAAAGGAAACTGCAAAAAGCACTTAAGGCTTTCAGAACTCATTTGGCAGATGCAGTACACTTGGTGTCCACTTCATTCTGTCTGCCCATTGACGATTTAAATTTGCAGCAATATTGTCCCCACTGCTGTGTGTCTTGCTGGGATCCCTTTAAGATATAGCACCTAGTCAGATCAGCATGATGAACAGTGAGTTAAGTTCAAAAGGTTTGATTCAGATTGTGCAATCATTGCAGAACTGGGATAGTCCTCAGAAGATTGCAAGCTCTGATTCAAGCTCAACTGAGTCTTCATACAGACTATTAAGACCTCTTACAAGCTTGGAAGAGAATTCCAACATCATCCAGTCCAACCTATTACCCAGCCCTGTCCAATCAACTAGACCATGGCAGTAAGTGCCTCATGCAGTGTTTCCATTGACGTGAAGCAGTGTGTGAGGCTGGGAGTGAATATATCTACTGGTAGTCTACTGATCAGCTGCACCTGCATATTAATTTATAAGGGATTAAAAAAGAGAAAGTATTGAATTTATCATGATTTGTCCTTGCTTTGCCTATGACCACTGCTAACCACTGGTTTTGTGCAGTTCTAGCTAATACTTAAGATCATCTCTTGTCCTTATGCTCAGCCTCTGCACTTCCATGGTTATATTTCAAAGGGTACAGTTCAAGAAGGCCTGATTTGAACATATAGTATTTGAACTTTGTATGCCTTGGCAAGCAGAATTAATTGTATTAATACTTGGTAGCCACAACATCAGCTCTAAGGAAGATAAAAAAAATATCCTATCTCCTTCTCCTTAAGTAATTAAACAATTTAAAATCAGCAGGTTTTAAATGGTACTTTGGAACCACTACTGAAAACCTTCCTTAGCAGTCTTCCATCAAACTCAGGCTTGTAAACACTTAGAAAGAGAAATCAGAAGCTTCTTAGCTCCAGTACTCTCCTCATTCATACCTAAACTCAGCGGGAAAAAAAAGGGGAAATTTAGACAGTTACACTTGTGCAATTCTTTGAAATGGAAGACAGTTGTACTATAGTTATTGATTTCTGTGGAAACAAGTTCATCTATCACAGAAAGGGCTATGCCATGGAGAAACTGCCTCAACATCATCCTTTTACACTGAAATACTTCTTTTCTCCTGCCTCAGAGGCAAAACTACCAGACCCAACTTCTTAGTTGTGTCATGGGAGAAAGAGCCTTGCCAGCCCTAGTGACAGAAGTGCTAGGGTGGAAATAAAAGCACCATGGATGGTCAGTGAACATGAAATGTGATATGCATCCATGGCATCTGTGAAGTGGGAGACAGGGCAGGTCTGACTGAGAAAGCTGCTTGGGGAGATTTGATATTAGGAAGTAGTCCTTCATGAAACACACGGAAACAGCAGTGAAAAGCTACAAAGGCAAAAGGGAATGAAGTAAATGAACAGACTAGACAAGTAAATACCATCTCTGGCACAAAGGCAGTGGGGTAAAACTGTGAGAAAAGCTGTGGTCTTTTGCAAATAAAGAAAAATGTTGGCAGTAGGATGAGGCAAGTGACTTTTCCCCTCTGCTCAGTGTTGGTACATGTCTAGTAAAGGGCCACTAAAGTAACTTAGGAGCATTTGCCATGTGAGAAAAGTCTGAGATAGTTGGTACTACTTAACTGGGAAAAGAATCAAGGAGATCTTTGCAATGTTGATCAATACCTGGGAGAGGATGCAAGGAAGATAGAGCTGGGCTCTGTTCAGTGATGTCCAGTGAAAGGACAAGAGTAATAGGCACAAATTGAAACACAAGACTTCCATTCACATGTAAGAAAATAGCTTTTTCACTGTGATGGTGATTGGACCTTGAGAGAGTTTGCCTAAAGAGATAGGCTTATCTCCTGGTCAGTACACAACTGGGCACAGGACAAAGTAACCTGCTTCTTCTGGCCCTGCTTTTGGGTGGTGTTTTGGTCTAAAATGGTGTGTTAAGGGTTTTTTCTTATGCAAATATGGATTTTATTCACTAGCTACAGGTGCTAGCCCTTCTCTGTGTGTGTGATGCTATTTTCAATGGCACTTGAATTTCAAAAGCTTAGGATGAAGAGCCTTAGATACAGAATCACAGAAAGATGGAATCATTTTGAATGGTAGAGATCATCAAGTCCAGCCATTAAACTAGCGCTGCCAAGTCCAGCACTAAACCATGTCACTAAATGTCACATCTGCTTATCTTTTAAACACACCCAAGGATGGTGACTCAATCATTTCCCTGGGCATCCTGTTCCAATCCTTTCACTGAAGAAATTTTTACTGATCTCCAATCTAAACTTCCTCTTGTGCAACCCGAGGTCATTTCCTCCTGTCCTTTCAGTTGTTGCTTGGCACAAGTGATGAACACCCACCTCACTACAACCTTTTTTCAAGTAGTTGTAGGGTCTCCCCTCAGCCTCTTCTCCAAACTAAACAACCCCAGTTCCTTCAGCACTCCTCACAGGACTCGCTCTCTAGACCAGCTCTGTTGCTTTCCTTTGGATCTAGTCCAGCACATCAATGTCTGTCTTGTAGTGAGGGGATCCAAAACTGGACACACTATTCAAAGTACAGTCTCACCAGTACTTAGGCACAAGGGGCTGATTACTTCTGTAGTTCTGCTAGCCACACTATTTCTGATGCAAGCCACCTTCTTAGCCACCTGGGCACACATATTCAGCCAGCTATCAACCAACACCCTCAGGGCTTTTTGCACCCAGCAGCTTCCTAGCTAATCTTTCCCAAGCCTGTGGCATTGCATGGGGTTGCTGTGACCTACATCCAGGACTTGTATTTGGGGAACCTCATACCCTTGGGCTCGGTTCATTGATCCAATTTGTCCAGATCTCTCTTTAGAGCCTTCCTGCCCTTAAGCAGACCAACACTGCAAATATACTGTGAGTGCATTCTATCCCCTCATCTAGATGATTGGTAAAGACATTAAAAAGAAGAAGTCCCAGTACTGAGTCCGAGGGAATATCACTTGTGACTAGGCTCCAAGTAGATTTAACTCTATTCACCACAACATTTTATGCCCAGCCATATTTTAATCCAGCCAAATGTCCATCCATCCAAACCATGTTCAGCCAGTTACTCCAGCAAAGTGCTGTGGAAAACACTGTCAAAAGACTTACTAAATTATAGGTAGACTAAGGTCATGGATTGAATCAAACCTACTGCTGTTATTCATATTGTGCTACAGTCATGCCAGCTTCAAACATGAAAGTGCTTAGTGGAGCAAAATGTTACGGGGCTTGAAGTTCAGATTGCAACATGGGAGGCTTCCTGTTCTGGTTGCTGCTTCTAGGTTCTGGTTTCTTGGGTGTTGGCTCTTTTCTGCAGGCATGGCAGCACAAACAGTGGGACTCAGGTAGCTGCTAGTTTTGGTTTCCTGCTTCACGCTGTCTTTTTCCCTCCTCTATTTTACTATGCTTCTGCAAATAGGCTTAGCTAAGGTGATCATGTATTGTATTATTAGATTAATTAGATCATTATCTAAGGTAATTATGCATTATGCTTATGATATCTTATGTTACCTTAAACTTTTATTTCTTTATCTCAACCCTGGGTTTTGTGTTGGGGGAGCAGGTGGTTTAGCCCTTGTACTAAACTGTTACAACTCAAGTCCAGATTGTCCAAAGAGGACCTGTAGGCCCCTCTGTTGTTTTCATTTCAGTTTCTAAGACCTTAGATCATGTAGCTAGCCTCCAAAAGTTTTACTGATATAAACTGAAGATAAAAAAAAATACAAACCAGAGTTTTTACTTTCCTGGAAATGATACAGAGAGCATCATAATGGATTTTTATTAGGTATTGTCATAGAAAATCAGTGCATGCATCTTCCTGAAGCCCCAAATATTTTAAGAAGTGAGAAATGACAAAAGAATCTCAATATTCTTTTAGAAGTAGTCCTTTGTTATATGAATCACTAATTCTAACATAGTCAATAATGTTTGATTGATAGGAATCTCTCTTTAAAAAATATAGGATGTTAACCTGGCTTTATATTAAGATTTTATTGATAAAACATATGTAAGGGGTTAATAAATGACTAGTAGTGACTGTAAATGCATTATAGATTTGGGCTATATCCAAGTTATAAGCATATCAATAGATGACAATATTGAATGTTGTAAGAACTACTCCATCAAGCTGCTGGACTGCATAAAATGTGCATCCATTCTTCATCCATTTCTGTAGAGTTCCACTCATCATTTATTACCTATAAACAACTTTAAAATGGAATTTTAATTACAACTGTGACAATGGTGTGAAGAAGAACACATCTGATATTTTAAAGACTTCTGAGTATATTTTCTGGAAGGCCTCAGTGGTGTTGGTCTAGGTGCTACAGTGCCTGCAGCTGGAGAGAACTCATCATAATAATTTAGAAGCTCCTTTCCAGTCTTGAATACTGAACTCGGTTTCTAAAGTTCTATGGGCCAAACATAAACTGATGAAGTTGCATTAAATCATCAGAGTAACTGATGATTTGCTTCTTTTATCATATTATAACTGAGGACTGGAAACTTTTCCCCCCATATTAAGATGTACTCTAAGATAAGGTGTTGATCTGTTGGAAGGTAGGAGAGCCCTGCAGAGGGACCTGGACAGGCTGGATGGGTGGGCAGAGGCCAATGGGATGAGATTTAACAAGGCCAAGTGCAGGGTTCTGCACTTCGGCCACAATAACCCCAAGCAGCGCTATAGGCTGGGGACTGAGTGGCTGGAGAGCAGCCAGGAGGAAAGGGACCTGGGGGTACTGATAGATAGTAAGCTGAAGATGAGCCAGCAGTGTGCCCAGGTGGCCAAGAGAGCCAATGGCATCCTTGCCTGCATCAGGAACAGTGTGGCCAGTAGGACAAGGGAGGTTATTCTTCCCCTGTACTCAGCACTGGTCAGGCCACACCTTGAGTACTGTGTCCAGTTCTGGGCCCCTCAATTCAAGAAAGATGTTGAGGTGCTGGAGCATGTCCAGAGAAGGGCAACGAAGCTGGTGAGGGGCCTGGAACACAAATCCTATGAGGAGAGGTTGAGGGAACTGGGCCTGTTTAGCCTGGAGAAGAGGAGGCTCAGGGGTGATCTTATTACTGTCTACAACTACCTGAAGGGACATTGTAGCCAGGTGGGGGTTGGCCTCTTCTCCCAGGTAACCAGCAATAGAACAAGGGGACACAGTCTCAAGTTGTGCCAGGGTAGGTATAGGCTGGATGTTAGGAAGAAGTTTTTCACAGAGAGAGTGATTTCCCATTGGAATGGGCTGCCCAGGGAGGTGGTGGAGGCACCGTCCCTGGGGGTCTTCAAGAAAAGACTGGATGAGGCACTCAGTGCCATGGTCTAGTTGTCTGGCTAGGGCTGGGTGATAGGTTGGACTCGATGATCTTGGAGGTCTCTTCCAACCTGGTTGATTCTATGATTCTATGATTCTATGATAATGATCACAGTTCCTCTCTAGACAATGCAGTGGATGCAAACCACAAAGACAATACACTGAAATAAATCAAGCAAACAATTTCCTAAGTTAGCCTGGAAACAGAAAGGCACATCTGGTGTTCTTCAGGACAGAATTTATGAAATTTCATTATTAGTATGCAAGATTGGTCTTCAGTTGTGAAGCAAGCAGTGACCTGCCTAGAGGTCAGAGTAATACGCATGAATAAATAGTTAGTTATCAGTACAGCACTTCATGTGCTTCTTGAGTTGTTTCCTCCTGAAGAGAAGTTGGCTGAAGAGGATAAGGATTGGTTTGCTATTCTTGGTCATGTCATGTCTGACATATGGTGTAGGCTCTTCAAAATCCTGCCCTGAGAACACAGGGCCAGAGCAACAGTATACTTGGCTTTATTGACCCAGCACAGTAACCACCAGTTAGCAACCCAGGAACAACTCTCCTGGGGTCATGGAAACAAGCTGAAATACTGGTAGGAGGGTATGAAGCAATTAACACTGCTGTTTTCTGCAGCTCAGTCTTGCAACAGGTTTTACTCCATTTACGGTAAATAGAATCATAGAATCATAGAATCAACCAGGTTGGAAGAGACCTCCAAGATCATCCAGTCCAACCTATCACCCTGCCCTATCCAATCAACTAGACCATGGCACTAACATCAGCTGGTGAAAAGTGTCTAATATTTAACTCATTAAAAAAAAAAAGAGTTAAATATATTAAAAAAGGTCCAACAGCCAATTCGAATCAAACCTCAAGTTGAAACCACAGCTGATGCAAAAACAGTTGACAGCAACAGAAAATTTGGCCCACTGAGTTGTGTATAAGCAAAATGTCAGTGTTGATAAATTCCTTTCACTGTTGTGTTCACCACAAACCATCACTTCATGGGTCAGAGTCATGTCAGCATGAAACAGATTTAAGAAATTGGATAGATTTGATAAGTGGCCTGCTGGTTTTGCTCTCTGAAAATATTCTCTCTCTTAATTTTCTTGAATAAGTATTATGATTAATTTTGGGGACCTGTGAATTTTAGAACAGATTTTCACCTTAGACATGGTGGGATTTGGAGGCTGTATGATGAACTTGCTGTGACAACACCTGTTTTCTGGGACTACAATTGGAAAGACCAAAATTGCAAAATAAATGCTGTCTGTGATGGTATACAAAAATCCTTATGTTGCCCCACTGCAAATGGAGAACAAAGCTGTTACATGGCCATAATATGTGATATATTTGCAGAACTCTGTTCTTTATTAGCTGCAGGGTGAGGTATTTGCAGGAGATTGCAGTCCTCGGTCTCCCTCTTTCTTCCACATCCATGAAATGAAATACTTTGGTCTCCAACTAATATCTTCATGTCAATAATCCCTTGTAACCATAGACCATAGAATCAACCAGGTTGGAAGAAACTGCTAAGATCATCCAGTCCAACTTATCACCCAGCCCATGCCAATCAACTAGACCATGGCACTAAGTGCCTCAGCCAGGCTTTTCTTGAACACCTCCAGGGACGGTGCCTCCACCACCTCCCTGGGCAGCCCATTCCAAAGCCAATCACTCTCTCTGGCAAGAATTCCTCTTAATATCAAGACTATACCTTCCCCAGCACAACTTGAGACTGTGTCCCCTTGTTCTGTTGCTGGTTGCCTGGGAGAAGAGACCAAAATACCTGACTACAGCCTCCCCTCAGGTAGTTGTGGATAGCAATAAGGTCACCCCTGAGCCTCCTCTTCTCCAGGCTAAACACCCCCAGCTCCCTCAGCCTCTCCTAACAGGTTTTGTGTTCCAGGCCCCTTCTCTGGACACATTCCAGTATCTCAACATCTCTCTTGAATTGAGGAGCCCAGAACTGGATACAGTACTCAAGGTGTGGCCTGACCAGTGCTGAGTACAGGGGCAGAATAACCTCCCTTATCCTACTGGCCACACTGTTCCTGATGCAGGCCAGGATGCCATTGGCTCTCTTGGCCACCTGGGCACACTGCTGGCTCATGTTCAGCTACTATCTACCAGTACCCCCAGGTCCCTTTCTTTGTTTTACTACTTCTCCTTTGAAACTTTGAATGGAGAAAACACTTTTGATTTGGAGTGCTGCTGTTAGACACATCAGAGCCTTTCCTGGTAGCACTAGGCAAGCCACAGTGCAAGGAAGTCTTCAGTGAGAGCTTTCAGCCAGGCTCGCAGCCTCTGTGTGCTTTTGCATTTTGTATGGATGGGTGCTGATCATCATTCTCTTGTGTGCTTCACTCCACAGTTCCAAAAGTCTTCTCTTTGTGTTTGGTTCAATGCTTGGGTTAGCTGGGCTGTAATCTTACCTTGGGCTGCAAAGCACAGCATCTGTGTAACCAGGGCTCTATTGCACTCTCCACTGAGGAGTGCTTAATAACAAGGATTGCTCATTTGAGCTTAAATATCTCACGGCCATGAGAAGTGGTGCCATGAGGAATTTTATTAAAAGGCAGCATTTGACTGCTCTGTGTGAGTTTAAGTAGAGAGGATTAGGAGTAAATTACTCATAGAAGTAGCATTTTTTTGGATTGATAATCCCCTCTTGTCTTCCCTCAGTCTCCAGGGCTTTATCTGGGTATTGCACATTCACATTCCCTGACTGAAATACAACATCCAAAACACAATGAGCTAGGTGGTGCAGAGATCTGCTGGTGAAAGGGTTTAGGGTTTATTGTATTGCATAAGAACTGAATATGCCTTTGTTTAGATGGATTCATTTTAGTTTTTCATTTTTCCTTCCTGTTTAGAGCAAATTAAAGCTTTGAGTCAGATTCTCATTTGGCATGAATCAGCCAAGAAAAATGAAATCAATGAAGCTATATTGATTCATAGTCACAGGGGACCTACTCCATTCATGGATGCCAATTGGAAAGGTGTATTTGGCATAGTAAATTTTAGAATATAGGGTAGAAGAATTCACCATAAAAACCATTTTCACATTGTCTCTCTGACCTACAAGAATATGCAAGCACTGGAAATGTTATAGATGTGTTTGGCTTCCTGACATGTGAACAAATAAACAAAGGTAAGTCTAAGGCTGCAAATTGGAGCTCAAGTACTCTCCAGTGTGACATTTTACAGGTCTACAATGCCTCTGAGCTTGCCTGAAACCAGAAACTTAGAAGAAAGAATCATGCAGCAGACAGATACATGTCAGTCTGCCTTCCTGATTTCTAAATGTTAAATTTCATAGTATCATAGAATGAATAAAAATTCCTCTTTGATCTGCAGTACAGGAGGAAATAAACTTTCAAAATTTCAATTCATATCAGTGATCATAACTGGATAATTTTGTTGCTTGATATGGCTGTGGATAAATTATCAACTGCTTTTTGAACTGTGTTAATTTATAGGCACAAGAGCTTGTTGAAATGATGAGGTAATTATAAGACACATGTCAGAGAGGTATTTCTGTCCATGGGTTTTGAATTCCCAACAATCATTTTGCATTGCCTTTTCTTCCCCTTTTGCTCTTGTTAGATTGTTCATTATTTTCATTTCATTCACACAGGTTAGAAAAATAAATACTTGTGCATCTCTCTTAAACTTGGTCTTCAGACTTGTGCTTCTTATTCTGCTCTGAAACTCTGCTGGTTTTACCACATCACTTCAAAGCTGCATGGCATGTAACACACGTGGTCATCTAGAGGTGTTTCTGCTGTGGATTCTTTTAAGATCATTACAATAATATTTTGTGTTACTTCCTATCAACAGTTTTTCTGGATCAGCATTTTCCAGGTCTGAATTTCATCTGATGAACATACCTGATGTTCATTCACTGTATTCACTGGCTGTTAGGTTTGGAATCACATAACACAGGGACTACACAGAGATGTACAAAGGGTTGTGAGTGGGCTGCTGAATGCACTGTGCTCAGAGGCAGGAGCAAGAGATGGGGGGAAAGGACTGCCAATAACAAAACCTCTTGAGCTTTGTAGCAGATGACATGCCCAGTGCCCTCTTCAGCATCTGCTGCTGTGCTGTGGTAGATATCACCAGGCTTCTACTGTCTAATAAAACAAGATTGCATTCCTGAGTTACAGGATCATAAGATCACAGGATCACAGGAAGTTAGGGGTTGGAAGGCACCCAAGGATATCATAAAGTCCAACCCCCACTGCCAAAGCAGGACCACACAATCTAACACAGATCACAGAGGAACACATCCAGAAAGGCCTTGAAAGTCTCCAGAGAAGGAGACTCCACAACTTCTCTGGGAAGCCTATTCCAGTTCTCTGGGACCCTTACAGTAAAGAAGTTCCCCCTTGTGTTGAGGTGGAACCTCTTGTGCTGCAACTTACACCCATTGCTCCTTGTCCTATCACAGGGAGCAGTGAGCAGAGCCTGTCCCCTCCCTCCTGGCAGCCTTCAGATACTTATAAACATTTATCAAATCCCCCTCTCAGTCTTCTTTTCTCCAGACTGAAAAGCCCCAGGTCCCTCAGCCCCTCCTCATAAGCCATGCCCTCCTGTCCCCTAATTATCCTCTCAGCCCTCCACTGGACCCTCTCCAGCAGATCCCTGTCCCTCTTAAACTGGGGAGCCCAAAACTGAACACAGAGTCATATTAGTCTATTTAAGACCCTGTACTGATGAAGACTTATGTTTATTGTCCTGGTGGTGGGTACAGGAAGGTATGCAGCCTTTCATTCACAATTTACTACCCAATGATGATACTTCTGCCCATTTTTTCTTACCACACACAAACATATTTGTGCCATTAAGAACACTGTAAAAAATGCCAATTAACAGACCCTTGGATTCTGGACAGAAGAGAGAGAAACACTTTTGCAACAAGCTTAGTTTTGAAAATTCTGTAAAATGCAGCCATGTAAATACATGCTTTGAAATCTCCTTAGATTACTTTTATAAAGTGAAGACATGAACAGGGAAATATAAGTGACTGACAAGCCATGGAGGTCAGAGATCAACAGAGCACAGACAGCAAAGGTGAAAGTGCAACGTGCTGCACCCAGCATGTTATTTGTTTAGCTCACTAAATCACAATCTGGAAATGCCACTGACAACTTCCTAGAGTTTGTTTCTCAAAGTGAAAAATAGACCTGGAAGCTGTTCCAGTCTAATCCTTGGTTTACTCTCTCCACTTAAACCTCTGTTGCATCATGTATAATGTTCACAGTATCACAGTATCACCAAGGTTGGAAGAGACCTCACAGATCATCAAGTCCAACCCTTTACCACAGAGCTCAAGGCTAGACCATGGCACCAAGTGCCACGTCCAATCCTGCCTTGAACAGCTCCAGGGACGGCGACTCCACCACCTCCCCGGGCAGCCCATTCCAGTGTCCAATGACTCTCTCAGTGAAGAACTTTCTCCTCACCTCCAGCCTAAATCTCCCCTGGTGCAGCCTGAGGCTGTGTCCTCTTGTTCTGGCGCTGGCCACCTGAGAGAAGAGAGCAACCTCCTCCTGGCCACAACCACCCCTCAGGTAGTTGTAGACAGCAATAAGGTCACCCCTGAGCCTCCTCTTCTCCAGGCTAACCAATCCCAGCTCCCTCAGCCTCTCCTCATAGGGCTGTGCTCAAGGCCTCTCCCCAGCCTCGTCGCCCTTCTCTGGACACGCTCAAGCATCTCAGTGTCCTTCCTAAACTGGGGGGCCCAGAACTGAACACAATGTTGTGCAGCTCTGGCCTGTCTTGGTATGAGGCCTGTCTTAAATCAGCCTTTAAGAAAGGAAACCATTTTCTGAGATGACTGTTTAAGATGGCTAGAGAATTGCTTTATCTTTTATGTATAGGCAAGCAATGGGATAAAACAAAACAAATGCTTACAAACCACCAGGAAGCAATCAAGCATCTGAAAAAGAACAACAGCACAAAGCTGTGCATTTTCAAGTGAATGCAAATCCTTAAGAGGAGGATAAATAGCCTTGATTCAATTGTAGGTATTCTCAGGCTACTTAACCCAATGGCAACATGACCAGTTTGTTGTGAGTTGATGAATGTGGCAGTTCATGAGGATACCATAGACAAAAACTCCAAAGGGGATGTGCCTGGAGTAAGATAATATGTCTCATTAAGCCTTGGTTTAGCACAAGAGCCTATTTAGTATAGAGTCATCTGCAGCAACCTGATTTCTTTACTGGTCTGCTTTTCTTATTCAGATCTCTTAGTGAAACAGAAAGCCTTTCCTACCATGCCTCTCTTAATGTCTTGGGGGTGAAGGAGAGAGATATATCCTCTTTCTTTGCTGTCTGAAATAACACTGATTGTAAATTAACCGTGCATCCAGAGGAACAGTATTGATTGCCCTTGTGAGCAGCTTCAAGTTTTTGAGATTCTTTGAGGAGTCCTATGTTTTGTCCTGCTCATGGATGTTCCAGTTCTGGGCCCCTCAATTCAAGAGAGATGTTGAGGTGCTGGAACGTGTCCAGAGAAGGGTGACAAAGCTGGTGAAGGGCCTGGAGCATAAATCCTATGAGGAGAGGCTGAGGGAGCTGGGGGTGTTTAGCCTGGAGAAGAGAAGGCTCAGGGGGGATCTCATTGCTGTCTACAACTACCTGAAGGGAGGTTGTAGCCAGGTGGGGTTGGTCTCTTCTACCAGGCAACCAGCAATAGAACAAGGGGACACAGTCTCAAGTTGTGCCAGGGAAGTCTAGGCTGGATGTTAGGAGGAAGTTGTTGGCAGAGAGAGTGATTGGCATTGGAATGGGCTGCCCAGGGAGGTGGTGGAGTCACCGTCCCTGGAGATGTTGTAAAAAAAGCCTGTCTGAGGCACTTAGTGCCATGGTCTATGTTTCTACAGCTCTGACTGGGAGGAGGAAAGTTATATCTGTTTAAGAAGAACCTTCCATCCTGAAAGAGTAAACGTTTCCTGCTCTGTTTTCACAGTTAGTATTACAGAGACAATGCTCCAGATTATTTCTGAATCACAACTGTCAAAGCTGTAGCACCCATGGTCAAAGCTGTACCTTTATATTGTATGCCAGAGAGAAATTAGCAAGAACTCAAGGATGTGAATCTTCCATTCCTCTCAGTATGGTTGAGAACACATCTTGAGTGCTGTGTCCCGGTCCACAAATCTTTGTCTCGTGGAGGCTGATCAGACTTCTGCTGCGTGGATCCACGTGATTGGATATAACTTGCAGGAGGCTTCTTCCACAGAGAAATCAACAAAGGAGCATCACTAATTTTCCCATCTCACCTCTGTGAGTAAAAGCTGTTTCTGTTAGATTCTCTGCTCAGCCTGATTAGTAACTGGGGAAAGCTGTGTTTGTAGCTTAGCCTTTTCCATTTTCTGACTTTCCTCAATCTCTACATTTGCACATAAACATCCTTTGAAGATTTTCCTGACTGAGTTAGAGCCTGTAAATAGACCTTAACTAGTTCTGTATATAGTTTGGGACTGGGGGTTTTGGGAAAACAAAAATAATTCTATTTTTATAATTCCTGCCTCGGTCAATTGATAGCCCAAACCTTGGCAGTTGGTTTCTACCCAATTTACTCTAGCTGAAGCTTTTGAGAGACTACAGAGGACAAATCATAGAATCACAGAATGGTTTAGGTTGGAAGGGACCTCAAGGATCAACCAGTTCCAACTCCTGCCATAGGCAGGGGCACCTCTCACTAGAACAGCTCACTCAGTGCCTCATCCAACCTGGCCTTGAACACCTTCAGGGAGGGAGCATCCACAACCTCCCTGTGCAACCTGTGCCAGTGTCTCACCACTCTCACTGTAGAGAACCCTTTGCTAACATCTAGTTTGTATCTCCTCTCTTCCAGTTTAAGCCCATTACCCCTTGTCCTGTCATTACAAGACTTTGTCAGTAGTTCCTCTGTAGCCTTCCCATAGGTCCCCTTCAGATACTGAAAGGCCACAATAGGTGAACTCAAAGCCTTCTCTTCTCCAGGCTGAAAAGCCCCAACTCTTGTAGCCTGTCCTCACAGCAGAGCTGCTGCAGCCCTCTGAGCATCTTCGTGGCACTCCTCTGGACTCGCTGCAACAGTTCCATGTCCTTGTGTTGAGGGCTCCAGAACTGCACACAATACTGCAGGTGGGGTCTGAGGAGAGCAGAGCAAAGGGGCAGAATCCCCTCCCTTGCCCTGCTGGCCACACTGCTCTTGCTGCAGCCCAGCACACAGTTGCTGTCTGGGCTGCATGTGCACACTGCTGGTTCATGTTGTGCTTTTCATCAACCCAGACCCCCAGGTCCTTTTCCTCAGGGCTGCTCTCAGCCATTTGCCACCCAGCCTGTATTTGTGCTTAGGATTGCACCGACCCAGGTGCAGGACCTTACACTTGGCCTTGTTGAGTGTCATGAGGTTTGCCTGGGCCCCCCTCTCCAGCCTGTCCAGGTCCCTCTGGATGGCATCCCTGCCCTCTAGCAAGTCGACTGTGCCACACAGCTTGGTGTCATCTGCAAAGTTGCTGAGGGTGCACTCCATTCCTCTGTCCATATTTACACAAACTGTATCTACAGACAAGAGATACTGCAAAGGCAAAAATATTCATAGTTTGCCCAGTTTAGCAAGAGTTATTCTGAGTGCCACAGTAACACACTATGACAAAATAAAATAACAGGACCAGAGAGGTGACTCATTGGGTGTTAAGACAATACACTAAGTGGTGAAAGTCACTTAAAAATCTTCCTGGAGTAGTATAAATAACAGAGCTTCAGATTTTAAGGGCATTCTTTGTGTTGCAAATTGATACCTACCTCAGTTAATATCTGAGCACTCTGCTTAAAGTCAAGTAGTGTTAGCTGGAGATATTGAAAGCACTCCTTCAGCAATATTCTTGCAGCCAGTGTCTATGTATTCAAGTACTCAAATCTTCTTTCACCAAAGAACTGACCTTGGAGTTTTATACTTGGAGTAGTATCATGTGCTTTGGGGTAAAAAGTGCCTCCATGCATATTGTTTTCCTCCTCTGCCTTTGTTGCTTTGTTTTATCCCAGTCAAACCTATTTGGTGGTTCTGACCTGAGTTCTCTCTGGTTGCAGTAGGAAGTGATTACAATGTTTGGCCAAGAGCATTTTACTAAAAATATCCCTGTCTTTTTGTGCCTGGAATTGTTTTGCTGTGGAATTGTTTTGCCTGGAGGTTTTGCCTTCAGAAAGAGGGGATGGTTCTGGGAAGTGTAACTTCAAAGGCTGAATATCCTAGTCAGAAAGTCTGGACAGAGCATAGAGACACTCTAAATTATATGTAGCTAAATAACCACGTACTGAAGTGCAAATACTTGAGCACTGCAGACCCTGAAACATTTGGCCACAACAACCCCATGCAGAGATACAGGCTGGGGTCGGAGTGGCTGGAGAGCAGCCAGAGAGGGATCTGGGGGTGCTGATTGATACCTACCTGAATATGAGCCAGCAGTGTGCCCAGGTGACCAAGAGAGCCAATGGCATCCTGGCCTGCATCAGGAATGGTGTGGTCAGCAGGAGCAGGGAGGTCATTCTGCCCCTGTACTCTGCACTGGTTAGACCTCACCTTGAGTACTGTGTTCAGTTCTGGGCCCCCCAGTTTAGGAGGGACATTGAGATGCTTGAGTGTGTCCAGAGAAGGGCAATGAGGCTGGTGAGATGCCTTGAGCACAGCCCTATGAGGAGAGGCTGAGGGAGCTGGGATTGTTTAGCTTGGAGAAGAGGAGGCTCAGGGGTGACCTTATTGCTGTCTACAACTACCTGAGGGGTGGTTGTGGCCAGGAGGAGGTTGCTCTCTTCTCTCAGGTGGCCAGCGCCAGAATGAGAGGACACAGCCTCAGGCTGCACCAGGGGAGATTTAGGCTTGAGGTGAGGAGAAAGTTCTTCACTGAGAGAGTCATTGGACACTGGAATGGGCTGCCCGGGGAGGTGGTGGAGTCGCCGTCCCTGGGGCTGTTCAAGGCAGGATTGGACGTGGCACTTGGTGCCATGGTCTAGCCTTGAGCTCTGTGGTAAAGGGTTGGACTTGATGATCTGTGAGGTCTCTTCCAATCCTAATAATACTGTGATACTGTTATACTGTGATTTTGAACACAGAAGAGAGGCTGAATGTATGGTGAGAAACTTAGATACCATAGCAGTGGGAGTGGAATAACCCAAAGTAACTTTTTTAGATTACTGAGCTGAAAAGGCAACATGATAATGACTTAACTTTCATGGGCAGATTTTCTGGAGTGGGCAGAATTTAGCCACAGTGGATGACTTTCAATAGGGATTAAAAAAATAATCCCAACAAACTTGCAGGTATTTGATTCTGCAGACAGGAGAGGAAGAATATGAAGAGTTCTACTCAGGTACTCACTTTGACTAGTCCTGCTAAACCAGGCTCTTGAACAAAGATGGAAAGTGTCCTCAGATTTGATTTCTCTTTATATATTCAGTTCTCTTTGAATCCACAGGGTGACGCCAGTGTGAAAGGAGGCAGAAATAAAAAGCCATTCCCTTTATTTTTAACGTCATTGCACTCAGAAAAGTGCACTCCTGGCTCTGTCCCCCATCACCTGCACTGTGCCAATTCTAGTGCAAAAAATAGATAGTTATTTATTCAACTAATAGAGATTGCTTTTGTGAATTGAGTTAATGATGTGTCTTGGGCACCAAAAGTGGTGCAGGAGATGGAAGGGTGTAGTATGGAGCATCAGCAAGCAAGGAAAGAGAGCATCATGTTTTGTGAGGGGTGGCTGTGGAGAGTAGATCCCTTGCCTTTCCATGGGAGGGGTTGTGGCCATTTGAGCTGGATTTCTAGCTCAGACACTGGGGAGAGGTGAACATTCTAGGGATAGGCCATGTAATGGCACCAGTGGATAAGCTAATGTAATTTCATTGGAGCATCAAGAGCTTTATGTCTAGAAGCACAGCTTGTACCTTCCCCTGGCTGCTTCTGCTGCTTCATGATTCTATGATCCTATGATTCAGCTGTGCCTGCTGCTATCTTCCCCCGCTGCTGTTTTGGCTGCTGCTGCTTTTGCTGCTTTGCCACTGCTTGACCCCTTCCCCATCTTCGTTAAGGTGATTATATTTCTCTAGAAGTTTATTTCTCCTTATACTGTTATATTTAAAGTATGAGAAACACAAATTCATTTCCCCCTGATTTTTCAAAAAAAATCCATGTTGTGGTGAGTTTATTCTACTGGGGGAGGGATCCACCCTAACCCTGGGACAGGGGTGAATTAAATTAGCTTGACTGCCACGGACCACAAAGTCACTAAGACCAAAGAAGTTGCATACTGTAGGCTGAAGATAAGTTTGGCACCTTAATCGGTGGCAGTGTCAAGAGGACCGTGTGATATGTGCTGTGCCTTTGATTTTGAAAAGCAAACCAAGTGCTTTACATTTTGCCTGGATATCTCACTTTGAGCACAGGCTTAGACTGACCTTCAGTGACCTAATGAGGTCTCAGCACTTGATGCTATAGCTACAGCCATGTGTGGCAATAAACTACAGGAAATAAGAATGCTTTATCAGTAACAGGATCAGTTCTGGAGAAACAATTCTTTGAATGCAACTTTTTCTTCCCTCCCACCCTTTTTTTTTCCTTTCTTTCTACAGGTCAGCAAACATATCAACCACACCACAGTGCAACATTCAATTAAGCATAAGAGAGGTTCGACAGAGATGCAATTACTGAATAGGTCTCTCCTGACATTATTCTCAAACAATCAAAATGCTGAAAATAAGGCTCTGAAGGCTCACCAAGCAACCAGCACAAAAAGCACATTCATGTTTGGTTTAGTTGGGGCAATTAATGAGTCAGGAATTCTAAAATATGTAGTTAATTTTGTGTCTGCAAAGCCCTGCCCACAACTATATACAAATTAGTTAAATTTGGGTTCCAATTCAGTTGGGAAAATCTTCACAAGGATGCTTATGGGCAATTCATTTGTTTAGGAGAATCAGAAGATTGGAAAAATTCAGATAGAAAGTGGCTTTGCCTCACTTACAAATGGGCAGCCTGGAGCCCTAGGGAAAGTCTGTGCTGCTCACATAGTGGAGTAGAAATTTCAAGATAGGCCCTGGCTCCTTTGTGGCAGTGTTGGAACTGCTCAGTCACTGAGAGGCTTCTAGATCTTCCAGGGTGCTGGGAAAGAGGCAGACCATCTCTGACTTGATCCTGGTTCCTCTTGGCATGGAGGTTTGCAGAGGAGAAGTGCAGGCAGGATCTCTTGCAGATGTAGAGAGAGCACCATGTTGGTGGCACTTCTTGCTATATCATGAGGCACTTAAATACCCTCTCCTGGAAAACTTGAGGCACTTTCCAGGTAGTTCAAGCCCAAAATATCAGAGCTAAGCTGGTCTAAAACACAAGGCAGAGCAGAACATGGAGGCAGTTTGTGAGGCAGAGGAAGCAAGGCAGAAGCAGCTTAACTCAATTTATATTGTTTGCTCCTTTGGCCACAGAGGTTCACCAATCAAAATGTCATTTGCTAAACTGACCATATTAGGTGAAGCCAGGGCTTCGTACTCTTATTTGGGCAAGACACCAACAAGTACCTAAGCATCTGTGACTACCTGTGTATCGCTCGGGACATAATGTCCCAAGACTTTGTTTTCCTCCAGCCCTTGCTTCCCCCATCAGCAGAAGGGTGGAGCAAGCTAGGACATCTCATAGGCCTATTAACCTTCCAGGACAATGTTATATAAGTATGTGCTGAACAGTAAATTTCCACTCTATTTTGCATATTAAAGAATCATCTGATCAATATATGTGTTGAAAAGAACCAACAGAGGGAGAGGAAAAGTGTGCATGACCTCAGCCCTGGAATGGGTTGCTCAGGGAGGTGATTGAGGTCCCATCCCTGGAGGTGTTTAAGGCCAGGCTGGATGAGGCTGTGGCCAGCCTGATCTAGGGTAGGGTGTCCCTGCCCATAGCAGGGGGGTTTGGAACTAGCTGACCCTTGTGGTCCCTTCCAACCCTGACTGATTCTGTGGTTCTTATGAATGAAGCTTTTAAAATATCATTTTAGTTATATCTGTGTTGTCCTGTAGACTTCTCTTCCTATCTCTGTAAAAAACACTTTTTTGCTTATTTCCCTCCTTTTCACGTGCCACTAACATAAAGACTGAAGAATGATATATGAGTTATTTATGCTCCTGTCAAGATGCATGCTGCTGTTAGTCAGTGAAAGAAGTGTGGGGATGACATGTAATTTAAAAATGCTGATACATAGTAATTGTTACTGACTGGAAGAGGATAACTGCTACCATACTTCGTTGGAATATCTTTTGCCTTCCAAATGTTTTCTAAATGTTAATTAGCTACTGTAAATCACCAAAAATTTTCTGCAAAGAAACTTTTCTGCCATCCAGGTAGGTTATTTTCTCCTGGCACCAGATAGTTTTTACAAACCTGGATAAAACTGATGCAGAAAATGTTCAAACAAGAAAAGATGTGTGGATAAAACCGAAATGGTGGTGTTAAAACAATGTTAGCTGGTTGTGCTAGTTTGGACCTAGCTGGGGTATTTTGGTGAGAAGAATTAGATTGCAGGCTGTGAAAAGGAAGCAAAGGTGATGTCTACTTTGCTCATAGGCTTGCTGAGATGTATAAGAACAAGAACATAAACATAGATAATGCAGTTGTTTGCTCTCTGTCTTTGAGGCTTCACTTCTCTCTAACCTAACCTGCTGTCTGTGTGACTAATCCATCTGCTTCCTAACCCCCTTGGCCGACCTTCCAAACTCACCTTGACCATAAGGCAATGTCTGGGGTAAGGTAGAGGGGTGGGGGAAGGTGGAAGGGTGGCTAGGAGCCCCTCCTGAGGACTCAGGTTTCTGGGAGGACTGTTGTGTTTCTGTATTAATTTATATCTTGTCTGAATCTACTCTCATTTAGTTTAAAGCCATTACTCTTTATCCTACCCTAGCCCCAAAAATGATTCTTCCTTCGTAGAAGAGACTGAGGGAGCTGAAGCTTTTTAGCTTGGAGAGGAGGAGACCAAGCGGTGTGACCTCATTCCTGTTTATAAATATGTAAGAGGTGGGTGCCAGGAGGATGTAGCCAGGCTCTTCTAGGTGATGCCTGATGACAAGGGGCAATGGGTAGAAGTTGAGGCATAGAAGGTTCTGTACGAACCTGAGGAAGAACTTTTTCACTGTGAGGGAGACAGAGCACTGCAACCAGCTGCCCAGGGAGGTTGTGGAGTTTCCATCTTTAGAGATATTCAAGAACTGTCTGGATGTTTTCTGGTGTGATCTGCTCTAGGTGATCCTGTTCTGGCAGGGGGGCTGGACCAGATGATCTTTCGAGATCTCTTCCAGCCCCTGACATTCTATGATTCTATCACAACAGACCCTGCTAAAACCCTGTTCCCATCTGTTGCATAAGCCCTCTTTAAGTACTGAAAGGCCACGATAAGATCTCTTGGAGTCTTCTTTTCTCCAGGGTGATCAATATCAACTCTCTTGGCCTTTCTTCATAGGACAGGTGTTCTAGATCTCCTATCTGCAAACTTCCCAGGGTCCTCCTTTCTATCCTTTTTATAAATGAGTGCAATGCTTTCCATTTTCTAATCACCAGGGACTTCACCTGCCTGCCTCAGGACTCTGGGATGCATTTCACCATAGACTTAAGTATGGTCAGATTCTTCAGGTTGTCATAAACCTGATCTTACAGTGCAAGGGATTTTACCCCTTGACTCTCTGTCTGGTGGACCATCAACCTGGGAGGTATGGGAGGAGATATTGCTAGTGAAGATGGAGGCAATAAAGTTGTTGAGAACCTCAGCCTTTCCCTTGTTTCTGCTTACCAGCTTGCCAGTCTTCCACATCATGGGGGTAAGCTTTTATTGACCTTCCTCTTCTGATGGACAGACCTGTAGAAACCCTTATTATTCTTTGTGTCTCTCAAAAGTTTCAGCTCCAGTGCTCCTCTTCATCAGTTGTCCTGTAATAGACACCACCCATAAGGCTCCCTTTGCTGTCTTGGTCTCTAATTCTTATCCATAACATTTCAACCTGCTGGTGGCTATTTGTCACAGACAACTCTTCATACTTTATCATTTTCTTGACACAGAGAGCAATTACTCTGTCCCTCCTTCCTTGTCTTATTGCCCATCCTGCGTGCATTGGTACAAAGGTACTGAGCTCTTGGCCATGTCATCTTCTTAGATAAATGCCCCTTAACTCTTCTGAAATACTTAATCAGTGTTTCCCTGTTGGGCCTTATTGCCTCAGATTTTTCTTGCTCATCTTTGAGCAAGTGTGCTGCAATGTCCACAACATGCCTCAAAGCAACAAGCACACATAGAATACTGGGAAGGATTTGTGAATCTCCATTTACTCAGTGCAAACTCCAGCAGCTTTAGTTAGCTACAGATGAAAGTGTGCTTAGTCTCAGCCTTGGCACTTGGTGATGAAATACACATGTACACTCTTGCTTCAGTGCCTCTGCTATGAAGGATAGGTTGGCAAGTTACAACAGGCACTCATTAAATTGTTAAACTCCCTAAATTAGGCTTATTGTTGATGGTCTTGGACCCTGCTTCTCAAAATGCTGACACATTGTGCAGTTATCTGCAACCTGTATAACAAAATTAGAGAACAGATCAGTTATAAAAGTATGTTCAGTGTCAGCAAAGGACCTTTTGTGCTGGGCTCTGCCTGTGTGTTTATATGATAGGAGCCATTCTTTGCCTGGAAGATGAACAAGGGCTGACAGATAAATCAGTCAATGGGTAATAAGTAGTAAAAGGGCTGAACTAACTTCTCCATAATAATACATCAGAACTGGAACAGGTCTACAGCAGCCCATGTTGCCTGAGAAGTTCTTATATTTCTGTAGTCTGCCCACTTTCAGTGTTATCCTGTTTGAAGCAGTTTTCAATGCCATGTGAAGTAGTAGGCAATAAAGTATCTCAGTTGCTGAGGGTTTATTACATTCCTAGGATTTTGCAGAAAGCCTATTTAGGGAAGGCAACACACACTGATGAATTTAGGGTTGCTGTTCTCTAGATGGACATTGTAAAGAGAGTGGAGATCATGTTTGTGTAATAATGTTTACTATGATTGGATTGAAATGCAGCTGCATACTTGCTTCTGGAAAAAAATAAACTGGAAATGACAGTTTGAGTTAAATCTCTCTCAAAAAATTTCTATCATAATCCTTGGGTGAGCGTGTTGGAGAGAGATACATCTATCTTTGACACTGCTCCTGTACAAGAACTGAGAAATATCTGTGCATTCCCAACAGAGTAAATGCTAATATTGTCAAAAATCTTGACAGCATTCTCAAAACAAACTTGCCTTTCTGTGCAGCAAATTGCTGGCTTTGCAGAGCATTACCAAAGCTTTTCCTTGGTTCCTGGGGGAAGATGCTGGGCTATCCCAGGTCTGGAGTCTGCTACAGTGTTTGGCCGACGATGCTTTATGAAGACATTAAAATGTCCTTTTCTGTTCTCTATGATAGCTGCTTTTAAACTAGTTAATTCTCTCATGTGCTTGAGAAGCCTAAGGAATTGGTTAAATCCTTTGACTTTTTCTCCCTTTAGCAAAAAAAAATAATTGCCCCTTGGTGCCCTTTTGCTACTGAATGATCACTCTGACATGGGTTTGGTTTGATCCAGGCTTGACGAGGCTCTGGCCAGCCTGATCTAGGGTAGGGTTTCCCTACCCGTGGCAGGGAGGTTGATGATGGGGTAGATGATCCTTGTGGTCCCTTCCAACCCTGACTGATTCTGTGATACAGTTCATTCAAAAATGTTAAAGGGTTGCTAAATGCCTTTAGTTATGCCATTACTGATGACCTCATGGGTGGCATTTTGTTTTTAAATCTATTAATTTTTAGCTATTAATAACCATTAGCAAGTAAAGATAAATGAAGGATGGTTTATGCTGTGTTTGCTGCGTAGAGATAGTACATCTTCTACTGCAGATGTGAAACTATGCAGACCAAGTAGGTGATGGAACATGAAACAGTTTTTAAGTCTCCAAGACAGAATTCTAGCTAGAAGAAAGTACTCATTGGCAGTAACTCGTGACAGGAAGAATTTATGAATTACTGGAGAGTAAACGACACAAAATCTCAGCAGCAAAACTGATCAGTCAGAATTTGCAAGTTCCATCTCTTGTCACAGCTTTGTCAGCTAAAGATCCTTTGGGACATCAAAGTGACCTTGGAAGTTAATAGCCTACTTCCTGCTGCAACAAATAAAATTAAAATCTTCTTGTTTGATGAATCATTCTCAGTATTATTAATTAGAGGACCTGGCCCTAATAGAGGTACAGGATACAGGAGACTGAGTTCTGCTTCCTGCTGACTTTCGGGGACTGATTCAAATCCTTTTGGAGGCAAAGTGTAGGCTCAATAGGACTTTGAATTATGTTGTTAAAATTAGTATCTATAAGCAAGTCATTTTTTCTTCCAGAGCCTCTTTGTTTATGTGTTCACATGGGGACAGCTAGTAATTACTTATATCAGGATGAATCATAGAATCAGTCAGGGTTGGAAGGAGCCACAAGGATCATCTAGTTCCAGTCCCACTGCCATGGGCAGGGACACCTTACCCCAGATCTGGCTGGCCAGAACCCCATTGATCCTGGCTTTAAACACCTCCAGGGATGGCGCCGCAACCACGTCCCTGGGCAACCCATTCCAGCCTCTCACCACTCTCATGTTCACAGCACTTTGCTGTATGTCCATGGACAACATTATAGAAGGACATATTACTCACTCACACGTGCAGAATTTATTATTTATTCTAAACCATATGTAATATGTATCATAGTCTATGGAGGAATTAATATTTGTTTCTCTAGTAATTAGCACTTAGCTGTAAGAGGATCACAATGAAATGCAAATACAACAAATTAACATATATAAAATAAATGATTTGTGAGATATCTAGAATCAAATAAAAAATAATGAAACATCAAAAGTAATTCTGATATAAGCAGAAATGGCACTACACTATGACAAGCCTGGCAGACAGGATAGGTGCTTGTGCTAGTTGGAAGCTAGCTAGAATGTTTTGGTGAGAAGAACTAGATCATAGGCTGTGAAAGGAAAACAGTGGTGATGTCTACTCCCCTCAGAGTCTTGCTGAAGAAGAAATGAAAATATTAGATAACACTTGTGCCATTTTTTTTGTCTCACTTTCTGGCTGGGCTTCTGACTGAGCTACATCTCTCTAACACACCCTCCACTCACCTTTGCTTCTTAACCTCTTGGCTGAACCTCCATTCTTCCTTAGGACTGGGGTAAGATTGAGAGGGGCAGGGGGAAGGTGCAGGGGTGGTTGAGAGCCCCTCCTGGGGACTCAGGTTTCTGGGAGGGGAGTTGTGTTTCTGTATTACCTTTTACCTTGTCTATTTCTGTCTATAACTGTATATACTGTAAATATCTGCTTGTATATTGTGCTAAGCTGTAAATATAAAGCTTCATTCCATTTCCAGAGCCACTGAGTCTAGTCTGGGTGATTTTCCAAAGTTGGAGGGGGGGCATCTAACACACAAACCATCACAGGGAGCCATAGAGCAGCAGCAGCACAGAGTGAGGGGGCACCTGAAGAAGAGGTTTCTCTTCATTGGCAAATAGACCTGTAAATAAAAGGTAATTCAGTTACCTTAGAAGATAGAACCACAATGCACGTCGTTGTAGAGCAAGGCATCACAGAATGACACTGAGGACAAAAAAAGCCATTTTCTCTCACCAGGAAGCACCTTAAGGTCACGCTTGTGCTAGAGCAATCAAATTTATCAGTTCTATTTCTCATGAGAGAATTAATGATTATTTTGTGTTGATGAAATACCACTGTTAGTAAATAGCATCTTTTAGAATAAGGACTTTGAGGGAGTCTGTCTTCCCACTTCCTCCTTTCTCACCAAACCTTTATTTTTATATGCACAGAACAGCAATCTTTAAATTGCCACTTTGAAACTAGAAAAAACACACACAAGGAGACAAACATAAAAAGTACTTGAAAACAGGAGGCTAAACTAGCTGATCCATCTCTTAATGTCATCATCTACTGCAGCCACTGTTGTAGATGGAACAAAAACCAACCAGATCCCTCCTTATGTGTAGTTTGTTCTTCAGTGTGCACAGGTTTCAGTGGGCCAAGCTGTGTGGGCTGAAAATGACTTGAGATACTGAGAGCTTTTGCTGGTATTAATAAGGTCAAAATGTTCCTTATTTTAAGATAAAAAAAAAAAACAACAGAGAAACACTCAACACCTAAACAATGCTAGAAAAGTGAAGTGCAGCAAATACAGAAATGAATATTAAGTCCACATGTCATTATCTCTGTGGGTAGTATTTTGAAAGCCAAAGGCAACTCAATAAAAAAGGCAGCAGAAGCAGCAACATATCAATTAGGTGAGAAGAGAGTAGCCCCTGACAGTTCATTGCTGAGCTGCTTCTTCCAAATAGTCCCTTTTATTTTTTCCTTTGTCCCAGTTAGTTCATTAATCCTAGTCTCCAATTAGAAGCAATATTTCTAACGAGATCTCTAGTTAGTAACCTTTGCTGTCTTTTTTTCTGCCCATTTCATAAGTGCAGTCATAGAGTTGTGATGTAACTTTTGAAATCTGAGGGCTGAATCACCATTAATGTCAGTACATAAATCACTGAGCCCCAGAGAACAAAGACATTATGTGGTGAAATAGCAACAAGAGGAAGAAAGAGGTGGAAAGAGAGAAAATCATGATAGAACTGACCAGTTCTTGGTCTTGTCAAATACACCTGCCTTGCATCTCTCTTGCCTTAAGGCATCACATAAACTCTGGGAAAGTGTGATATAAATCTCAGACTTTGATGAGGACTACGGCAGCATGGATCTTTGCTTACTGTGTCTGCCTCTGCAGCAGTAACTTCAAGCACACTTGCTGCACAGAGAGATGTCACAGCCACCTCCAATTCAGACACCTAGGATGCAGGAAGGGGTAAGGTTCCATTGAGGAGGTCTATCTCCCTGTACCTGCATCTAGTTCTTACAGTGGATCCATTTCACCCTTCTTTAGCTTCCCACTTCTTGTCTATTTAAACGAGGGAACAGAGCTAGGATAGGAATCAGGTAAGATAAGACAGATTTCCACTCCCCAAGTACCTGGAGAGTGGTCAAATATGTCCTGCTTTAAAGTTGCTGCTTTCTGATTTCTTTTTAAGCTTAAATTATGAAGCTCAAGAGCTATAAAACAGTGTTAAGAAGATTGAAAGAAACTGCACTGATTGAAGAACAAGTGCAGCACAGAATTCCATCTTAATGAATCCCTTCACAACTTCATTCAAACATCTACCAGCACACTTGCAAAATGAATTAAAAAACAAACCAGCAAAACACACTTGAAAATAACACCTATAAGAGATTCCAGTTCCTGATGGATATATATATTTTGTCAAAGCAAGAAGAAAGTACTCAGCATAATATAAGAAACCCATCTACTCCCTAGTATGACAGTTTGTTCTGCTTTAACAGACAGGTCTATATCAAGATACATAAGAAATAGGAACTAAAAATTGAGCTGTTACAAACTTGGGAACTTAGGTTTTCATAGGTATATTATGCTAAATGGCTTACTCCTTATTGATTCACCCAGTTATTAATCAGAAAAGCCTGACTATATAATCCCACCTGATCTTTAGGTCCTTGGAAATGACAGTTAAAGCTGGCAGCTGGCTTAGTGGAAGCACGGTGGGATGAAAAAAAGCTAATGAGTACCATGTTGCATTATTCATATAATTCCACTAACAGAAACACAGGACTTCCATTAACTGTTGTTGCTCAAGAGCAGGACTCAGGATAAAAGTGATGTTGAGAACACTAGTCTAAGGCTGTGAAAGGCTACTGCCATTTTTGTTTGTTTGTGGGTTGTTGTGGGTTTTTTTTCCTTGTTTGCTTATTTGGTTTGTATTTGTTTATTCTTTGCTTATTTTGTGGGTTGGTTTGTTTGTCTGCTTTGGTTTTTTTTTGGGTTTTTGTTTGTTTGGTTGTTTTTTTTTTTAATGTTCATTTGTTTGGTTTTCTTTCTAAAATATTTGTGACCTAGGATGACATATTGAGATTTTAACACCAAGCTTCTGTTTCATTGAATCATAGAATCATAGAATCAACCAGGTTGAAAGGGACCTCCAAGATCATCCAGTCCAACCTAGCACCCAGCCCATGCCAATCAACTAGACCATGGCACTAAGTGCCTCAGCCAGGCTTTGCTTGAACACTCCACGGATGGTGACTCCATCACCTCCCTGGGCAGCCTATTCCAGTGGCAAATCACTCTCTCTGGCAAGAACTTCTTCCTATCATCCAGCTTATACCTCTCCCAGCACAACTTGAGACTGTGTCCCCTTGTTCTGTTGCCTGGCAGAAGAGACCAACCCCTACCTGGCTACAGCCTCCCATCAGGTAGTTGCAGACAGCAAAGACGTGCACTTCTTCTTACTTTCTTTGGGAGCTGTACAGCTATGTTTAGACATTGTATTTGACCATAAGAAGTCACACCATAATGAAGGGATAGAAATTGATGTGGCAAATGCATATGCTACAAATCACCACCACAAGTAAAATGTTACATGTGTAAACAGCTGAGGCAGCACAGTATTCTTGATGTCCAGCCTTATTCAGCAGAGCTCCAGAGGTTGGAAAAGACTTTCAGAGATCATTGAGTCCAACCCTGTGCCAAAGCAGGATCACCTAGGGTAATCTGCACAGGAATGCATCCAGGTATTACTGTTATTGCAACTGTGTCCAGAAAACAGTAGCAAGGGAGCCTGTTTTGTTAGCTAAGTACAGTTTAGATAACTGAATTGTAGAATGGACTGAGTTAAAAGGGACTATTAAAGATCCAGTAGTCCATCCTGCTTGGAGTAAGAGACATCCTCAAATAGATCAGGTTGCTTAGAACCCTATCAAGCCTGACCTTGAATGTCTCCAGGGATGAGGTCTCCACCACCTCCCTGGGCAACCTGTGCCAGCATTCCACCAACTTCATTATAAAGATTTTCTTCCTAATGTCCAATCTAAATCTACTCTTCTGTAGTTTAAACCCATTGCCCCTTAGTCTAGTGCTACATGCCCTTTGTAAACAGTCCCTCCACGGTTTTCTTGTAGGCCCCCTTCAGGTCCTGCAAGGCTGCAATAAAATTTCCCTGGAACCTTCTGGTTTCCAGGCTGAACAACCCCAACTCTCTCAGCTTGTCTTCACAGGATACATGTTCCAGCCCACTGATCATTTTTGTGTCCTTCCTCTGGACCCACTCCAGCATGCTCATGTCTTTATTTTGTTGAGGTCCCCAGAGCTGGACACAGTACTCCAGAGAAGGTCTCACCAGAGCAGAATAGAATCAGAATCACCTCTCTTGCTGTAATGGAAATGCTTCTTGTGATGCTGCCCAAGATGTGGTTTGCATTTTGGGCTGCAAGTGTGTGTTGTTGGCTCATGTCCAGCTTTTTCCCCACCAGTACCGGCAAGGCCTCTTCTGCAGGGCTGCTGTCTATCACATCCTTTCTCAGCCTGCATTGATAATGAGGATTATCCTGACCCAGGTGCAGGACCTTGCATTTGGCCTTGTTGAACTTCATGAGGTTCGCTTGAGCCCACTTGTTCAGCTTGTCCAGGCGATGAAGTTATCAGGCATTGTCATGAAGATATCAAACAGCACTGATGCTGTTCCCTGAGGGACACCACTTGTTGCCCATCTGCATCTAGACATTGAGCCTTTGACCACTACCTTCTGGAAGTGACCATCCAGCCAATTCTTTATCTGCCTGTCATGGATTGAATTGAACCTGCTGCTGTTATTCATACCATGCTGCAGTCATGCCAGCTTCAAAAATGATAGTGCTAACTGGAGCAAAGTGTTATGGGGCTTGAAGTTCAGACTACAGCATGGGAGGCTTCCTGTTCTGGTTACTGCTTCTGGATTCCCAGTTCTTGGGTGTTGGTTCTTTTCTGCAGGCATGGCTGTGGAACTGGTGGGAGTTGTGTAGCTGCTGGTTTTGGTTTTCTGTTTCATGTTGGTTTTATTTCCCTTGTATTTCTGATTATCCCCCCCCCCCCCTCCTTGTATTTCACTGTGCTTCTTCTGCTAATAGGCTAAGCTAAGGTAATCATGTATTGTATTATTAGATTAATTAGATTATTAGTTAAGGTAATTATGCATTGTGCTTATGATGTATTATGTTATTTTAAACTCCTATCTCTTTATCTCAACCTTGAGTTGTGAGTATTACTCTTCCCCTCGATTTTGTATCTGGGGAGCAGGCAAGTTAACCCTTGTGCTAAACCATTACACCTATCAACAGTCCACCTGTCAAATCTGTATCTCTGCACACTAGAGAGAAGGATGTTGTTGGGCACTTTGACAAAAGCCTTGCAGAAGTCCAGACAGACAATACTCATTGCACTTCCTATGTCTGCTGATGTAGAAAGCCACTAGGCTGGTCAGGCAGGACTTGCCCTTAGTAAAACTGTGCTGCTCCCTGTCCTCCATGTGGCTTCAAGAAGGAAAGGAGGAAAAACTCCATGAATATATAAGTTTCTTGCCTACCTTTCCTGAGCAAATCAGCAGAGAAAGTGAACTAGACCTTACCTAACCTTTCATTTCACAGTCTTATGATTTCAGGAGGGATTCAACTAATTTAGGTTAAATCTGTACAAATTTAGCATTTAATGAGAACTAGACATTTCCATCCATACTCTATGCAGAGGCATGTTAAAAGAGCTGCTCATCCCTTCCTGGGACAGCATATACAGTATGAGAGAGACAAGCTGTTCTCTGACAATGCCTCTCTTTTCCTCTTTAATATAAAAGGAAACTAAAGGATTAATTTCAGTCTTATCTTTTTACTGGAGCTAGTTCAGATGAATCCTAACATTCCATTGGCTCACAGTACAAAATTGAATACCCTGGATGTGTAGCATTGGGATCTTCAGATAAGTATTAGTCAAAAATCCAAGATATGCATATAAGGACATCTTAATTTAAACTCTTCTCCCTACATTTGAATACCTAAGTAGTAGATCTGATCGAAGATGTAACTTTAATCTGTTGTTCAAAAGCGTCACTTCAATTTGATTTTTCTCAGGTTTTGTTTTTCAAGGACTTTCAACTTTTTCACACCATAGGAACAAACTTACACTAGTAAAAGGCTTCTAGTATACTGTTGCTATCTCTTTCACTTCTGGAATTACAGCACAGGAACATAAAATTAGGCAAATTGTGCTGTGGTGGATGAACCTGAAGTCCTTACTGGAAACAAGCTCCCTTCATTCCAGCAGCAGGCATTTGAAATGTGAGTCTTAACAGGTGAGGAATGCTTTTTAATGAGGGGGTCTACCCAAGTGGCAGACTGCTGCATGATTTTCAGGCTGCCTAATTTAACCATGCTAAAGCAAATAGCTTTCTCTTGTACTGGTAATGTGTATTTTATGTTCTCTTAATAATGTAGGTTCCCTGTGTAACTCTTCACTTCAGCTTTTGAAGACCTAGGGTGCTTCAATCTCCTGTTTTGTACCATGATGAGAACCAGAAATGATTACAGAGTTGCTGGAATTGCTCATTTGGTCAAGAAAATAACTTTGATTCACACAAACACCTTTGGAGACTCCTGCAATGTGATTTTTGAAAAGTATCACAGTCCAAGCTACAGAAAATAGATATGTCCTGGGTTAGGATGGATTCCTCCCCCGGCAGAATAAACTCACCACAACATAGATTTCTTTGGGAAATAAGGGAAAGATGAGAGTGTATTTTTTTATAGTTTAAGTATAACAGTATAAAGAGAAATAAACTATTAGAGAAAAAATATAATAACCTTAAGGAAGATGGGGAAGGGGTCAAGCGGCAGCAAACCAGCAAAAGCAGCAGCAGCCAAAACAGCAGCAGGGGAAGATAGAATCATAGAATCATCCATGTTGGAAGAGACCTCCAAGATCAGCCACTCCATCCAGCCCTATTCAGTCAACTAGACCATGGCACTAAGTGCCCCATCCAGGCTTTTCTTGAACACCTCCAGGGACGACGACTCCACCACCTCCCTGGGCAGCCCATTCCAATGCCAATCACTCTCTCTGCTAACAACTTCGCCCTAACATCCAGCCTATACCTACCCTGGCACAACTTGAGACTCTGTTCCCTTGTTCTATTGCTGGTTGCCTGGCAGAAGAGGCCACCCCCCACCTGGCTACAACCCCCCTCAGGTAGTTGTAGAGAGCAATGAGGTCACCCCTGAGTATCCTCATCTCCAGGCTGAACAACCCCAGCTCCCTCAGCCTCTCCTCACAGGATTTGTGTTCAAGCAGCAGAAGCCAACAAGACGAAGAACAAGCTGTGCTTCTAGGCATAAAGCTCTCGATGCTCCATTGAAATTATACTAACTTAGCCATTGTTGCCATTATATGACCTTTCCCTGGAATGTTCACCTCTCCCCTAGGTCTGAGCTAGAAAATCAGCTCAAATGGCCACAACATGTAAGAAGCTCTCATGCTGTCAGGCTTTCTCTCTGCATCTCAAATACAGCAATTTATATTTTTTTTGCTGAAAGCCCAGGTATGATTCGATAGTTTCACTGATGAATTTCTATACTTATTACATATTTGAGTCAGTTCATGTCCATGAATTAATGTTTAGCGAACAGTCAGTGGGATCTAAGATATATATCTGCTATTAAAAGCATATGCCCTCACCACAGTATTGGCAAATTATTTTTTGTGGTCCACAGGGCTGATAGTTTACAGCTATATGGAAAGGTGTGTGCTGGTAACACTCTACTTGATGCATTTGTGTAATTACTGCTGCATCTGGCCGTTTCTGTAAGCATCTCAGCAGGACTGGCTGTGGAAAATGGGATGCAGTTTCTCTCTCTGTCTGGGGCTCTTGGAATAATTTTTTTTAGATGTGTTTACTTTTTTCCCCCCACAATTATGATTTTGAATACAGAGAATTAACAAGGGAATAAGCATCTGCTTCTTGAATCTTTCAGTTTGTGTTACTTCTCTAGCACAATCCCTTCCAGTTACGGCTGATGCTGCCACAGGCTACTACAGTAACAGCAACTGGACTCGGGTTGATGCCACCCAGCAGCCTCTTACTTCACACAGAGCCTGTCCTGAAATGGCAATTTACTGAAGTGACTTGAACTTTTTCAGCCTTCCTCTTTACTGTGCACTATTATTTCTGGTCAACAAGCCTAATTTTTACTTTTTCCCCCCACTTGACATGCTCTTTCCTGTTTGTATAGAGTTTCTCAAGGCTAGAAAATAACATCAAATGCAGAAAGCAACCAGTGTAGAGCACTCAGAAAATGCCTTCTGTGTAGAACACAATTTCTCTTTACTTCAGCCCTCTGGTACGTGATATGTGAAAATACTTTACAGAAATTGGTAGGACAGAGATGAGGCACTTGTGCTGCTAGACAAGAAAAATAATGTGCAAAGACAAAGACAGAGATGAAGGAAGAAAAAAGTTGGAATTTAAGAGCACCAAAGGTGTCAGAAAAGTATCCTCGCAGACTAGCTGAAATGATAGGAAAATACAGAGAACAGAAATGCTGCTTAACATTGTGGTGGTTTGGCTGTTACCTGCCCCCCCCCACTTTAGAAGGTACCCCAGCTAACTCAACCGGACTCTGGGAATAAAAATGAAGCTATTTATTTACAGCTAGCACAACATACAAACAGCTATTTACAGTATATACAGTTATAGACAGAAATAGACAAGGTAAAAGGTAATACAGAAACACAACAGCCCTCCCAGAAACCTGAGTCCCCAGGAGGGGGTCTCAACCACCCCTGCACCTTCCCCCTGCCCCTCCCAACCTTACCCCAGTCCTAAGAAAGAATAGAGGTTCAGCCAAGAGGTTAAGAAGCAAGGTTAGTGGCAGTGAGGTTAGGGAGATGCAGCTCCGTCCAAGCCCAGCCAGAAAGATGAAGACAAAAATGGAGAAAGTGTTATCTAATGTTTAGTTTCTTGTTCCCATACCTCTCAGCGAGACTGTGAGGGAAGGAGACATCACCATTGTTTTCCTTTCACAGCCAACTATCTACTTTCTCTCACCAAAACATTCTAGCCTGCTTGAAACTAGCAGGAAGGAAGAAAAAAGTTGGAATTTAAAAGCACCAAAGGTGCCAGAAAAGTATTCTCCCAGACTAGCTGAAATGATAGGAAAATACAGAGAACAGAAATGCTGCTTAACATTAATCAGACTCTAAAGTGAACAGAAAAGCTCTAAGGCGACAGTTTAGAGAAAACTTGGTGGTATGAAAGGGATTTAGAGAGGAGAAAGAGTTCCCAGAGTGTGCAGCAGCATAGCTGGGGAAAAATTCCCCGGAACCTCCCAGAGCAGATGCAGTAGGAGAAGGAAAACAGCACGAGCCAGAGGGACAGGGTACAAGGCCAGACAGGGTGGATGGTGTAAAATATCCTTGGCTTGAGCCACATAGGTAAGAGTAAGGCCAAGTAAGGAAAATAAAGTGTATCATTAAAACCACTCACATGCACTTCGTGCACTTCGAAATCAACATTTACCCTAAACTAACTGCAGTGCTAATAGCAACTTTGGCTTGTCCTGTCTGAGCCTCTTTACCACAGTATCACAGTATCACAGTATTATCAGGGTTGGAAGAGACCTCACAGATCATCAAGTCCAACCCTTTACCACAGAGCTCAAGGCTAGACCATGGCACCAAGTGCCATGTCCAGTCCTGCCTTGAACAGCTCCAGGGACGGCGACTCCACCACCTCCCCAGGCAGCCCATTCCAGTGTCCAATGACTCTCTCAGTGAAGAACTTTCTCCTCACCTTGAGCATAAATCTCCCCTGGTGCAGCCTGAGGCTGTGTCCTCTTGTTCTGGTGCTGGCCACCTGAGAGAAGAGAGCAACCTCCTCCTGGCCACAACCACCCTTCAGGTAGTTGTAGACAGCAATAAGGTCACCCCTGAGCCTCCTCTTCTCCAGGCTAACCAATCCCAGCTCCCTCAGCCTCTCCTCGTAGGGCTGTGCTCAAGGCCTCTCACCAGCCTCGTTGCCCTTCTCTGGACACACTCAAGCATCTCAACGTCCCTCCTAAACTGGGGGGCCCAGAACTGAACACAGTACTCAAGGTGTGGTCTAACCAGTGCAGAGTACAAGGGCAGAATGACCTCCCTGCTCCTGCTGACCACACCATTCCTGATGCAGGCCAGGATGCCATTGGCTCTCTTGGCCACCTGGGCACACTGCTGGCTCATGTTCAGGTGGGTATCAATCAGCACCCCCAGATCCCTCTCTGTCTGGCTGCTCTCCAGCCACTCTGACCCCAGCCTGTATCTCTGCATGTGGTTGTTGTGGCCAAAGTGCAGCACCCTGCACTTGGAGCTATTGAACCCCATCCCATTGGACTCTGCCCATCTGTCCAGGTGGTCAAGGTCCCGCTGCAGAGCCCTTCTGCCCTCCAACTCAGTCACATCTGCCCCCAGCTTAGTGTCATCTGAGCTTGAGGAGTAGAAAACAAATTCCCATTTCAGAAGACGAGCTCAGGGACAAGCTTGGGCAGTCTCAAGGTGGAGGAATGCCAAACTAATAACCTGTGATAAACGAACCAGGTGGTTCCTTAGTTTTAATTGTGTTGTTCTCACAACATGGACATCTGTTAGCTGTTTTAATTGCTTAGCCTGTGAATGATCATGTTTAAACTTTCTGCATCGAATGCAATAATGAACATTTTTAGCCATAACAAGGAGCTATATATTTAGGCTGAGTTACACCTGAGGTTAATGTGTCTTGACTAGATCCTTTGAGACTCGAAAAAGATACTATTGAAATGAAAACTAAAGAATGGACACTTCTGAAAAGCTACTCTGAATTGAGAAGACTGCTTTGGTAAAACACGTTAAGAAAACATCAGAAATGAGGGAAAGGAATATGAGAAGTATTTTTTTTTGTTGTGATAAAGAATAAGAATCTGAATTTTTGGGAAGAAACTGGTGGTTATTTCTGCATAGAAAGGTTATCTCCAATTCTGGTCTCAATATTTCTTTCAGTCTCAGTCTAACAAAGCCTTTATACCAGGAAAGCAGGTGAAAAAAGTGTCCTGCCAGAAGCTGTGACTAGGAACTCATCCGGATGAAATGATTGCTTAGAGGCTTTGCTGGATCCTTGCAGCAGATTGATGTAGTTGCTAAGATGATGTTCATATCAGTGAATAAAGTGGGTGAGTGACTATTTTCTTGGCTTGATGAGGAATAGCATGCACGGCTTTCAGCTCTTGTGTCTGTTTGTTTATCCCCCAAAAGTAGTGGCTGTCCACCAAGAGGGGGTGGGTAGCCCTGGGGCTGCTCTCCTCTGGCTCGAAGCCCACTGGGTGAGGGCATGCACGTTGGTCAGAGTTGTGCCAGAGATACATTGGTGACTTCTGTGAGCCTGGGCTCCACGCTGCATCCATGTGCTGTTTAGTTCAATGCTGTCATTATCCCCTTTTTGATTCTTCACTGACCATTCACTGTAAAACCCTTAAATGATGTGGGGGTTTGTGTACTTTTAGTCTTTGCTAGCTTAGGAATCCCTCATTGTATATGAGGACAAGATCTCTGAGGCATGACAACTTTACAAATCCATCCTGTTGTCAATATTATGCTGACAGGTATGGCAGGGATGTCTGAGATGCATAGGTAACACAATTGGATCTACAGAGTCGCAAGAGGTAATGCAGCTCTACACAACGTGGGGGTAATTTCATCTAGATTTGATCTCTGTCACTGCAAGCAAAGAAGATAAAAATTGGAACAGTCTTTAGAAACCTCACATAAACAAATCCTTCAAGTTGTAGGGAAGATGTCTCAATAATAAACCTACTGGCAGGTAAAATGCTGTCATATAAAGAAGAGTTAAATGGAAGAGGAGCAGTGTCTGGATCAATGGGAAATATATGCAGCCTGAACTCTGCCTTACAATAAAGAGAAAATACAGTCTGTGAGCAGGAGCACTGTGTGATAGCACAGCCCCACAATATTTCAAAGCTGTATTTACTGAACCCTGGCCATTTATCTAATTCCTCCTCTTCAGAAGGCTAGCTGGGTAGTTGGGTATTATTTTGTGATTGTTTAAGAGAGAGAAAACAGCCTACAAAACAAAAAGAAAGCATCTGACTATCCCCAGATTTGTATATTGTATCTTTCTATCCCCAACTTTTTCCTTGGTGCAAGCAAACTGCAGTACATTTTTGAGGACATAACAGACAGATGTCTCTAGTGGATTAAATTAAAGAATATAAAAGAACATTAAAGGAGGTAGTATTATATTGGAAAAGACAGCTAGTGCTTTCCAGATAGTACTGATGAATTTGATTCAATGATACAGTGATTAAGTGTCACTTAAAGTAAAATCAAACTGGACTTTACAAGAAGTGATATACATATATATGTGTGGTGTGGGAAAGGATTTTAAAATTAAACATCTGGTAAAGACTGATGAAGGAAGACTGCCTTGTATTTTATAGAGAAGATGCTATTCTGTGTTTGTCTGCATTTATTTCCATCAAAGAAATGAAACATGCAAGACAAAAAGGATATTAAAGCTCAATAAAAATGCACATTATGCTATTGACTCCATTAGGAAATGGACTGAACCAATCTTCTCTGTCCCGGTACAGTTGCTCAGTTTTAGGTTCATCTTATGTAGCTTTGGTATGGGTTTTAGTTGTTTAAACATAGGTTGCTAGAACTCTTTTGGATGTCCAAAGATTACTATGACATCCACATGATGAATGGGATGAGATTTAACAAGGCCAAGTGCAGGGTTCTGCACTTTGGCCACAACAACCCCAAGCAGTGCTATAGGCTGGGGACTGAGTGGCTGGAGAGCAGTCAGGAGGAAAGGGACCTGGGGGTACTGATAGACAGTAAACTGAAGATGAGCCAGCAGTGTGCCCAGGTGGCCAAGAGAGCCAATGGCATCCTGGCCTGCATCAGGAACAGTGTGGCCAGTAGGTCAAGGGAGATTATTCTTCCCCTGTACTCAGCACTGGTCAGACTACACCTTGAGTACTGTGTCCAGTTCTGGGCCCCTCAATTCAAGAAGGATGTTGAGGTGCTGGAACATGTCCAGAGAAGGGCAACGAAGCTGGTGAGGGGGCTGGAGCACAATTCCTATGAGGAGAGGTTGAGGGAGCTGGGCCTGTTTAGCCTGGAGAAGAGGAGGCTCAGGGGTGATCTTCAGGGGTGAAGGACATTGTAGCCAGGTGGGGGGGTGGCCTCTTCTCCCAGGTAACCAGCAATAGGACAAGGGGACACAGTCTCAAGTTGTGCCAGATTGCCTGACCATGGGCATGTAGTATTATCTTAGGTACTGTGGTCCCATCCAGCAGCCCAGATACCATCAAAGGCTACAATGAAGCTAGGACTGGAGCTCATGTTGCTCAGCTTTCATACACCTGTAAATATTACCACCACAAATTTGGACAGAGGAGTAAGAGCACCTGTCAATTCACCTTCAGTCTTGTAAAGGACAAACTGCTATTGAAGGCATACAGCTGTGTGTGATTGTCAATAACTTTGCATCATCATCATATATCATACAGTATCACAGTATCATCGGGGTTAGAAGAGACCTCACAGATCATCAAGTCCAACCCTTTACCACAGAGCTCAAGGCTAGACCATGGCACCAAGTGCCACGTCCAACCTTGCCTTGAACAGCTCCAGGGATGGCGACTCCACCACCTCCCCGGGCAGCCCATTCCAGTGTCCAATGACTCTCTCAGTGAAGAACTTTCTCCTCACCTCCAGCCTAAATTTCCCCTGGTGCAGCCTGAGGCTGTGTCCTCTTGTTCTGGTGCTGGCCACCTGAGAGAAGATATGTATATACATATAAAGGCAGCTTTTGCTCTGGATAGATTTCCAGATGATTATTCACATATCCACTATCTGTATGAATATAATACAAAAATGGATTCAGATGTCTGAGAAAATTCCAGTGAAAACTTACTTATCTAAACCTGTTTCTTTTAAAGCCTGAGGATATGTTGTAAGACTCAAACATTTTATTTTGTTGTCTGCTAAAAAAAGAGGCTGACATTTTAAAAGGTGGTTTTGTGCCAAATTCCCACTGTTTTCACTGAGAATTAGCCAGCTAATGCCTTCAAAGCCTGGCTTGTAGTCACAGGGTTTCCAGTGCAGCCCCTTCATTTACCTGTTTCCATGCTTATGTCCTCAATTCTTTGATAATGTGATTGCAAAGTAGCAGCCAGACCCCACCACCCAGCTCTGAAAGACACCAGTGTAGAAGGAAAAGCAGAGTTTTAGTTTCTTTTTGTACCAAAGGAGCAGGTAAAACTGCTGGTAGTGCATATGGATAGATACGCCCTACACATTCACAGCCAATGGGCACCAGGGTCATTGAGGTGGTTGTGTCTCCAGACAGCAGGCTTGGGCATCCAGCCAGATAGGTTAGAGAAGTTGTCTCTGTTGACTAAGTAGGACAACCATCATGGAGCCTCTTCTCTTTATCAGATGCAGCCACCAACACAAGCAGAAATGGTTTTTCCTGCCTGACCAGCCTGATCTCCTTTTATGATCAGGTTACCCACCTGGTGAATGTGGGAAAGGCTGTGGATGTAGTCTACCTGGACTTCGGCAAAGCCTTTGACACTGTCTGCCACAATAAGCTCCTAGGAAAGATGGCAACTCATGGCTTGCACATATTCATTCTGATATGAGTCAAGAACTGGAGAGCTGGGCCCAGAGAGAGGTGGTGAATGGTGCCACATCCAGTTGGCAGCCAGTCACTAGTAGTCTATGATTCTATAAACAAAGATGACACTGCATTGCAGAAGGACTAATGACTAATTTAGGCAAAGTCCTTGTTATGAACATGATTTAAGCTGGTATATTTTCCTTTGCACTTTCATCATAGAATCATAGAATCAACCAGGTTAGAAAAGACCTCCATGATCATCCAGTACAACCTGGCACCCAGCCCTACCAAATCAACTAGACCATAGAATCATAGAATCAACCAGGTTCGAAGAGACCTCCAAGATCATCCAATCCAACCTATCACCCAGCCCTATCCAGTCAACCAGACCATGGCACTAAGTGCCTCACCCAGTCTTTTCTTGAACACCTCCAGGGACGGTGACTCCACCACCTCCCTGGGCAGCCCATTCCAATGTCAATCACTCACTCAGGGAAGAACTTGTGTTCAGACCTGCTAGCAAAACAGAACTTTGCACTACAACATACTAACACTTAAGATCACGCTTGCTTTTTTGCTCTTACATAAAAGAAAAACACAAAACATGGAGTCTTGCATGAAATAATTTTCTGGCATAATTAAGTTTAATTAGTTGCAAGTGCCTAATCTCTTTTATAGCATTCTAACATATGGTAAACAGGCCATGTAATAGTAACAACATATAAATAGATATAAGAATGAAAAGAACTTCAACAGAGTACAAAAGCTGAAGTAAGATCCAAAGTATTTTCACTATAACAAAAGAAAATTTTAAGGACATTAGAAAGGTTTTTATTGTTTTTCCCCACTAAAGAATAATCAAATTCTCTGTGTTTCCACAGAATATATCAATACAGAGGTAATCACATTTGCTAATGGAAAATCTGTTCTGGAATAACTTGATCAGTCCCAGTGAAGCCGTTCAGTCTAGTCCTGTAAACACTTTCTCTCTCCTAATAGCCCTCCCATACCTGCCTTGATGGCACAGTACATTCTTTGTCATTTAAAAATCCTTTTCAGTCTGTTTTTTTCTTTCTCTCCAGCTGGGTACGTTATTTAAAGGATATGTTTTACTCTCCTTGTGGTTCACAAGAAGCTGAATTAAAATTAGCTGGGCTAGAAGAAAAGGGAAGAAATTTTTCTCCATTTGACTATATTTCCCCCTCTTTTTGCCTTAGAAGCAGTTGGGAAAAGGATCTGCTGTTTATTCTTTCATCAGGCAGCTGTGTGGAAGAGGTGATTGCTCACTACTGTTGCTAGCTAATGTCACTGTGTACCGCTCCTACTGTTTAGCAATGGGAAGAGCTTTCTAATGAACCTGGCATTGCCAGAAACCATGCTGGTTTTAGATAGTCCAGAAGCATTGTTTAACATAACCATGGGATTAGCTGCCTTCAAAATATATTGTTTTATTTTCTGGACTTTCATTCTTCAAAGGCTGTGGTGGGATAAATGTCATCATTAAAACTATATGACATATGCATGGTGAGCTTTCAAACAAGGAATCTCTTCTATGTTAATTGTGTGGCAGTTATTATTGTTTTCCACTGGGATGTATTTCTTCAGCAGATAAGAAAGAGCTGTTCATGACCCTCTGCTGTCTTTTTCCTGATTACTTCTTGCTCTTGTTTTTAATAGCACATGGCCACACCTTGAGTACTGTGTCCAGTTCTGGGCCCCTCAATTCAAGAGAGATGTTGAAGTGCTGGAATGTGTCCGGAGAAGGGTGACAAAGCTGGTGAAAGGCCTGGAACAGAAGCCTTATGAGGAGAGGCTGAGGGAGCTGGGGGTGTTTAGCCTGGAGAAGAAGAGGCTCAGGGGTGACCTCATTGCTATCTACAACTACCTGAAAGGAGGCTGTAGCCAGGTGGGGGTTGGTCTCTTCTGCCAGACAACCAGCAACAGAACAAGGGGACACAGTCTCAAGATGTCCCGGGGAAGTATAGGCTGGGTGTTAGGAGGAAGTTGTTGCCAGAGAGAGTGATTGGCATTGGAATGGGCTGCCCAGGGAGGTGGTGGAGTCACCATCCCTGGAGGTGTTCAAGAAAAGCCTGGCTGAGGCACTTAGTGCCATAGTCTAGTTGACTGGATAGGGCTGGAGAAGAAGTTGGACTGGATGATCTTGGAGGTCTCTTCCAGCTGGGTTGATTGGTCTATGATTCATGGCAATGTCAGAAGTGAAGGGGTTTGAGAGGACTACAGTGAATGTAAAAGATCTAGCATATGTAACAGAGGTTTAGGGGGAATACCTCTACATGCAAAAGGTCAGTAAAGAAGGCCAGGAGCTCACTTTGAGGTGACTCAGCTTGAAAGCTTTATAATTGGTCTTATCCCTTACCTGGGACAAAACCTACTGTGTGCCAGCCTCAGTTTTCCCTTTCTGCTGCAGCCTCCATGCCTTGCTGGAAGTGGAAGGAGCAGAATATAACATGGGCTGTGATTAGAAAGAGAATAGAACAGAACAGAACAGAACAGAACAGAATAGAATAGAACAGAATAGAATAGAATAGAATAGAACAGAACAGAATAGAATAGAATAGAATAGAATAGAATAGAATAGAATAGAATAGAATAGAATAGAATAGAATAGAATAGAATCGAATTGAATCGAATCAACCAGATTGGAAGAGACCTCTGAGATCATCCAGTCCAACCTAGCACCTAACCCATGCCAATCAACGAGACCATGGCACTGAGTGCCCCATCCAGGGTTTCCTTGTACACCTCCAGGGGCAGTGACTTCACCACCTCCCTGGGCAGCCCATTCCAATGCCAATCACTCTCTCTGGCAAGAACTTCCTTCCTAACATCCAGCCTATACCTCCTCTGGCACACCTTGAGACTGTGTCCCCTTGTTCTGTTGCTGGTTGCCTGGCAGAATAGTCTGACCCTCACCTGGCTACAGCCTCCCTTCAGGTAGTTGTGGACAGCAATGAGATCTCCCCTGAGCCTCCTTTTCTCAGGGCTAAACACCCCCAGCTCCCTCAGCCTCTCCTCACAGTGTTTGTGTTCCAGGCCTTTCACCAGCTTTGTCATCCTTCTCTGGACATGTTGCAATATCTCAATACCTCTATGCAATCAAGGAGCCCAGAACTGAACACAGTACTCAAGGTGCTGAGATCCTTTTAAATACCTTACTCTCTTAGATTTCCTTTGGTGCTATGTGGCAGGATATAAAAACCCCAGCGTGCTCCAAGGTGTGGCTTTGTTAATATAGCTACCCAGATGTTGGGCCACATCTGGCTCACAGCATGGCAGAGCTGAAGTACAGCCAAGGCAGCGACTGTCAGCAGACTTTCTTGTAGATGTACCCCCAAGATGTTTTGAAACTCAGATGTGTCTCACTCAATACTCCTTCCAGGCACAGATGGAGTATGACAACATTTTTTTGGTCAGTAAGAATTTGTTCCCTGAAGTAAGCATGGGGATGTGCTAATTTAGGCTAAGTTAAGCAAATAATTTGACCTCTGAAATTGAAGAAAATAAAGTGGTTTAAAAAAATACCCCCCAAATGAAATTAGCTTAATTCCTTTTTGTCTTTATAAGTTTAAATAGAAAAAAAAGAAACCAGCTAACCCAACTTTAGAATCTTTCCTTAGAGGTGACTGGGATATTTGTTTGATCCAAAATACATTATATTTTTTTTTGAAAAGCAGAAGGAAGGAGACAAAAGAAGGGAAAATGTTAAGCTGATCTGATTGATGTTTTTTTCTATACCTTTTTTGTTTGTTTGTTTGTTTGGCTACTATATCAGTAATTCATTTATTCCCACAAACTCTAAAACCTTGCTAAATCTGAAGCTAATTACTGTAATTGCTTACTGCCTCAGACCCTGGAAGGAGATGTTGATATCTGGAAAGAAAATCCATAATTTGCAGGTAGGGAAAAAAAAATAATCACACAATATAGATGAGGAATATAACAAAAAGCCCAAACTAGTACTGATATATACACATCACATTCTGTAACAGTGGCTCCATTTACTGGAATTCTCTGCTCCTTGACTTTTATGGAATGAAATGGTGACTCTTCTGTAGCAGCAGCAAAAATATTTCTTTGTTCCAAGCAATATCTCAAAGAACGAGTTGGGACCAAGACACTCAATGCACTGTAAGATCAGGGATTAAAAGAGGATTGGAAAATTTTCAACTTGAAACAGACATAAAGAGGTACAAAAGAGTTAGAAGAAAAGGTTCAGAAATAGGTTAGTAAAAAGGAGTCCCTGGACACTGACAAAGAAATGAAGAGTTGGGAAGAATGCTAAGGAGGATGAACAAGAAAAAAGCAGATGATTAAACTAAGTAGTTCATAGAATCATAGTATCAACCAGGTTGGAAGAGACCTCCAAGATCATGCAGTCCAACCTAGCACCCAGCCCTAGCCAGTCAACCAGACCATGGCACTAAGTGCCTCAGCCAGGCTTTTCTTGAACACATCCAGGGATGGTGACTCCACCACCTCCCTGGGCAGCCCATTCCAATGCCAATCACTCTCTCTGAGAATAACTTCCTCCTAACATCCAGCCTATACTTGCCCCAGCACAACTTGGCAAACAGCAATACATAAATACAGTACCTCTACTACAATTCTGAACATACACAACAGTGATAGTAACCACAACCCTGGCATGGTGACTGGGCTACTGTTTGTCAGCATGTGGAACATGGACCTCTTCTCCAGGAGTTTATTGGGTGTTGCATTGCTGCCTTTTGAGTGTACTGGTACCAGGAATCTTCATCATTTACTACCTTCTGCAGTTCTTGTAATTACATGCTTTTTCTCTAAAAGGGTCTAAATATGACTCTTATCAGCCATGAGGCAAAGCAAGAGTTCCACAAGGTCTGGAGTAGCTGTTGGGGAAAAGAGCTTCAGCCTGAGTATGGAGTGTGCAACTTTGGCAGTTGCTCAGCTTGATCTCTTTTGTTCTGCTTTGGCTTTAGCTTTTTTTTTCATCTGTGTCTGTATTTTATTGGCTCTAACAGCTGGTCTGGGTATGCTTGATGGCAACAGTTGCAGCAACAGTCATTTTAATCTGGAAAACACCAGGGTGAGTGTTACATGTAATTTATGTGCCTTTTCCAATTTGGGCAACTGAGAAGTCAGGCTTCCCTGGTGATAGAAACTGTGGAAATTAGTAACCAAGAGCAACGCAGGGCACGACCTGGTCTTCTGTGAAATGAAAGGAATCTAAAGGAAACATCAAAATACACAATCTTGTCACACACCTGTGCTGTCTGCCCCTTCTGACAGTATATCTCTGGACACCCACTGACCACAGAACTCATACAGAGGTCCCTGTACTCCAGTGGCTGTAATAGCCACTTGCTCTGCAGAGATACTGAATGTTTTCATTTAGAGGAAATCAATGTGTTCTGCTAGCATCTGTCTTGAAATTGTCCCCAACATGAGAAGGTGAGGTTCCAGAGCAGTGGCAGTAGAAACAAAACACAAGAGGCTCTGCTTTTTACAAAGATTTAATAATTACACAACAATATGTTAACTGCCCTGGGCTAAGTTATGTGCATGGCTAATTTTGCTAAATATTGCAAGATTCTGGGTAGAGGCTGAAGGAAGAAAAATGAGAAAATGTTCAACTTAAACCAGATTAATACAGCACTTTGAGCTATGTGTGCAACTTAGCTGGGTATATGAATCAGTTCTCTGTTGGTGCAACCTCAGCCCCAGGTCTCTAAGCTCAGTCTTGGCCAATCTCACCAGCTGCTGTACAAATAGATGACAGACTGCTCACAGCATCAAGGAAGAAAATAATTCATCACCATGCCTGTTTTGAAGATGGGGAGCTGAAGTAGCAAGAGATTAAGTGGAATGTCTGACGTCATGACAGAAATCTTTGGCAGTGCTGTCAGCAGGATTCGTTTCTCTTCTGTCCTAGCCTAGTGTAGCTAACGATGGAGTCCATCCATCATCTTCTGAAACAGCTCCAGTTCAGTATGAGGAATCTCTTCCTTGTATTATTTACAGAACTTGAAAATTAAAGCACTATTTAAAACAATTTTTGTGCCACACTCTTTTTAGTTACTAATTTTGTGAGTACCTGACTATTTTTTTCCCCCTTGAAACACAGTAATGTCTAGAGCAAGAATATGCCATTCAGGCAGCTTGCTCTGCAAAGAGGAGTCTTTTAATCTGTTTCAAATGGACAGCTGAGAGAATGGTACAGATGAGGAGATGCTGTCATGATTTCAGTATGCACCACTGCAAAGAAACTGTAATACATTTGTAATCAGGTGAATCCAGACTTCTCATCTTTTGCCCTGTATGCTCCCACTTTTAATCACTCTGGGAGCTGCATTTCCAGGTCATTTTCTGTACTGAGGGCTGAGGCTATGAATCCTGTTGCGTCTGCTTTTATAGGACCAGGTTTTATGGTTAGAATCATAGGATCAACCAGGTTGGAAGAGACCTCCAAGATCATCCAGTCCAACCTAGCACCCAGTCCTAGCCAGTCAACTAGACCATGGCACTGAGTGGCTCAGACAGTCTTTTCTTGAACACCTCCAGGGACGACGACTCCACCACCTCCCTGGGCAGCCCATTCCAATGCCAATCACTCTCTCTGTGAAGAACTTCCTCCTAAAGGGCAGTAGGAAGTAATCATGCTGATCTGTATGCAGAGAAGCAGCCAGTAGAAATCTGAGAGGAGATGACATGTTCTGCTGTGTATTGGACAAATGTCTTCTGCCACGAGGGTAGCTACAGAGTCACGTTTGAGTCCTTCCCATTATAAAAAAGGTGTCATTTTCCCTATATACACATTTCTTAGTGTCTCTTAACAACAGTTATTCTGGTGAAATGACTGCTGCTTGGGAACATAAAAGAAAAAAGAGACATCAACAGCAAATCAATTCCACCCACTTTTCCAAAGACTTTGTAAACTGGCTTGAAGTGTTGATTGCTCTTGGTTAAAGGTGGTCAGAGTATTATTTCTGCCACTATTTCTAAAATGACAATACAGACTTCAGCATTTTTAATGTGAAACAGCTCAGTCGGTGCAGATCACAGTTAAAATTTGATCTTGCTCATGGCTTTGTTAATAAAACCCAAATACTCCTCTTGCTGTTATGTAGCCCAACAAAATGAAGAAAGGGACATTCACTCCTCCAAAGCTTTGGATTTTGTTCATGACTTTGCTATGAGACTTGCATCAGGGCAATCTGGTTACAGGAGCACCTTGAGGTGTGTACTATGAAACCAGGACTAAGTCTGTACCAGCGCTTGGCACTGCCAAGCAACATATTCAGGGTACTTGGGCTCTGTCATCAACTCTGCTTGAATGCTACATTTTCAGAATGGCTTAGGGCACATGTTTGGCTCATGTCAAACTACTGTTCTCCTGAGTAACTCCTAGCTGTTATTCAATTGCAAATACAGGTAAAGCACTGTTCCCAGGAGACAGTATACATGCAGCCAGTGTATTCTGAAGGGCAGAAGGGTGTAATACTGCAAAACTGGAAATTTCTCTGCACATTGGCCTCCATGCTAAGAAGCAGTCTGAGATTCAGTTAATATTGTGGTGGCTTTAACATTTCTACCTAGATCAGAAGCCTGCTTTTCAACAGAATCCCCTTGCTTATGCTTTGGTTCACATCACAGACAAGGCTTGTAGAATCTGATCTATATTCATAGAATCATAGAATCATAGAATCAACCAGGTTGGAAGAGACCTCCAAGATCATCCAGTCCAACCTAGCACCCAGCCCTAACCAATCAACTAGACCATGGCACTAAGTGCCTCATCCAGTCTTTTCTTGAAGACCCCCAAGGACAGTGCCTCCACCATCTCCCTGGGCAGCCCATTCCAATGGGAAATCACTCTCTCTGTGAAGAACTTCTTCCTAATATCCAGCCTATACCTACCCTGGCACCACTTGAGACTGTGTCCCCTTGTTCTATTGCTGGTTGCCTGGGAGAAGAGGCCACCCCCCACCTGGCTACAATGTCCCTTCAGGTAGTTGTAGACAGTAATAGCATCACCCCTGAGCCTCCTCTTCTCCAGGCTAAACAGGCCCAGCTCCCTCAACCTCTCCTCATAGGGTTTGTGCTCCAGGCCCCTCACCAGCTTTGTTGCCCTTCTCTGGACATGTTCCAGCAACTCAAAATCTTTCTTGAATTGAGGGGCCCAGAACTGGACACATTCCTATAGGATGACACTAACCCAGAAATTGTGTACAGCTCAAAAGACCAGACTGATGATAATCTGCAATGAGACCTTTAGAGGTGTGCATTGTGAATGTCTGGGTCTTTGGCACTCCCCCTTGTTCATTGCTTCCTGCTCCTACTTGTTTATCCAGACACAGACTGTGGATTCATACCTGTGTGGAAACACATAGTTTCTCAGGTGGTGGTATGGCCATGCTGTCATTTGTGTTAAAGAGCTACAGCTTTTGTCCACCTGGAGCTTTAGAAGGGTCATCATGGACACTCAAGGTGAAGGCATTCTTAAGCCCTCTAGCACTGAGGTTGTTAATGCATCCTAAATGAACAACGCAAGAGTAGCACTTCTTCCAGAGGGTATGGATGTAACACTTGCATCACCACATATGTGAGGTCCTACCCATAACATTGTCATTATGACTGCAGAAGTCTGACCAATTTGATATTTCCTCTGTTCTCAGCTTTTCTTGTCTGTGTGAATTTTGCCACAAACAGCTGCCAAGCTGCCCCTGCAGGCAGTTATCTTCAGTGCATATACCAACTTCAGCTCTGAGTAAATGTGAAGAGAGATAATACTCCAGTGGCTGCAGCTCTGATGGGATATCATGACACCTTTTCAGAGGATCAAAGCTGAAATTGTAGGACTTCAACAATGAGAGCTGTGGAGTCACAGCACAGGGATCTTGACAGGCAGAAGGTCTAGAATCGTGTTCAGAGGTGCCTCCTTGCCTGTTGAACTACAGGTCACGTATTTTGCCTCTTTATGTTCAGAGCCATAATGTTGCAGGTTAGGACAGCAGCAAAGGAAAGAAGCAGAAAGACTGTGAAAGCGAGGAGGGGCAGATGAAATGTTTCCTTATCTACTGAAATAAAGAAGCAAAAAAGCAAGGGATTTAAGATACTTAAGACTGTATTTGGCAAAGGTGATGATGCTTCTTGGCATAAACAAAAGCAACAACTGGTAGATGACATATATAAATGTACCATGACTGTGATAAGAGATTTAGGAAAGCTTAGTATATCTTGTGCCCTTCTCTATCACACCCTTCTCATTTAAGTGGCATTAAATGTAAATATTGAAAAGCCAGATGACATGCTATTTTGGACATTAGTTCAACCTGTTTATCCTAGCATTACCATGGCATTTGAAAGCGTTATCTTTGGGTACCAGAGCACGGATGAATGACAATGAATGGTATTTCAGAGCTGGCCTATCACAAGTGAAATCCACACTTGTAATTACTTTCATCTAGAGAGCATGGAGTTTCCTCACTAGGCATTTACAGTTTTTATTCCAAATTTATAACATTCTTACTGATGCAGGAGTTAAAAGGTTAGATTACTGCGTGTCTGGAGTGATCACAAAAACAATGGGAACAAAGCATCTTCTTAATCAATCATCTTGCTGGCTGTTTGTCTGGCTTTGCTCCTACAAGATCACTGGACAGAGAGGTCATTACTCAGAAAATAGAAAGAAAAAGAAATCAGAGAGAAGTACACTTGTTATTATTTTCTAACTATGCATCCATGCTGCTTATGCCATGTGAATGACATAGTTTGTGTTTCTGGAAGAATCCCTAATCAGGTTCTGTAATGCTGAATGCCTTTGTTTGGGATGTAGGCATGTCTGAATTAACCTCCCTAACACTTTTCTTCCCCTTTATACACCACTCAGTGAGCATGTAGTCCTGGGAACTGTTCATCTTGGATTCAATTGTCCATTGTCTGCACAAAGGATCAGACATCACTTAAGGCTCTAGGAGCTGACTGACTATTTACAGTATGTCAAAAGTCCTTTGGACTTTCATTTCAGGTTTCAAAAGGGATTTGTGGTGAAACTTATTCACCTTTTAGCCCTTCCTGCAATGCTGGATATGCCTTTTCTCAAATCCTCCAAATCTGTTTAACTGCCTAGAACATTAATGCTCAGCCTGAAACAATGAAATGATACAAAGGATGTTTTCTGTAAAAGCCTGCTTAATGCAGTGTATTTAGATCCCTTTTGGCCTTTTATAAGCAAGGTTGTGGAGGGATGTGCATTTTGTCCAGAACCAGTGTCGTGCATTCCAAGTTATTTCCAAATAAAGACCTTGTGCAAGGTCTGTTTTGCCTGAAATCCTACTCACTCTTTCCATTCAGTTTTTCTCCTCTTCCTAAATTTGATCCTGAACCCTGGAATTCTCTCCTTATTTTCTTAGTTATGATGAGAGCGAACAGCTGGACCATTTTGTAGACTTTGTTGACAGGGCTTACTTCTTACTTTCCTCCCCTCCCCCCTCCCCATCATTTTATTCAGACAGTCCCTGGCTCACTTTGTCTGGCTACTGTCTGACATGTCAGCTTACACTGTTCCAACTCCCAGCTGTTCTTTCCTTTCATGCTACGGATTGTTCTTTGCATTATAGTCAAACACGGCGTTTTATTTCCAGAGGGCTAATCTGTTTCCACAGCAACCTATAAAATGGAGAAATCTGATCCCAGAACTTTTCCTTGAAACTTTTGAATGTGAAAATAAACACACATGTATTTGTCCATACTAAAGGCAACTGCTGTAGCTATGAAATGGAAGCTGTTCCGAACAGTCGGGAAACAGTAAGTTCTCAAACTTCTTAAGCTACACCATCACAGCTCTGATTCTCATTACAGATATTGGCAGAAAATTACTGGCACTATTTTCTGTCAAACGTGGTTGCAGTTGCAAAGTTGGATATGTTAAACAAAATTATTGGGATGTCCCTGTTTGCTCTGTGTCACATATTTCTGTTTAGATTTTGCTGGTTAACCATTAACTGCTGTCAAATGCTACTGCTGTGACGTTACTTGGAACAAGTGGCTGAACTGACACCTCAAGCTGTAAATTCTCTGGAATCTAAATGAAACACTGCTATGTAAGGAAAACAAGATCATGCCTTCCCCTTTTGAAAAGCCCCCCCCTTGGTAGCTGCTGAAAGCTAACTACAACACAAACTCTCCTGGTGATAAGCTGAAACAAAGAGCAAAAACCTGCCTGTGGAGAGAGCTTAATCTTTGCAGTTGTGTGAGCAGTTTTAAATGAAAGGGAACATATTTAATGAATGAGATCCCATGCAAAGTCTTTTCAGATAAGATGGCCTTAACTCATCACTTGGAAGTTCAGGTAAAGTACAATTTTTTACCCTTATATAAAACTGTTGAGCAGTATGGGCAGCACTGACTGGCTAGATGTCTTGGTGTCATCAACATATTTGAGTCCTTCCAGGCTGGGTGCCATATGCTTTGTCTTCATTGTCCACTGGCAAGTGTTTAATAGGCAGGCTGAGCCTTCTTTAAAATACATGAGAGCTTGCCCTGACTTTATAATGTGGGACTTAACACCTCAGTATATGAGACGTCTCTTAGGATATTTGTATCACAGTATCACAGTATCATCAGGGTTGGAAGAGACCTCACAGATCATCAAGTCCAACCCTTTACCACAGAGCTCAAGGCTAGACCATGGCACCAAATGCCACGTCCAACCTTGCCTTGAACAGCCCCAGGGACAGCGACTCCACCACTTCCCTGGGCAGCCCATTCCAGTGTCCAATGACCCTCTCAGTGAAGAACTTTCTCCTCACCTCAAGCCTAAATCTCCCCTGGTGCAGCCTGAGGCTGTGTCCTCTCGTTCTGGAGCTGGCCACCTGAGAGAAGAGAGCAACCTCCTCCTGGCCACAACCACCCCTCAGGTAGTTGTAGACAGCAATAAGGTCCCCCCTGAGCCTCCTCTTCTCCAGGCTAAACAATCCCAGCTCCCTCAGCCTCTCCTCAAAGGGCTTGTGCTCAAGGCCCATCATTCACTTAAGGGTTAGTTTCACTGAGTTAAAGCCAGGACAGTGAACTGTTACCTTCTGGGCTGGGCCCAAGAAGGACAAAAGGTCAACAAGCCAAGTCTATCCAAGGTACAGTAATTTGATGTGGTAACATTTTTGGCTGCCTCTAAATCCTTGATCCAGGAGTGTCAGGATGGAAAAGTCATTACACTTTTCAGATACTACTGGGAACTTTTCTTTGTGCAATTTCTCACCAGGTATAGAGTGTTAAGTATAAATATGTAATACTAAAGCATCTGAATCAAAGGTGAGTTACATCAAGGCTTCTGAAAATATTTTAAAGAATGACATTAAATAAACCAATATTGAAACATCCTTAGGGCATAAGCTAACTGCAAACACACCTCCTGTGTTGTTAAAGAGCTATTTAGCTCCTTATTGCATTATTATTTTAATCAGTATATATTATAGAATGAACTCTAAAGATTTCTGTTGAAATGCTGCTTTGAAGAGAGACTTGAAAAACATTCACACCACTCATAAGTCAAATCTTGATTCAGATTGCTTTCATGTGTGTGTACTCATGTTCCTCAACCTACACACTATTCCTGCCCACTACTACATCATCAGGCACCCTGTAGTTAACCCGGGCACCCTTATGTGGTTACACATAAAGCCACTTGCTAGTGGTGTAGATTTCCAAACTTCTCTCAACAGGAAAGGTCTCATTATCTAATCTGTGCTAATTTGAGGCTAAATTGGAATCTTTTAATGAGAAAAATTAGATTATAGGCTGTGAAAAGAAAGCAATGGTGATGTCTGCTTCACTCATGAGATGTATAAAAACAAGAACACAAAACACAGGTAAGACAGAGGGAGTTAGTGTGTATGTGTCTCTGTCACAGTCAGTGCCTGTGCTTTTGTCTCCCTGTGTAATCCAACTAATTCTGCTTTCTAACCCCCCTTCCTGATCCTCCAAACTCACCTTGCACCTAAGGCAAACTCTGGGATAAGGTAGAGGGGTGGAAAGAAGGTGGAAGTGTGGTTGGGAGCCCCTCATGGTGACTCCAGTTTCTGGGAGGGCTGTTGTGTTTCTGTATTACTTTTAACTTGTATATTTCTGTCTATAGCTGTATGTATTTTAAATATCTGCTTGTATATTGTGCTAGCTGTAAATATAAAAGCTTCATTCCTTAACTTCCAGTTGGCTGAGTCTAGTCTGGGTGATTTCATAAGGGGTGGGGGAGGGGGTAACTCCCAAACCGTCCCAAAGGTTGCTTTTGAGAAAAGCCTCAGCAAGACAGCAGTGGAACTACACTGAAGCAGAAATTACATTAAATGCATCCTGAAGGATCTGAAAACAGACTGGTTTGCCTACTCCTTCTAATTCCTATCTTCATCCTGCTTTTCTTCCACAGAAAAGTCAAACTTACATTTTCCTTCATTTTCTTTTTACCATTCAGCTCAGTTGTACTCAAACTATGAACCTTGTAGTGTCTAAGAGAAGTTTTATTCATGGGAAGTCCTTGCAAAAACATTCATAACAATGTGGACTGCTGGTCCAACACCTCTGGGTGACAGCAGTGTTTAAAACATCATTTGGAGGAGCATTTCTACTTCCTAGCATGCTTCAAATCATTGACTTACAAGGAAAATCCCGGGGCAGAAAAATCATTGGCTATAATAAGGCTAATGAGGTACTGTGAGTGTGTTATCATTAAAATTGGGCAGATTTTATGATCCTGAAGGATTCATGAATATCTCTAACTAGTCTTGGAGGGATGCCAAAGTAGTTTGACGTTTCCTCCTCTCTCATGCACTCCTCATCCCTCACATCTGCCTCCTCAGGCCTTTGGTGATTTGAACAAAACAAATCCCATATAAATATATGTGCTTTTTCTTCTACTTAATAACAAAACTTGTGTTTTCTATTTAGAGTTATACCCTCTGTTGGAACTTCAAATGTGGTGTCTAAGCTGACAGTGTTTCTTCTTCTCTTGCCTGATCTTATTTTAATTTTCTCTCAGCTGGGTTCTTTTCTGTCTCCCCTCAGCCCTTTTCAAAGTGGGTTACTAATCTGAGATTGTTGAAAATAATAATTAATTTCTTAACAGCCTGGGAGTTTTGAAATACAAGCAGATCTCCCATCAGTGCTTTCAAGGGGATAAGTCACTGCAGTATTAACAATAAGCTGAGTAAATACAATTACTTTTTTGATGTATGGCCTGTGGCAGTGGAGCCCGAAAAGTTGTGCAGAGGGAGATTCATGACATATTGCATGACTAACTGTGCTGGCTCTGCCCATAACTTGAGTTGGTCAGGCTGCTTGTGCTGCTTTGTCTTCTGATCGTTACGGCAGAGTTTGCTGCCTCTGTGAATCACGAAGCTGTCTGTGCGTGCTCTGTTCTGTGCACGTGCGGAGTCTGAGAGGCTTTAGATGTGTTAAGAGTAACCACACATACCCTGACCATCTGCAAAAGGTTTGCTGTTCTCTGGAAGCTCTTCTACATGTGGCATGGAGCAAGCTGAGATAACCTCATTGCTGTCTGCAACTACCTGAAGGGAGCTTGTAGCCAGGTGGGGGTTGGTCTCTTCTCCCAGACAACCAGCAATAGGACAAGGGGATGCAGTCTCAAGTTGTACTGGGGGAAGTATAGGCTGGATGTTAGGAGGAAGTTCTTCACAGAGAGAGTGATTGGCATTGGAATGGGCTGCCCAGGGAGGTGGTGGAGTCACTGTCCCTGGAAGTGTTCAAGAAAAGCCTGGATGAGGCACTCAATGCCATGGTCTAGTTGACTGGCTAGGGCTGGGTGCTAGGTTGGACTGGATGATCTTGGAGGTCTCCTCCAACCTGTTTGATTCCATGATTCTATGATTCTAACTCTGGCATTTAGGTAGCTGATGATATGCTGAGATTTGCATTTCTGTATTAGAGTTAGATATGTACTGTACTGTACTGTTTCAAACACCCATATGTTTTCTTAGATCTTTCCCTGAACGCCTCACAGACCTGTCCTTATTAATATTCAATAAAGTTGGGAGGTGCTAATAAGGCCCTTTCCCTACTGAAGAGGTGAGGGACATGAATTGTAAAGCACAAGCATTTGTAGCTTTTGTAAGAACATGTATATCATTAACAACACAGGGAGCAGCAGCTTTTCACTGACCTCGGTGGGCACCTCAAACATTTTGAGACCTGTTCTCTTTATTTTGGGGTGAACTCCCACTGTTTGCCACTGACTTGTTGCCTCATAAACTCTTGCAGAAGGATGGGCCAAGGGCTTGCTCTGGCCTCCAGCCATCTGTGTAAATTTCTTGTTTTTTTCAAACAAGCAATGTCAGAAAATTTCAGTAATTCTTAGCTGACACCAAAAGGAATGTTTGAAGATGAACAAAGGGCTACATCTTCAAAGTGATTCTTTGTGCTTGTGGAATAAATGTCTCTTTCCTCTACCTTTTATGGACCCAGGCAATAAGAACCACTTTTGGACAAAGGACACAAACACAGATGTATGGGATGGGCAGCTCAGTAACTTGATGGGTAAAAGTATTGCACCCTCAACCCTCCTTAACAATTGCATTTGCACAGAAAAAAGCCTCCTGGAGTCTGGTTTTCTAATTAAAACAACTTTACTAAGAAAAGGTCCAAACCTTCACACTGGTGTTTTCTTCCTCCCAGGCTGTACATTTGCAATAGCAATCAGCCTCAACTTGTCAGAGCATGTCTCTGATATAATGAGCCAGAGGAATTAACTAATTTACCACAGCTGGCCTCTCTCTTTTGCCCTGAAAATTCCTGTACTAAGATAATGCAGCTGCAAACTTTCCTCCATCTTAAAAAAAGAAACTGAGGGGATTAAAAAATAAGAAAACAAAAAGATTGTGACACCCATCCCACCTCCTGGTCAAAAACTACCCTTGGTCTGTGTATATCCTACCTCAAGTCACACAGATTTTGCCTTAAAGGATGCAGCCATGGTGGTCCCAAGTATCTCAGTGTAGTCTCTTGTCTCAAACAAGTTTCTTATGATGCATTGAAAATCCTCCCTTGTGTCCAGTCTTCAGGCAATATCTGAGGCTATTAGTAAAGTGCTTTTTACTTGTACAATAATGGCTGGAGCTTAAGCTGCAGTTCACGGTGTGGATGTGACAGATGTTCACAGTTGCCTTGCTGTATTTCAAGAATGCCTACTTCTTTTGCAGGAAATTTCTGAAAATAAAGGTGGTTATAACTCCTATTAAAACCAGAAGTTATGTAATCTCATATTGAGGATTGAGGTCCATCATGAAAGTCATATCCATCAAGGTGTCTAAGCCTTCACGTATCTGCCCCAAGCTACCTCCATGATGTGCCGGGTCCTTAAGGGGAGTCCCACAAATCAATCCTCCTCCATGGGAGTCTCACAAATCAATCCTCCTCCATGTTCCTCTCTAACTACAGGCTGTGTAAGAAAGAGGAAGATGTCCTAAAATAACAGAATTTGGGACTTTGGGATTATTTAATACCTGGTTTTCTGATGGCTCAATCTGCTGGACTGCATTGGATCAGCACCTCAGAAGATGAGGATTTGGGAAACAGAATGCTGATGCAAGGAGTACCTTTTCTCCACTTTTTGGTTTGTGAGTTCAGAAAAGTCCACTCTGTGTCAAGTTGGATGACAGATGTCTTAAACAGTGTCTGTGTCTGGCATGTTCATAGCCACCTGGGGATGTTTGAATTCTCAGGTATATGGCTTGCAGTGGGCAGATATGGGCAAACAATCAGAAGAAAAGAAACATAAAAGTGGGAAACCCAAAGTCCTGTATTCCCCTTGTGCAGTCCAAAGGAGAAGTGATAGCCCATGTTTTATGAAGTATGTGACAGTCTCCAGCAAGACATGTTTGATCCTAGGCATCAACGTTCAATGAGGTTTCTGTGTCCCAAGATGAGAATCTTCTTGTGCAAACGGTCTTTAGAAATGTCTTGTGGACTTAACCAGAAACTAGTGCTAAAGTTTCCTACAGCTACTGGTATGGACTTGCACTGAATATTCCAGGCTCCAGAAGAAGGCAGAATTTCAATCATACCTGTTATGTCCTCATTGTTTAGCCATCATTCATTAACTTGCATGCTGGTTGTTTTCATAGAATCATAAAATCATAGAATCGACCAGCTTGGAAGAGACCTCCAAGATCATCCAGTCCAACCTAGCATCCAGCCCATGTCAATCAACTGGACTATGGCACTAAGTGCCTCAGCCAGGCTTTTCTTGAACACCTCCAGGTACAGTGACTCCATCACCCTCCTGGGCAGCCCATTCCAATGGCAAATCACTCTCTCTGTCAAGAACTTCCTCCTAACATCCAGCCTATGCTTCCCCTGGCACAACTTGAGACTGTGTCCCCTTGTTCTGTTGCTGGTTTCCTGGGAGAAGAGACCAACCCCACCTGGCTACCCCTGAGCCTTCTGTTCTCCAGGGTGAATAACTCCCAGCTCCCTCAGCCTCTCCTCACAGGGCTGTGCTCCAGGCCTTTCACCAGCTTCGTTGCCCTTCTCTGGACATGTTCCAGTATCTCAACATCTCTGTTGAATCAAGGAGCCCAGAACTGGACACAGGACTCAAGGTGTGGCCTGACCAGTGCTCAGTATACAGGAAGAGTAACCTCCCTTATCCTACTGGCCACACTGTTCCTGATCCAGGCCAGTATACCGTTGTCTCTTCTGGCTACCTGGGCACACTGCTGCCTCATCCTCAGCTACTACCTATCAGTACCCCCAGGTCTCTTACTTCCTGGCTGCTGTCCAACCACTCTGTCCCCAGCCTGTAGTGCTGCTTGGGGTTGTTGTGGCCAAAGTGTAGAAATTTTGAAGGTTTGCTTCTCATTGTGAGCTGAATACAACATAGAGCTTTTGAGTCTGAAGCCAGTCTTGGTTTTGCTGATATGCTTTGTATAAAATAAGTAAAAGTAAAAGTAAATAAAAAGAATGTGACTCACTATGTGGCATATGGAGAATGAGAGCACAAACTGACTCTTTCAGATCATCACCCTGAAAGGCAGTTGTCTGCCTTTCAGAAAGTGCTATCTTTGGTGGCATTCAGGAATAGGAATGTCATGTGTTGTTTCACCTTTAGAAAACCTTTAATTCCTCTGTGAGATGTGAATTGAAAGTTTGATATTCTTCATACATTCCCTAAGTAACAAGCTTGCCTACCATCAGTCATCTGTCTCTCTCCCTTCAAAAGCTAAGTATTTTATATGGAATTATTCACCTTCAAAAGAAGTGAACATCCCCCACAAAACATCCTGGTTTATGTAGATTGAGTCATATTTTTAAGCTGTTGGTGCGTTTATCTTACCTGAGAAGAGGAGGAATCTGAGCTATTTCCCCCATTTCTAAGGAAAAATTGCTAAGGAATTCTCCAGGGGTGATGTCTGTAAGAGCCTTACAATTTACTTTGTTTCATTCCACTTTTTAGACACAAGATTGTGAAAATTCAGCTCAAAGTCTCAAATTCTCATGGCTTTTTTTCTACCAAGAACATGAGTACACACACACATGCACACATACAGAGGGAAGGGACAAAGGAAAGAAGAAAAGGAAAGAAAGTAGGAAGAAAGAAAGGAGGAAAAAGAAAGAGGAAGTAGGAGAAAAAAAGAAGGAAAAAAAGATAGAAAGGAAAGAAGAAAGAGGGGAAAGAAGAAACTATTAATACTGCATTCTTGTAGAGGAGGCTCCCAGATCACCTTCTTGTGGCGTTCAAGTATCTGAAGGGGGCCTACAAAAAAGCTGGGGAAGGACTTTTCAAGATATCAGGGAGTGACAGGTCTAGGGGGAATGGAGCAAATCTGAGGATGGGTAGGTTCAGGCTGGACATGAGGAGGGAGTTCTTCAACATGAGAGTGGTGAGAGCCTGGAATGGATTGCCCAGGGAGGCAGTTGAGACTCCATCCCTGGAGGTGTTTAAGGCCAGGTTGGATGAGGCTTTGGCCAACCTGATCGAGGGTAGGGTGTCCCTGGGCATGGCAGGGGAGTTGGAACTAGATGATGCTTGTGGTCCCTTCCAAGCCTTACTGATTCTGTGATTTTATATTCTATGTTCCTGTCTCTTTAACACTACAATTTTCTGTTTGGCCAGTTTTCTCTGGTGATCTGGAAGAGGTCTTTGTTGTGACCATCTTTTCTCACTCTGTTTCTATAAATTATTATCCATATTTTTCTTTCATTCAGAGAAAGGGGAAATTTAAACAGGGATTTGCAATTTTGCTCCACATTTCAGGACAATGGAAATACTTGAGAGTGATTCCTTACACGGGACTGTTACAGATTACATAAACTACAGAAAAGCCTCCTACATGAGAGCAATATCTCTCCTCAAGATGGAATTTACAAAACACTGAAAAGGTAAGATAATTTTAAGACTTATTTAATATGCACCAATCTAGAAACTGTAGTTTCACAGCTCAATAACCAGAATCTACAAAGCATGTAATCAAATTTAGGCTAGATTTCCCTGATTTTATATCTTCCCTGATAAAATAATAATTTGAGGATCTGTTTGCATAAAATGATTTTCCTGCCATTCTGAAGCAGAAATAGAAATGATCTAGGCAGCTAGATAAAGCCAAAAATAGAAGTTTACAGAAGAAGATACACGAAAAAAAGCAAGAGGATGTAAATTAGAGAAAGAGATTAGAGGTAAAAAATGAAAAGGGAAACAGAGGCAGGCAGAGGAGAAGTCATGAAGTCTCTTCTGCCAGGCAACCAGCAACAGAACAGGGGGACACAGTCTTGAGTTGTGCCAGGGGAGGTATAGCCTGGATGTTAGGAGGAAGTTCTTCCCAGAGAGAGTGATTGGCATTGGAATGGGCTGCCCAGGGAGGTGGTGGAGTCACTGTCCCTGGAGGTGCTCAAGAAAAGACTGGCTGAGGCACTTGGTGCCATGGTCTAGTTGATTGGATGGGGCTGGGTGCTAGGTTGTACTGGCTGATCTTGGAGGTCTCTTCCAACCTGGTTGATTCTATGATTATTCTTTGATATATGCAAGCCCACATTGGTTCTAATTATAATAAACAAGCATTATTTTTCTGAACACACTGCTATAGTGCAAGGACTTGGCAGAAACCAAGATTAATAATGTTTTTTTCTTGAAGAGAATGAGTACCTCAGGCAATAGATAAGAGGGTATCAGGACCACGTACGTACTTAATAAAAATAAATAATTTTTGTTTTAGCTGTGAAAATCAATAAGAAATGTAATTTCTCATCATTTTCATATAGCTCTGAATCATGCATGGTGCTTACTGCGTAAGTGACATGACAGGTTCTCCTGATATTAAACTTATTTTGTTTAGTAAGGATTATAAACAAACAAAAAAAAATGTTGTATGTCTACAGTGGTGAAAGGCAATGCTGTATATTCACTAACATATGGATCATGTTGACTCTTTTTTCACTCTTACATATAATTTATCGAACAGCATATGGAGAAATATGCCTGTGGACTGATGCCCAGGAAAGAGTTCATAGCTGGAAAGTGATAAGAAAGTCTTTGAGCTGGCCTGTAGGTTGCAGCTCAGGGCAGCTGGCATGAATGCACATTACAACATGTCTTTCTAGATAGACTATGAGCTCACAGAACAGGACTTCAGTTCACTTTTGGTCAGGGGGTGCCAGCTACTGGGAAATTTACAGATTATAACCATTAGCTCACAGGATGTGCCCTCGTATACAAGAGATGCAAGGTATGGTTCTACCAGCAGTGAAAACTTGCAATGATTGGAAAGGTTCATGGTGTGAAAACTGAAGCATGAGAGTGGGAAGGTGATCTCCCTAGCAGCAGTCCTGAGTGAGCCAAAGGCCTTTTGCTTTTCCCTTTCTTGAGCTGGGAGACAGAAGAAAGGAACAGACTGCCCAGAGAGCTTTGGAGCAGACTATCCAGAGAGCTTGTGGAGTCTCCTTCGCTGGAGACATTCAAAACCCTCCTGAATGTGTTCCTGTGTGACCTACTCTTGGTGACCCTCCTCTGGCAAGGGGGTTGGACTCGATGATCTTTCAAGGTCCCTTCCAACCCCTAACATTTTTGATTCTGTGTGAGAGCTTAATTTTTACAGATATTTTTTGAATGCTAAAATGAGTTTTCTCCCACTGTTAAAAATGATCACAGCTGTCAGGATGAGGAGTGCAGGGGAAGATCCTTCTCATATATGGCACAGCTGAAAACCTGAATGTTTATCTATTTAACAACACTTCACAGCTGCCAGATTTACATTCACATTGTACATAGCCCAGTAGAAAAATTTATACCTCTCAATTTGGACTGCATAATTCTTTCCCTATGTTAAGGGAAAACTATATCCAGAGGAAAAGGCAAATCTCCTTTAATGATCAGTTGGTTGCTTTATGAAATGTTTAATATTATGGACATTACAATTGGTATTACTAATATTTGTTTGTCATTAACCCTCCATAGAGCCTTTGCAATGAACATTTTCATTCCAGATAAGGATACTTAGGGCTATGTTTGGAAATAGTATTTATATGTCTGGCTTGAGGCAGGCATCTAGTGAGGTTTTCAAAAGAAATGAATGCTTTGCAAGTGATAATGCTAAGAACCGGAGTATTTGGTGCCTTTGAATGCATGATAGCAGCTTCTCTGAGTTGTTAGGCAGCTAAGTGTCCTCCAGAGCTCTTCCTGTGATCCTTTATCCGGTACTCCAGTGGCCATCTGCCACTAGTTGCTCTTCTTGAGGGATGTAGACAGACTGTGTGTTTAGGCTGTTTTGGAGAAGAAAATGCCTGGGGTAGGAATGTGGGAAAGAGATTTCTGGGACCAGAGGAAAAGGATAAAAACATCTCAAAATGCTTAGATTGATTTCTAGGACAAAAAGGGAAGGAGATGCCGAAGTGCAATTGTCTTTCTTAAGGACATGCTTCACAAAAATTACAGCAGTGTCTTGAATGCACACACAGGTATGACTCAACACCCAAGTTAGGCCATATCTAACCCTGATGTATTCACCTTCTTCATGAAAAGGGAGAACAAAGAAACAAAACCCTTCAGGTTTCTTTAAGGCTAAAACTGCTTGTGTGCCTTCCCCAGCAAGAACAGACCTCACTTGAAAACCAAGTGATGGTTTTACTTTGATCTTGTGTCTTATCTGAAGCATTCTGAATCAACCTTACAAAGTGACTGAGGCATAAATGGGATTCCTCTAAACAGTCATCATAGCCTCTTAATTTCAGTCCTAAGCAACTAAATGTGAAATGGTACAGATTAATATAATTGCAACCAGACATGATAAGCAGTAATTATCTGTAGTCTGTCATAATACTCCTGTGGTAATTCTGTAGCTCGTTGTAGACATGCTGTCTGCTTTACCTTTTACATAGCGGCAGCTGTCTGTGGTAGCAAACAAGCCTTGAAGCCTTTCTTTCACCCGGTATTGAGTGATTAGTTCCTGTATAGCTGAGTGGACAGGACTGTTAATGCTTGTGTCATGTTTGCTGTGATTACTCCAGTCTTTCCTGCAGCATCAGTATTTGCCTTCAGTTTGCAAGTTTTCTCTGGAATCCCACAGATGTCTGCCCTCTGCAAAGTGTGTATATCAAGTCTTGGTGATTATTATTCAGTGTGACAGGGGAATGAATGATAAAATAAATGAGGAGAATAAATAGCAGAATTAGTTTTTAATTTCTTTTTCCCTTGATTGCTCTCACTGTGTTTGGAGAGGCATGAAATGATGGTAGCTATCCTGTATTAAAAAATTGCCAGGAATTGGTGTGAATTCACTTGTAGAAGGGCTGATCTCACAAGACCAATTACAAGGAAAGAAAGAAGGCAGGCAGTTCAGAAGCAAAAGTAAAAGCACAGCCTTTTCTTTCAGTATTTTCTTTCTAATTCATGTCTGGCAGCATGATGCTAGCAATGTTTGCAATGTGTAAGACTTTCACACTGCTAAGTTCTGTTCATTAAATTCCTTGTTTTGCCTGAGTAAATCCTGTAACATTCACAGTCTTAGAGGCATGACAAGAACTGTGGTTGTATCTATCACTTCATAGAATCACACACTCAGAGGCTTGCACTTATCTGCATGTGTAATATCTTTTCTCTAAAGACATGCTGAATTGCACAGGACCAGATCATGAAGCTTTTAATCCTCATTTGGTGTGCATTTCACAAGTACTCCTGCTGATCAAACTGGTCTATGAGCTGATGCACATATGAATGTGTTGCTTTATCTAGTCCACAGGGCAAGGTGGTAATGTATACATGTATCTGCCCTTCAGCTACTGTGTTCCCTTGAGTGTGCTGGTCTGAGAACTGACTCTGAGAAACCAATGTTGCTCTCGTGCACACATACCTGCAGCTCTTGCACATAGAAATCAGAGCTCACTGTATTATTTTTCATGTAAATGTTAACATGTAGAATCATAGAATCAGCCAGGTTGGAAGACATCTCCAAGATCATCCAGTCCAATGTAACATCCAGCCCTGTCCAATCAACTAGACCATGGCACTAAGTGCCTCAGCCAGGCTTTTCAACACCTCCAGGGACAACGACTCCACCACCTCCCTGGGCAGCCCATTCCAATGCCAATCACTCTCTCCGGCAAGAACTTCTTCCTAACATCCAGCCTTGACCTTCCCCAGCACAACTTGAGATTGTGTCCCCTTGTTCTGTTGCTGGTTGCCTGGCAGAAGAAACCAACCCCCATCTGGCTACAGTCTCCCTTCAGGTAGTTGTAGACAGCAAATGTAATACAGAGTTTTGTTTCTTTGTTTGGTTTGTTTTTCTTAAAGCAATGACAACAGCTTCTAAAAGCAGAACTGAAGGCACCACTTTTTTTTCCCACATTAGGTAGCGAGTAGATGGTTGGTCAAAACCTCCCTGGCCTTAAATTCCACCTAATTACTTCATTCTAAAGACCATGGATCATGCAATCATTAATCTCATGTTGCTACCTAGGAGCCAGTATATGCTTAGTTTACAATGCACAATCAGTCCAGCAGACCATACTAGCTTCCTTGGTGCTGATGTAGCCTATGAGTAATCCAGCTTCAGTAATTTTCTCCATCATTTAGTCTTTCCTCATGCTTGTATGTAACATTCATGTACTAGAGAGAAATGTCTTCACACTGGGAATAGTAATTACAAAATGCAGCTGAAAGTTTAACAACAAAAAAAAAATAGATTGCAAACAAATTATTGTGTTCAGGGTTAGAAGCCAATATATAAACTTTATAGCTTATTTGCCCACCTTGATTTAATAAAATGCCATAATTCTGAACCTACCTTGACTGCATTGTCTAGCAGTAACATGCCCATTGAATTGTCAGACAAACACAGCTTGTACTTCCTATACAGAGATCTGCAATTTAAAAAGAGACTTCCAATCACATACGTAGAAATTAATTTATACGTGGAGCTGAACTTTGTCACAGTGAAATGGTTGATAGCTTTACAGTGACTTCTGTGGAAGCAGTATCACGCTGTAATGATTTTATGTGGCAGTTTCTGTCATCATTTGTGCATAGGTATCCATGTTGCTCTCAACTGCTGCCTTCTATCACAGGTTTTTGAACTTTTAACCCAAAGATGTTTATCGATAGGAGGGTTTTTTTCGTTGAAACAACAGTAGGCATGTGGTTGAGGGGATGCAGGTAACAACATGAACTAGGTTTGATCATGGCATGGGAAAGAGATGCAGCTGAGTGTGAGAGTCTGATCCTCTCTCTTGTTAATCAACATCGTCCCTCCTTAATCAACAAAGATTGCATCATCTCTCCTTAATCTTGTTACTTCTGGGACTCAGACTCGGTGCTTGGCCCAAAAGCTCAGAGATGCAAATCAACAGACAATACCTTTGAAACTCCTAGACCTCACACCAGACCAAGAGTGGCACCTCCATCGGACCACCACAGCTGCACACCACCTGAAGAACCTCTGACAAACTCTGCAGAAGATCATCCCTGGGCCATGCACCCGTCTCTCTCTAACCCCTTCATCTGTGACGGAGGGTAATATGATCACAGCCTTTTCCCCTTCCCTGCTCATTCTTCTCTCCTCCATCGATCTCTTTATCTTTCTCTCCTCCCCTTCTCCCCTCTCTCCCTCCATTTTGCCCAACCTTATCCTTTAATAAACAGTTTCATGGTGATATATGGTCTCGTTTGCACCTTAATTTCACAACACTGTATCCATAAGAACTGGTCTTACTCCTGGGGACAGAGATACTGTTAATCTCTGCTCCTCCGGACCTTGACACTGAGATATGTACCCACACCTGGGAGCTCAGCAGAGCGTACACAGAGACTGAACTGAATGAGTAATAAGCACATTTTGGAGAATAGTTTGGTGTCCCCAGCTCCCAATAAAACGAAGATGTGTATCTTGAATCTGTTCCCATGATAGGTCTTGTTGTAGTAAGTTGCTGTGGAGGTTGTGGTAGGCCTAAATAGGTAAAAAAATGGGCTTGTCCAAGTCCTGCCTTGCCCATGCATGTTTTTCTGCTCTCCCCCTGCCTTCTGCTGTGGGGAGAAGTAACTGCAGGAAAGAGGACAAAGAACCTGGAGCCACTGAGTCTAAGGACTCTGGCTTGTTCAGACATGTTCCCCTGCTCCCCCTCTTTCTGTGCTGGGGGAAGCAACTGCAGGAAAGGAAAACAAAAGCCCTGGTTTCACCTAATCTGGTCAAGCTTGGCAAAGTGCCATTCTAATTGGCTAATCTATGTCCAAAGGTCCATTAGTCTTGGGATGTGTTGATAAAAGGGATGAGCAGGTAGCACGGTGCATGCTGCTGCCTCATTGCATCCTGAGCTGCCTGGAAACTCCACTGCCTTGAGTTTACCAGGAACAAACTCTAAATGCTTGCATGCAATTGGCCTGCATAGCCAGCGTGGCATTGTACTAAGATTGCACTTTGCATGGCATCCTGCCTGCCCCTCTGCAAGGCTTCTACTGAATTGGGAATCAAGAGGGACCAGACTATGCTATAGACTCCCAGCTTTCTGGGAAAAGAGCCTGGGAAAACTCCAAAGCCTCTAATGGCTTTGAGACCACCAACAGCAACCCCTCCACATGCTTTGGGTACTGTCTGACGATATTTTGTAAGTAAATACTTAAAGCCTCTTGTAATTCACTAATTGCCTTCTGCCATAAGCAGAAAGGTGCTTCCTGTATCCATCTAGAGGATAAGCAGTATAATTAACCACAAGCAGTATAATTAACTTTCTCTTCCAGCATGTGTGCATTTGCCACTTTAAGGAATATGTGCTCTAGTTTTGCTTGCTCACTGTGTGTATAAATTCCCAAACTGTGCATTTCAAACCTTGTAAATAAGTTTTCTAGTGAGATTTAATGTTAACAAACAGTTTTCACAGTTATTGACCATCTTTGCCTGGATATCAAAATTAATACAGATTATTAAATTTGTATAATTTGTAACAGTTACTTCTCTTTGAGCACATTGTACAGGAGAGGTACAGGCTGACAGAGCAAAGGAGCAGCTCTGTGATAAGACTAGGGGGAATGGATCCAAGCTAGAGAAGGGTAGATTTATATCAGAGTGGCAAGGCACTGCAAACTCCCCACCTCAACCTTTCTGTCTCCAGAGGTTTGAATGAGGGAAGAAGTAGGCAAGAAGCTGCTTTTCCCACCCCTGCATTTTTGATCAGGGAAGAGCAAAATGTGCCAAGCATACATACATGGCAATTGGACACATTAGCTAGGTGGACCTCGGAGAAAGGTGATGAGAAAGCACTCAGTCCTCACTTTTGGACTGCCACATCTTCACTTCCTGCTGGAATGACCTGCCTCTGCTATAAACCGCCAACGTTTGTGGGAACAAGTCAAGCAATTTGGCTTTTCCCTGTGCTGCTAAGGCAGTGCTGCTTCATGAGATTCACCTTGTAGAAGCTGTGTCTACTGAGACTTTGGACTTCAGTGGGTTTGTTTGCATTGGAGTCTTTGCTGTGTTGATCCACAGCTGGATTATAATTTGCAATTTCAGACACTGCCGTGAAGGAGCCAAGGGACAATCTCCAAATTCTACTCCACTGCCACAAATAGATCAGACCTTCCCTAGGGCTTTGGGCTGCCTTTTGTCTATAAATGGGGCAAAGCTATTTTGTGGCTTAACCTTTTCCAATTTCCTGAATTACTAAAATTGCCTATAAGCATCCTTGTGAAGGTTTCCTGACCGAAACAGAACCCAAATTTAACTAGTTTGTATATAGTTTGGGGGCAGGAGGTTTTGGAAAAATAGAAATTACTATATTTTTATAATTCCTGCCTCATTAAATACCCCAAATAATTCAATTAGACATTAGGAAGAAGCTCTTCACCATAAGGATGGGGAAAAACTGGGACAGGTTGCCTAGGGAGGTGGTGGAAGCACATCTCTGGATGCTTTTGAGGCCAGTCTGGATGTGGTTCTGGGCAACCTGATCTAGTGGAAGGTGCCCCTGCCCTCGGCAGGGGGATTGGAACTAGATGATCCTTGAGGTCCCTTCCAAACCTGACAATCCTATGATTCTGTGAGAAGAACTCTGGCAGCTAGAGTTTGTGAGGCCTTTCTCTAAACACCATCTTCAGCACATACAAAATCCAAGTTTTTCTCTTTGGTGGTATTTAGCGATTAGGAGATGAGAGAGGAGTTGCATAACTCCATCTTCTATTGGCAGCAGTTAGGGGAAGACTGATCCTAAGTGACAGGTAGTCTAAGCAATAGATGTACTGTGGAGGTAGTACAGTGCATGTCTGTAGGAATTTCCAAGAGACTGTATTTAGTCAAGTTCCAGTAAGTTTGCCTGTTTGTTGTAAAAACAGTGAAAAAATGTGGTTTAAGGTCTAGGTTCATAGAATCATAGAATGGTTTAGGTTGGAAGGGACCTCAAAGATCATCTAATTCCAACCCCCCACCATAGGCAGGGACACCTCTCACTAGAACAAGTCACTCAAGGCCTCATCCAACCTGGCCTTGAACACTTAGAATCATAGAATCAGTCAGGGTTGGAAGGGATCACAAGGATCATCTAGTTCCAACTGCCCTACCATGCCCAGGGACACCCTACCCTAAGTCAGGCTGGCCACAGCCTCGGCCAGCCTGCCCTTAAACACCTCCAGGGATGGGGCCTCAACCACCTCCCTGGGCAGCCCATTCCAGGCTTTCACCACTCTCATGCTCAACAACTTCCTCCTCATGTCCAGCCTGAACCGACCCATCTCCAGCTTTGCTCCATTCCCCCCTAGTCCTGTCACTCCCTGATATCCTGAGAAGTCCCTCCCCAGCTTTTTTGTAGATCCCCTTCAGATACTGGAAGGCCACAATAAGGTCACCTGGGAGCCTCCTCTTCTCCATACTGAACAGCCCCAACTCTTTCAGTCTGTCCTCTCAGGAGAGATGCTCATAGGAGAGGTGCTCATAGAAGAGGTTATGTGTTCTTATCCTTTTAACTGTAATTTTACAGTTAATGCATATGCACCACTTATATTTTAAAGATATTCTTGGTCTCATTTTTCTGACAGGGCCAACTGGTTTCACAGTAAAGAAGAAAACATTTGCAATTTGCAGCATCAACAAAACTGAAGAAACCTTTTGTCATTATTTTTTTTTTCAAACAGTGATTTGCAGTCAGCAGCATCATTTAGACAAATAACTACAGAAAGCATTTTGCTAGTGTCTAGGTATAAACTTCTTCTCAAGCAGGGAATTAGGTGAAATGGTGATTTTTGAGCCTGAGAGGCCTGTCCTGAATTACACAGCAGTTGAATGCATGTGTTTACTATTACCTTGTCACATGTTTGTTTAATCATATCAGTTAACATTGCATTGCAAGACCACTCCAGGTTCATTTTGTTTGGACTTTGCTGTAGTTTATTTTTGCACATGTTCTGTTATTAATGAGGCTCCGACTACTTTGTCATGTATACTGCATCATGCAATAACTAATCTATGTTTATTTTTTCCTGCCTGCTTCCATGCATGTTCAGCCTGTGTATACAAATTCCAGCCTTTTACTGGAGCAATAAAGGAGATTAAGCTGCAGATTATGTTGTGCATTATTCTGAATGCTATTTTTAAAGGACATATTCAGAACCTCACCCCTAGTTCTCTATGGCTTCCAGCTGCAGTCCTCATGGCCAGCTAACTTCTCTCTTTCCTCTAGTTGCAGTCACCCAGGCTGTTCTTACTCTCATTTCCTTTCCCTTGGACCACATCTCTTGATCCTTCTGCATCTCAGTCATATTTGTTACCCAGATTCTCTAGAAAAGACACTGAGAACCAGCAGAAACAGCTGCTTGAAGGTCATGGGTCCATTCTGGGCCATAGGAACTGCCTTTTATGAGGCAGCTCTGACTCTCCTCTTACAAATATGGCTTTGACTGTGCTAGTTATATTCAATGTCCAGTAACAGATAAAAGCAGTGCAGGAGATAGAATGTGCACCCAGGGAGGACAGTATTCTTCACTGCTAACTCCTCCAGCCTCTCAGAAGTAAGTTTGTGTGACCTGAGGTTCATTAGAAGTTCTGAACTTCTGCATGCCTCCATGGGAATGTCAAAAGGCATGTTCTGGATGGAAATTTTTCATGATGAACTCCTAGCTCAGTCAGAGCTGTTCTTTCAGTGAAAGCAGATGCAGACTGTCATCTGCCATGGCAAGTTACTACTACCCAGGCCAGCACTGGTTCAAGCAGTTGCTTGCAACTTGGCTCTCATAGGGTCTCTGGCCAGCCTGCTTTCCGCGACAAGTAGAAACTATTTCATCAGGGACTCATCTGAGCTGTCACAGCCATCAGCAATATGGCACTCTCATGCAGGAGCAATTGTGTGGTGCTGTTCAACACAGAAAGTGGCACTTTGGCACACTCTTGCGTAGACACTCCATCTCAGGCTCAAATATCTATTAAATGTCTGAATTCATAGGACTGCATTGCATCAGAACCAGTCCCTGGCAAACTGTTTCCAATACTATGACAGATGGGGAAAAAAAATTAGGCAATGAAGTTTCTCAGACTGCAAAAAGCAAAAAAAAAAAATCTCCCATTCTCTACATAGAAACCTGAATCTGTAACACAATTTAGACTTCCCAGTATATGCTTCTGTCTGCCAATTCAGAACAATCATAGACCCAAAGGCCTCATCTACAGGGGTAATACTGCGGGAACATGGCCACGTTGGCCATTGGTCTAAGGCATGACACTGATTTATACCCACTGATACTTTCATCCAGAGTGCCTTAGCTTTTATGTGCTAGCATCCTTGAGAGAATGAGCAGAAGATTGAACTGTCTGAGTCTGTCATTATCTCTTTTGCAGCTGCTATACAAGGTGACAGCAAACTGGATTATTAGATATTTCTGAAACTAGAATTTTCATTTATTCTTTAACTTTCTCCACTGTCTAATGCAGTTCCCTTTTCCAATGAAAATCTCAAGTTTTTGAAAGTGGGGTGGTGGAACACTGGAACAGGTTTCTGAGGGAGGTGATGGAGGCCCCATCCCTGAAGACATTGAAGGTTAGCCTTGATGAGGCTCTGAGAAACTTGGTGTAGTTGAGGATTCACTGCTTTCTACAGAGGAGCTGGACCAGATGACCTTTTAAAGGTCTCTTCCAACCCATTGCATTCTACCATTTTGTGATCCACTAGGAGAAAATCTCTCAACTATCCTAAAGTTTATCCTCACTTTAATGGTCAATATTCTCAAATAAATTTCCCCTGACTGGATATTTAATCAGAGGGACATGCTTGATTTTATTTATATAGGGTCTTAGTCTTCACCACATTAAAAAGTGTGTGCTAAAATGTGCAGTTAGGGAGCTGCCTGCAACAAGGTATTGTGGGCAGAGACAGCGAACCGGTTTCAGTCTTTGGAGGACCAAGCAGAGATTGTAAAGGATGTTGAAGGAGGAGGTACAGAACACAGCTTGGAAGAGTAATTGCATTATCAGGAAAGAAAAAAGCCACAAACTGTATTAGAGAAGGGCAAGAAATCTGGGTAATGATTTGTATTTGTGAAGAGAGCTGAATTTGCAGTTTTAGTAGTGTAGATTAAAGCTATTGTCTGAAATAGAGAATGATAGATGTTAAAGTGGGATGATGCTGAGATATATGAAAGGAAATGCTACTAAGAGGTGTGAGAGGAAAAGACAGAAGGAACCTGAATTGGAAAGTGTTACAGGGTTATCAGCAAAGAGATGAAAATTAAGACCAGATGAGAGAGTTAAAGTTACTGTGAAACTGGGGTTAGATCATCCCAGCCAACTCATCAAAATATCCTGCTGGGATCTGCTTCTTTCTTTCCTAATCCATGTGAAAAAAAAAATATCTTCACTATCATCTCACATTGAGAAAATAAAAGAGTCTGCCTGAAGGGATTCAGGTCATACAAGATCCTGCTGTTGGAGGATTCATCAACATTTATGTTCTTCAAATGTTATATTCTCTGCAAGATTCATATGTATGTGCATGTGGCCATGAATACTGCATGGTTTTCTGAAATACCAGGTGAGTTTTGTGATATTTAAGTGTAGAACAAGGTGACTGTTTTCTTATTGCTAGTTATGGAAGAAGAAGGTTTAAAAAAAGCACTTTTTTAATGACTCATCTATCACTCATTTCAATGAAATTTTAATATGACTCATTTTAATGGAAATGTTCTGGTTTAATATGATGAGTACCCAGCAATAGTATGGTTGTTTTACTGAGCTGAACTGAACAGCATTAACAACTTCAGAATGCTTGGCAGTTGTGGCAAAACCTGAAGTTAGCAGTACTCCAGTTGACTGTTTTTATTGGAAGACCCTGTGAGAGTAACACCCAACAGACTGAGAAGAGATCCTAGATTATAAAGCTCACATTGATTTCTTTGAAAACAAGAGCAGGAAAAGGTGTGTATGGGAAGATAGGAGCCATACTTACAAAGAACAGTGCTTTGTGTACCCTTCTCATGGTTTGAATCATTTGACTGCTTTCACAGAATCAGAGAATCATAGAATCAACCAGGTTGGAAGAGACCTCCAAGATCATCCAGTCCAACCTAGCACCCAGCCCTATCCAGTCAACTAGACCATGGCCCTAATTTTCTAGTCATTGCATTTTCACCTTGCTTGCAGTATTGAGAGAAGGGAAGCAGGACAACCACTTTCTCAGGTGAACAACTCAACAGATAGATTAGAAATCAGTTCTCTGTTGTGGCTAGCTTGATCAAGCCCCAAATCTTTTGTTGCTGCCTGCAGGAAGGACTCTAACAGGACAGATACCACAGTGGCTGAGGTGTTCTCCTTGATTACGAGGTTGGTGTTTCATATTGACAGGTCTTAGAATCTACCAATCTCATTTCTGAGACCAGTGGTTTCCCTGGCATTTTAAAATTGCTTGAAAACAGTATGAAAGGCTAAATATAGTCTGATCATGCCCAACATACTTAATTTCTGGATGGACTTAGAACCAAAGATTTCTAATCTTTGAGTTTCAGGTGAGCTGGTGTTTAGGTGTCAGTTCATGAAACTTAATGACATTTAGGGGTACCTAAGGATTCAACTTATTGTGCCAACAGAGAGTTTTTTTTCTTCTGAGATGTCTCAGCAGTATAGTTGGAGATTTCCTGCATCTTTTTCCTGAATGTGTAAAGTTTCCCTGAGTCTTCTTAGGATCTGCTCCACAATCTTTAGATATGCAGAAGATTTTAGAAGGAGCAACTGTATTAAGAAAGCTAAACAGTCACAAAGGTCTGTGTAATGTATTAAAATAGTAATTGTTTTCTTGTTCAACAGCCAGCTTAACCATTTAATGAAACCACCTCAGGCTTGGTTTCACAAACCAGCACTGCAAGGCAGTTACATTTCAGTGACTTGACCACTAAATCATCTTATGAGAAACAGCCAAGGATTAAACGACATATACTTACTTAATGGTGGTAAGAACTGATCCCAAACCTTAACTTAATAGAAAGCTGAAGCTTTGACATAGTATTAAGAAGGCTGTGGTGTTTTCTTGTGTGGCATGACCGTGTCTTAACATCTCTTTGTGACTGTAAAAAGTCCTTTGGTCCATTCCATATAAAGGCAGATGGCAGGAGTACATGCCAGCTCTGTAGCAATATTTTGCCTGCTTTAAATATATACCACTGATAACTTCAATGCAAGATATATATATATATATACATACATATATATATATATATATATATAATTTCTTGTCCTTTGCTTCTAAATAATGTAAGAGTAAGTAATGTAAGAGCCTTTATGAGGAGTTCTTCATTCCTCTGCAGAGATACACATATGCCAGTGGTTTATTTATTAACTCGTGCAATAAGGACTAATTTGGTGACCACAGCAAAAAGTCCAAGTGAGGTCATTTGACCAGATCTATAATTTCTAAATACAGAAGAAGAATATGTAATACATTCTGGGAAGTTTCAGTATTAAAACCACTACATAAATGAAAAATTCCCATTATTTCTCTTACGAGAAGAGATTTTGATGTCAAAGTATTATAGTGGAGTAGACATAGTTGTATGTTATATGTGGAATACTAGTAAAATATGTTCTGCCAGAAACTAATGCTTCTATTATCAATACTTTCTATTCAGTAACTGACCTTTGTTTCCTGTAGGAATAATCAGGATCACTGAGGAGAGTTTTTCATGTTTTCAGACTCCTGTGAATAATATGATGATATGATTTCCTGACTAGATGTAATCCAGGAGCATTTGTTCATGCACTGAAGGGTAGCTGATAGTGATCAAACTTAATTTAATAAGTTTGCATTTATTTCCTACAAGGCTCAACCCACCCTCTGTGTTGTAGCATTTACTTAACTCTTCTGTGGACCTTCAGAAATTCAGGTTGTACGGCTTGTCAGTCATTCACACTGAATAATGGTTACAGTTATAACAGTGGCAGTTTATCTGCCCCTTCTTTTCTGAAGTTTTTAGGGAAAAATCTTTCTGCTTGTCCAGGTCAAGTTGGAATTCCCTGCAGGGCTCTTTCCTGATCATAAAACATCAGGCAGAGAGGACAGATCTTTTATATTAAATAGCATTGTCTATACAAGGCAATAACCTTGGTCAATGATACGGTCCCTGAGGAGATGAATAACCATTTCTTTTATTATTGTTATGCATTAAATGAGCTGTTAATTTTCCACTCTATTTAAAATTCATATGTTTTATAGCAATTATGTTTTACTTCTCACCTTTGCATTAAACTATGTCTTGGTATCAGTTCCAAAGCTAATATTAAGAAGCTGTTTCGAATTCTTTACTTTGTTAAATAATCCTTGTATTTTTGGTGTAGTTTTCTTGACAAATCCCTTGCTGTAGACTCCATTTAGACTCGAGCACCCCAAGATTCTCTGCAATATAGAGGGATAATTTTGCACAGGAAAGGTTTAGTGGGCTCAGTCTGAGACATGTATACAACTGTGTTGGCATACACACCTGCATGGATATATTATTATCCTGACACCTTTGTTCCAACAATTCTTCAATAGAGAACTAGTCTTGTGTGTACATATAGAATCATAGAATCATAGAAACAACCAGGTTGGAAGAGACCTCCGAGATCATCCAGTCCAACCTAGCACCCAGCCCTAGCCAGTCAACTAGACCATGGCACTAAGTGCCTCATCCATTCTTAAGCACCTCCAGGGAAGGTGACTCCACCACCTCCCTGGGCAGCCCATTCTAATGCCAATCACTCTCTCTGGCAGGAACTCCCTCCTAACATGCAGCCTAGACCTTCCCTGGCACAACTTGAGGCTGTGTCCCCTTGTTTTGTTGCTGGTTGCCTGGCAGAAGAGACCAACCCCCACCTGGCTACAGCCTCCCTTCAGGTAGTCATAGACAGCAATGAGGTCACCCCTGAGCACCTCCTCTTTTCCAGGCTAAACACCCCCAGCTCCCTCAGCCTCTCCTCACAGGGCTGTGTTCCAGGCCTCTCACCAGCTTTGTTGCCCTCCTCTGGACATGTTCCAGCATCTCAACATCTCTTTTAAATTGAGGAGCCCAGAACTGGACACAGTACTCAAGCTGTGGCCTGACCAATGCTGAGTAGAGGGGAAGAATAACCTCCCTTATCCTACTGGCCACACTATTTCTGATCCAGGCCAGGATACCATTGTCTCTCCTGGCCACCTGGGCACATTGCTAGCTATCTACATGCACATATCTCTTTCGTCATCCATCTATTGTAAACTTCTAAAACTTCTAGAGCCACTGGAACTCCGCCAGCTCATGGGTGTAAGGCAATGACTCTTTAACAATGCACTTATGAGAACAAAAGGTTTTGACTGAACTTGAGAAATAATTTATTTGGTCTGTTTATTCATTTCTGCAGTCTTAAAAAGTCACTTATCACTTTTCCCTGTAGATATAAGCAAAAAATAGATAACTGTCATAACAAATTCAATTACAAATAAATGTCTTAGAAATGTCTCTAGCAAAATCTAAGCTATTTTCAAATGTTTGAATCACAGAATCACAGAAACAGCCAGATTGAAAAAGACCCTCAGGATCACCAAGTCCAACCTATAACCCTACTCTACGAGATTCACCTTAAAACATATCCCTAAGCACCACATCCAAACGACCCTTAAACACATCCCAGATGAGTGGCTCAACCACCTCCCTGGGCAGCTCATTCCAGTCCCTGACCACTTTCTCTGTGAAAAACGTTTTTTTCCCTGATGTCCAATCTTAACCTACCCAGCCTCAGCTTGTGGCCATTCCCCCTTGCTCTGTCTCCAAATACCAGCATAAACAAACCAGCACCAGCCTCTCCATAACTTCTTTTCAGGTAGCTGTAGACAGCAATGAGGTCTCCCCTCAGCCTCCTCTTTTTCAAACTAAACAGCCCCAGCTCCATATTTGGGCTATTTTGCTTTAATAGCAGTGTTGTGGGTTTAAGACTAGATGTCTTTAAGAACCACAGAGTTCTTTAAGGTCCTCTAGAAAAGAATAGATTAGATCCAAGAGTTGGACACTGGAAAGTGTAATCTTTCCTTATTTCATTCCCATAAGCTCTGCTTCTCTATAAGAATTGACATTTCTGTCTGTCCTTCCCTTATTTTCCTCTCCCTCTCTGCTCCCAGGAGGACATGTGGAACTTTATCTCAGGTTTGGTGCGGGGGGACTGAGGTCTGGTTCAGACTTGGCAATGATGCCAGCTGGGGTCCCGAGCAGCCTGGCTCACCCTGAAGCTGGCAAGCAGAATTTGTAGCTGTGTCACTTGGGTATGGGGGAGCAGAGAGGCATAGTGGAGGGTTGAGGGCATTTGTGGCCTGTGTTTTTTTACCTGGCTTGGAGGGAGGTAGATGATGAAGCTTTGGCCTAATGAGGCTCTGTGGTAGACCTAGAGTGGAGAAGCATGGCCAAGGTGGACTACAGATCTTGTGTATTCTATATGCTTTTGCACTTTTGTATGTGACTATGAACAGTACTTCCATTTAAACTTCTATTTCTTTCCAATCCTGTGTGAGGTGTTTCTTTTACACTTCTTGGAAGGCATAAGGGCATCTGTCTTCACTCCCTAAACCCAAGACAAGCAGAAATTATTTTCAGAGCTCCAGGAGCTATTGGAACAAATCACCCACACATCTCTTTTCTAAAGGTTGTACAGCTCCACTTCACACTGTCTGTAAATTGCTGTACTCACTGAACTCTTGGGTTGCTCCAACCAACATCGCAATAGCTTCAAATGGATTAGATTTCCAATGATTCTTTGTTGCCCAAACCCTAGAAAATACCACGTAAATTGGCTGCTAAATGGGGCAGAGAAGGAGATGCAGATCATCTGCTGCAAGCAGAGGATGGAGCATCCCAAAGAATTTTGCTTCCTTCCTGGAAGTCTCAGTGATATTTTGACAAGCACACGTGATTAAGTGGGTGAGAATCCCCTACCATAATCCCTGACAGTGAGAAAGAGTAAAGAAACCATTGTCACCTTGAAGTGTCTGAACTATATTGTTGCCATCACAACATGGAGAGTTTGTCAATTCCTGGATCAGAGCACATGCATCATCTCACTTTCCCTCTCCCTGTGAGGTTGAAGCTCAGACTTACTTTAACCAACCTTGCACTCCCATGTTTCTGAAGCAAATGCCTCTTCAAAATTGAGTCTATGAAGTCTAACTGAGCAAATAGAGCAATTAGGCAACCTGCTGCTATAATATTTGGCATCATTGTTACAGAAGAGAGAAATGCATAAGGTGAATGTATCTACAAGGACAGTGTATTGTAGAGAAGCAGAAGGCAATTATTCAGCTCAAAATTAATGAGTTGCTAATGACTGCCATTCCTTTGTAACCAAGCTGTGCTTCTTTACTGACAGCAAATGACAAGGCCTTGGGTTTACATCATGTCTTAAAGAAGCTGCCATGTGTCTTTAATGACCATAGACAGAAGAGCCTTGTTTCAATGTCTCAAGGCTGATGACCACTCTTTACACATGACTAATGTGCTTTACAGATAGTACTTTGCCCACAGAAGCCATCTAGATATCATAGAATAATTGGCAGAAAGAGTTCTGAAGAAAGAATGAATCTGACTAAAATTGAGGAGCAGATATTGCATCTTCCCATGAGGGTCTGGATTTGTCTTTCATGGCTTTGAAGGCAAGTGCAAAACCAATGAAGAATAACAGTAAAGATGTTTATAAACTTGTAGATATAGAGGTCCATGAGAGTAAATTGATTCAGAATGGCTTATAAATGTCTGTGCTTCATTACAAGTAAATTAAAAAGCAAGAGCTTTTTAAGAGTGTTCATTAGTTTGTACACCTCTTGTATGTAATGTTCACTCATCGATCTGTCAAATCAAACAGAAATGGATTATGACTTGGCCAGATGGTTTGAGAAGATTATCCCTGAATATTAGGTGTCAGAAAAGAGAAAAAAAAAGAATCTATTTGTTGGAAGTTTAGCATAGCTCATGTCCAAAATTATTGAATTAAGTCCTAGTCACTTGTCTCAGCTGACTTGAGTAATGGTGCTTTCTGAACTGAGTCTAGGAAAGGTCTCCTTCTCAGCTACTCATCTTCAGCTGTCAACATGCACAGGAACAATTGTTGTTACTGTCAGAACTGACATAAAATATCGACCACAATCCTGGATTAGCTTCTCTTTGGATGTCTGCAAACTGCTTTCACAAACAATGATTCGGTCTTCTTTTAATTTCTACAGGCTTAGTTCTTGGGGGTTTTTGGTTTGTTCTGGGGTTGTTTGAATTTTTTTTTTTTGTTTGGTTTGTTATTGGTTTTGTTCTTTATTTAAGGATGTTTTTAGGTGTGTTGCTCTAATGCTCCAAAATGTTGACTGGGCTGAAGAATGAGAGGAGCCTTGAAGAATGAGAGGAGAGGATCTGTGACATTTGTCTGGTAAATTCAGGAAAGACAGTGCAGAGACTGTGACCAGAAGGAAGACATGGAAGCAGAATCTGTGCTTTGCTCAAGTAAGCATTCAGGTCATACTCCTTACTATGTGAATTTACAGTGAATGTAAAGACTACAATGTCATGGCCATCCACAGGAAGGGCTGGAAGGAGGAACCAGGAAATTACAGACCTGCCAGCCTGACCTTTCTTCACAGAAAGAATGATTTGCCATTGGAATGGGCTGTCCAGGGAGGTGGTGGAGTCACCATCCCTGGAGGTGTTGAAGAAAAGCCTGGATGAGGCATTTAGTGCCATGGTCTAGTTGATTGGCCAGGGCTGGGTGCTAGGTTGCACTGGATGATCTTGGCAGTCTCTTCCAACCTGGTTGATTCCATTCTATGAATTTCACTGCATTTGAATAAGGGGAGGAATGCCTCTGAACTTTGATATTCTGCAGATGAGCTGTAATGAAAACCCATGTAACCTGTCTGGGACATGGTTGAAAAGTTTAACTGAACTAGAGGAGTCACTATATGTAGTCAGAGACAACAAAAAATTTTTCCATTGCTAATCTTGCTCTTGAGACATGTGGTGCCTAAATGTGTTTCAGCAATGTGTGGCCAATGAATGCTCATCTCTTGTTGGCATGAGGCCTAGTATGCAGCCTTCTTCCACTTCCTCTGTAGCTAGGGCTTGGAACCTAGAAATCTAAATGTGGTACCAGGTAGAGAAAGTTGGTGCAGCCCCTAGGACAGAGACAGCATGACAAGACATAATTTTGCACAACGTACATGCTGCCAGAGTGAACAACTTATTTTCTGATTTTCTGATGATAACCTCAAGCTATCAACTCAGTCTAATGAGGTGATAACTGTCCTTGAATCCATATACTGCAGGGTCAGATTCAATTTTTTAAGAGCAAATCATATCTGAGCATGATTGTCAAGTTGTTTCTTTTTAGCTTGGTTAGAATGAAAGATCCACAACTTGGTGAGTGTAGTGGATATTTTCCCATAGATTTCTATGAGTTTTGGATTAAGAATGCTATATTTGCTGAGCTGCACAACATGATGTTCTGATATTTTAGAAGGAAATACTCACATTTAAATGGTAGTGAAAACACAACATAAATTGTTATGTTTCTCAACCTCTTTCTGATGCCCTGGCTGTTAAAGCACAATATATATGTGTATTTAAACTGCTGCTGGAATTTACCCACAGGACCAAATACTTATAGCTCCTGAGAGAAATCCAGGTGCACCTCAGACAAAAGGCTAAATATCTTTATTGCCCAAGATGGCAAAGGAACATTTCATTCAGACCAGGTGTAGCAATTTTAGAGGCTATGTCCTTACCTCTGTTGATGGAAATTGGGCTCATGCTCACTGTAAGCAAAGGGCTAGAGTTTCATCTGGTGATACTTTAATAGCTCTCAGATGATGTACCTCAGATGAGCATCAAGCCCGGTAGAGCAACTGCTCTAAACTTGAGGGAGTCAAACCTATTCATGATGGTTAATACAAGTTTGCTGGCTGATATTCATTACACATATATTACATAAACACATATAAAATCAGAGTTTTCATGATTTATATATTATATATATATCACACTTTAAATTAAACACATACAAATCATAGGTCAAGCTCATAAGAGGCAACACTGAAATCAGTGGAATGAAACTGGGATATACAGACTTTCAAAACTTGCCTCTCCTTTATCCTACTTGGATCTTGCTCTGAACAGAAATTGCTTCAGTGAGAATAGGTAGGTGAGTAATGACTGCTTTCCTAAGGAAAATATTTGAAAATAGACTGAATCAATAATAGAGCAATCCTCAGCCTTCCGAGTACATACCCAGAAACGGAGCAGCTATGATGTCTCATGTTGTTTTTCATTTGGATGAACAAGAGCACATAACTTAAAGAACTCGTTCCCAACAGCAATAAAACACTTTCTGCCAGACTTCTATTGCCTATATTATAATACTAGATTGTGACTCAAGCTGTATTTCTTGTATTTGGTACTTTTTGTTTGTGCATTGTTGGGTTTGGTTGGCTACAAGTGTGCTCACAGGGCTGGCAGATTCTTTCAGTCGCTTCACAGTATAAGTATTCATTTTCCCAAAGTTGTGATGCTTTTCTGGCCCAGTGAATTCAAACTCGCAGCTATGCCTTATATACAACAGTTAGAGGGGGAGAGGATTCTGCTAAAATCTTTTGTACCCATAGTTTAGTGTATGAAACGAATGAGGCTAACTAAAGGCTGACATTCAGATGACTCTCGTAAGTATAAATCAGACACATGAAAAAAAAAAGACAATACTGACTAAGCAAAATCTCCCTCCCTCCCTCCCTCCCTCCCTCCCTCCCTCCCTCCCTCCCTCCCCTCCCTCCCTCCCTCCCTCCCTTCCTTCCTTCCTTCCTTCCTTCCTTCCTTCCTTCCTTCCTTCCTTCCTTCCTTCCTTCCTTCCTTCCTTCCTTCCTTCCTTCCTTCCTTCCTTCCTTCCTTCCTTCCTTCCTTCCTTCCTTCCTTCCTCCCTCCCTCCCTCCCTCCCTCCCTCCCTTCCTTCCTTCCTTCCTTCCTTCCTTCCTTCCTTCCTTCCTTCCTTCCTTCCTTCCTTCCTTCCTTCCTTCCTTCCTTCCTTCCTTCCTTCCTTCCTTCCTTCCTTCCTTCCTTCCTTCCTTCCTTCCTCCCTTCCTCCCTTCCTCCCTCCCTCCCTCCCTCCCTCCCTCCCTCCCTCCCTCCCTCCCTCCCTCCCTCCCTCCCTCCCTTCCTCCCTCCCTTCCTCCCTTCCTTCCTTCCTTCCTCTGTCTCTCTTTCTTTCCTTCTCTCTTTCTTGCTTCTTGATTTCTTTCTTTTTTTTGAGTGGAAAGTGGTTTCAGTGTCAGAAATGGATGTAGTTTTACTAATCTCAGTGGTGTTTCTGTGGGTAACAGGCTTTTACCTGTTCTGAGAATATCCAGGAATCACTTTTTTTATTGTCACTGCACATAAGCAGATTTGCTCCTTCTGAAAGAAACAACAAAATAAAACCATGATAAATCCTTAGTAGTCTTTTCTCTAACCATCTAGATTGCAGGAGTGTTGTCTTACAGCTGTTTCTCCTCGGATATGCCTAAAATCCTGAGTACGTCTTGGAGAGCCCTTTGCACCTCTAGAGCACGGAGCTGGACACTTCTTATAATTTGAGGTACATTTGAGAAAGAGTATTGGATTCACACATATCAGAAGATTCCACTTCCCTGCAGAGTGCCTGCCTTGAAATATAAAAAGGTCTGCATTTCCTGCTGCAATTTGTTATCCTTTAGAAAGTTTCTTCACTAATAGGTTGTACCATCTGTTGGACAATTTGCTGAGATGCCATCTTGCCAGCAGCACTCCTGGATTTAGTCATGTTGCAATGTTTACTAATAGAGTAGATAGATAGACACCTGTCTCCCTTTTCCCTGTGCTTAATGGGGTGGGAGGAAAAAAGCCTTGGATGTGTTTGTTTTATCTTTTCTTTTTAATAATTTCAGTCTCTCTTCTTTGCTTCCTCTGTGTAAAACACAGAGAATTTTCTCAGCCTAAGTATCTAAACAGATTCTATAAAAGGGATCTTTTTTCTCCCTCCTCACCTTTTTCTTTCATTCTAAACTTCACTTTTTAGGGGCAGAAGAGGGAAGAAGATGATAAGTAGAATTTTAATTTAATTTTCTTTCACTTAAAGCCATGTCAGCCTATTTGGGCAAGTTTTTAATTCAGTGCTATTCATTTTAGGGCTTTTCCCCCAAAAAAGTTAGTGTTTAATTTGTATCTAATCAGTTCTACCTAAAATGACAAGTATCAGTTGAAATGGTCTTTCAGAGCATAAAAGGAAACTAGAGTTCTTCCACTGTAACATTCAGTCAGCTACTTGGATTACACATACCAGTGGTGACACAGCAAAGATGATCCCAGTCACCAAAGTCCTGCCCTGTCACTCCACAGGTAGAATCATAGAATTATAGGATGGTCTTGGTTGGAAGTGATCTCCAAATGTCATCCAGTCCAACCACCCCATGCAGTAAGCGGGGACATCCTCAAGTAGATCAGGTTGCTTTACCTTGAATATCTCCAGAGATGGGGCCTCAACCATGTCCCTGGGCAACCTGTTCCAGTGCTCTACTACCCTCACAGTAAAGAACTTTTTGAAGACATTGCCCCTTGTGCTATCACTGCAGGCCTTTGTAAACAGTCTCTCCCTAGCCTTCACGTAGGCCCCCTTCAGGGTACTGGAAGGCTGATATTAGATCTCCCTGGAGCCTCCTCTTTTCCAGGCTGAACAACTCCAACTCTGTGTTCTTTTGTGTTCTTCCTATATTGAGGGCTCCAAACCTGGGTGCACTACTCCAGGTGAGGTTTCATCAGAGGAAAGTGGCAGAAACACCTCTCAGGTTCTGCTGCCAATGTTTTTTGATGCAGCCCAGAATGTGATTTGCCTTCTGGGCTGCAAGCTCACACTTATCTGCTCATATCCAGCTGGATTCTTCCTTACTTGCCCTTACTCATAGCTGGAAAAAGGGCACTTACACAGCAATGGCAGAAGAAACACTGTTGAAAATCCACCCTATTTTGACCTCCTGTGTAGTTTTTATCAGGCTGTGCTCCTTCCATCTGGGAAAGGAAAAAAAACCCCACAACACCACAAAAAATCAAAACCAACCTTAAAAAAATAATTTAAACATGTCATAAGAAATAATGCTTGGGCTTGTAGAGTGAAACAAAAAGACAGCAGAACTCTGAGATTATTATTGTTATGGAGGAATAATTAATTAATGCAAGATTATTTTTTCCCAACATTAATCTTGTTTATTAAATTTGATATTCAGAATTCTCTCCACATCCAACTACTAATTTTAATAATAATAATGGGTTCTTTGCACGGTCATGGAATCTTTATGCAGGTAATAGCATAGGATCTTGAAATAACATGCAAAATATGTAACTATTAATTGAACTGGAAGAGAAAATTCTTGTGGCTGATATACTGCTTGTGGTCAATATACTACTTGCCCACTTGATGGCCTCAAGGAGCTCCTTTCTGCTTATGGCAGAAGGCAATGGTGAATTACAAGAGGTTATAAATATTTACTCATAAAATTATTATCTCCTGACCCGTGAGGCTAGCTACAGCTTCAGACAGTACCCAAATGCTTTCAGGGAATTCTGTTACTTGTTAGCTGCTGAAGCTCTGATTCTTCTCCAGGCTTCATGGAGTGCTGGGAAAGGAGGCAGACAATCTCTGACCTTTTATCCTAACTCCTCTGGATGATCTGTGTATCTCCAGGACTTTCTGTCTTGGTAGGAGACTTCCAGGTGTAGGCAGGATGTCTTGATAAGTGCAGTATTAGCATGATGTCACACTGACTATGCAGGCTGATTGCCTGGAGGCATTTAGAGCCTGTTCCTGGTAAACTCAGTTTACCAGGCAGTTTCCAGGCAATTCAGGATGCACAGAGACAGCAAGTAGTGGCAGCAGGCAAGTAGCAAGCATGAATACAACAGCTGAGCATGTTGCACTGCCTGCTCAACTTCTTTTATCAATATGGCCCAAGACGAATGGGCCTTTGGACACAGAGCAGCCAATCAGAATGGCAGTTAGCCAAACTTGACTACATTAGGTGAAGCCATAGGTTTGCTTTACCCAAATTTGGGAAAAGCATATGCCTTGCACAAGGCAGGCACAGGCTAAGTGTGTGTACCTTATTTATCACAGGAGCAAAACAAGTATGGGCAGGCCAGAGTCCTTAGAATCAGTGGCTCCAGATTCTCTGTCCTCTTTCCCATGGTCGTTTCTCCCCAGAACAGAAGGAGGGAGAGCAGAAAAACATGTCTGGGCAAGGCAGGACATGCATAAGCCTATTTTGACCTATCAGGCCTACCATGACAATTATGAGGAGAAATAATCTAATTAGAAGCAAGTGGGGCAGTTAAAAGACAGAGGGTCACATGCTTATTTTCACTTGCTCAGGACAATTGTCTCCATGACTCTTCCTTACCCTAACTCTTCCTTTAACTAAATTTAAGTAGCAGTGTTAACTGTAGCTTTTATAAACAAAGATTGTTCCAAACTTTGAGCACTGAGATGAGCCAGAAGGAAAGTGCAGTATTAGCAGCTGACCTTTCAGAGCACTGTGTGGAAAATGATTGACAGGTTTTGTTTGGCTTAAATCTTCAAGGGCTGTGAGAGAGTGTAACACAAAGTCATTTTTCATTCAAACCCTATAGGCACATTAAATGTTTCATATTCTTTCAAGAGTCACTGAAGTTACAAAACTCATTACATTCTGTTTTAATTATTTCTACTTTTTTTTCCTTTTCTTCACTAGGTAGCAATTATTGGCAAATATATATATTCCAGAGAATCTGCATTTTCTTCCTAGCTTGAAACCTAATATTCAGTTGCATTAGAAATAGTCTGTTACCAAGAGAATATTCCAATCAAAGCTGGTAATAATGAAATAATTCTGTTTGGATTTAATATAATTCCCTATTAAATACATTAAGGATTCTTCCACAATCTCTTTCCTCCTTTGATATTTTCTTTCCCCTTTTTTGGTGCTGCTCACTAGCACAAGTCATGAAGGTAAAGTCTTCCCAGTGTCTCAAGAGTGTGAAGTATTTTTTTCCATACTGGCTTCCAGAAAATGGGTTGCACTTTTAAACATATCTGTTCTGACACTTGTGACTGACCAATAAACTCCTAAAACTGACGAAGGCTCAGAGAAGATGGGTAAAGACAATGTGCCCACAGAGCTCAAGAATATAGAGTCTGACTGATCTCAGCTGCTACAAGGCATCCGAATTTTATGTCAACACAGAAAGAGAACCTGAGGGTGGCCTTTGTTTCAGCTAAATAGCTATCAACAGCTGAATGTATCATCCAGTGGTGTAAACATTTCTCCCTGAGTTCATTAGGGTGTGAAAGCCTCCATGAGTTTAGCCAGACCATCATGGGAAGAGTAAATATGTGTCTCAGATCTACCTAGAATATGAGAACTAAAAAAAACTGTTAAAAGAATGTGATGGAATTGAGTTGGCTTCAACCCATATATTCCTTTCCAGCAACTGGGGATGCCCAGAGTCACAGTATCACAGTATCACAGTATCATCAGGGTTGGAAGAGACCTCACAGATCATCAGGTCCAACCCTTTACCACAGAGCTCAAGGCTAGACCATAGCACCAAGTGCCACGTCTAACCTTGCCTTGAACAGCTCCAGGGACGGCGACTCCACCACCTCCCCGGGCAGCCCATTCCAGTGTCCAATGACTCTCTCAGTGAAGAACTTTCTCCTCACCTCCAGCCTAAATTTCCCCTGGTGCAGCCTGAGGCTGTGTCCTCTTGTTCTGGCGCTGGCCACCTGAGAGAAGAGAGCAACCTCCTCCTGGCCACAACCACCCTTCAGGTAGTTGTAGACAGCAATAAGGTCACCCCTGAGCCTCCTCTTCTCCAGGCTAACCAATCCCATCTCCCTCAGCCTCTCCTCGTAGGGCTGTGCTCAAGGCCTCTCCCCAGCCTCGTCGCCCTTCTCTGGACACGCTCAAGCATCTCAATGTCCTTCTAAACTGGGGGGCCCAGAACTGAACACAGTACTCAAGGTGTAGTCTAACCAGTGCAGAGTACAGGGGCAGAATGACCTCCCTGCTCCTGCTGACCACACCATTCCTGATGCAGGCCAGGATGCCACTGGCTCTCTTGGCCACCTGGGCACACTGCTGGCTCATGTTCAGGCGGGTATCAATCAGCACCCCCAGATCCCTCTCTGTCTGGCTGCTCTCCAGCCACTCCGACCCCAGCCTGTATCTCTGCATGGGGTTGTTGTGGCCAAAGTGCAGCACCCTGCACTTGGAGCTATTGAACGCCATGCCATTGGACTCTGCCCATCTGTCCAGGCGGTCAAGGTCCCGCTGCAGAGCCCTTCTGCCCTCCAACCTAGCCACATCTGCCCCCAGCTTAGTGTCATCTGCAAACTTGCTGATGACTGACTCCATGCCCTCATCCAGATCATCTATGAAGATGTTAAAGAGGATGGGGCCCAGCACTGATCCCTGAGGGACACCACTAGTGACTGGCCGCCAGCTAGATGTGGGATCAAAAATGGGAGTGACATAGCTATTCTTACTGAGCTACACATTGCAAATGTTATACATTTTGCTAAGTGTAACTTACATTTGTGTTTTGCTATGCAATGCAATGTATTTTTATAGCTACTGAATCAGAAATCTCATCTTTAAATTAGTGAATTTGATACTACACCTTGCTCTCCTTATATTTAGGCAATCTAAACAAACTCAATCAGAGGGCACTGGGTTCTGATAATGTTGTACAGCAATTCTGGTATCGGTCTCAGAATGTTGAATGGAAATTACTTTGGAAATGAGACAGCAATAATGGGCAGAAAACTAAATAAAAAAAAAGCAGATTCTTGCAAATTTCAGATCAACAGAACAGAACTGCCCACAGCATACTTTGATTGGAATGCAGTGATAAACTAAATCATGGAAGCACAGAAACGTTCTGGTTGGAGGAGACCCTCAGGATCACCAAGTCAAATTGATAACCCTACTCTACAAATTTCATCCTAAGCCATATCCCCAAGCACCTCACTCAAACAACTTTTAAACATATCCAGGGTTGGTGACTCAAACATCTCCCTGGGCAGCCCATTCCAATGCCTGACCACTCTTTCAGTGATTTTTCCCCCCTAATATCCAGTCTAAACCTACACAGTTGCAGCTTTCTTGAAAACTATGACTATGTTTGCAAAGAACACGTCTGTTAAGAATTTTTTCTTTGGGAGTCACTGAACCAGCAGAAATGCCTAAGCATTACCAGGATTGGCTCAAGGCAGGGAGAGAAATATCTCTAGATCTGTGAAATACTTCGGTTATTTGGAACTGATGGTATCTGGTTAGATAGCTAGGTGTTTTTTGTTTGCTTGCTTAAGTTCCCCTCACTACAAAAAGATATTGAAGTGCTGGAGCTGGATCTAGACAAGGACAACGAAGCTGGTAAAGCATCTACAGAACAAATCTATGAGTGTGTGAAAGGAACTGGAGAAGAGGAGGCTCAGGGGTAGCCAGGTGGGGGTTGGTCTCTACTGCCAGGCAACCAGCAACAGAACAAGGGGACACAGTCTGACGTTGTTCTGGGGGAGGTCTAAGCTGGATGTTAGGAGGAAGTTCTTGACAGAGAGAGTGGTTGCCATTGGAATGGGCTGTCCAGGGAGGTGGTGGAGTCACCATCCTTGGAGGTGTTCAAGAAAAGACTGGATGAGGCACTTAGTGCCATGGTCTAGTTGACTGTATAGGGCTGGGTGCTAGGTTGGACTGGATGATCTTGGAGGTCTCTTCCAACCTGCTTGATTCTGTGATCCTATGATTCTACGATTCCTTCTCTAGAGACTTTCAAGACCTGTCTGGATGTGCACCTGTGTGACCTGCACTAGATTATGATCCTGCTCTGGCAGGAGTGTTGGACTCTATGTTCTCCAGAGGTCCCTTCCAACTACTGACATTCTGTGACCCTATGATCCTGTGATTGTCCTTAGAGGTATTTACAAGGCATAAAGACATGGTGCTTAAGAACAAGGTTTAGAAACATGCTTGGTAGTGTTTTCTTAATGGTTGGACTTGGCTAACTTAAGAGTCTTTTCCAGCCTAAATGATTTTAGGTGGGTTTTTTTCTTCTTTTCTATAGTGTTGTTAGAAGACAGGATCTCAGGACAGTATTTCAAAACTCACTTGTCCAATCCTTGCTGACATGAGTTATCAGAACAGACCAAACACTACCAACTTGTCCTGCAATGGGACAGTGTAAACTAGGCCATTGGCCAAAACACTGAACCTATCTTCTAGTCCCTTCTGTGGGCTACAATAGCTCCTGCTTATTGTAAGCACCTGGACAAGGCTGCAAAGCCTGCAGAGAGCCTGCATTTTGGGCAGCTGGTCACCAGATTTAAACCAGACGGCTAAGCTGCAATAAAACACCATATTCTGTTGCTTCATTTCCTAATTTAAGTAGTCTGTAAATGAAAATTATGCAGTTTGTGTTTTAATATGAAAAACACAGCCCTGTCTTCCTGTCTGTCATCAGATGTCAAAGGTTCATTACTATTTACTGGGACCATGTCTTGTCATGCAGAAATTTAAATAAAATGTTATTTATTGCAGTAAGGACACCCCAGGGGAAATGAAAAAAAAAAACAAGCAAAACATAATGCCCAATAGAGAGAGTGAATGCAACCCCAGACCTTCTGAGCCATTGTCTTTTGTGGTAAAGGCTGAAAAAAGAAAGGTGTGATGCCCTCTTCCATTCCAAGCACATCTCCCTCATCATTCTGTTTTACTAAATCTTTTCCTGAGGTTAATTTCTCTGCTTGCTTCACATCAGTGGGGGGCATCAGGGTCCATTTGATCTCCTGCCTTCTCTACTGGCTGTAAGCTCCTAGAGACAGTCTATGCTTCAACCTGCTTTTGCATACAGAGGCTGGCACAACAGGGTTCATGACGCAGGGCATAGCTATACCAGTGCAAGCTCTCTTAGTGTTACCTTGCTTTGACAAATCTGATGGAGTGTTCTAGGTTTCCTGAACCCAGGCACTCAGGTGTTTGATAGCCCTGGACTTAGTGTAGGCATGCTTGATGTGTGCACACTCTTGTAAATAGAACTATGCAAGTGCCTGGAGGGGTCTTTGGCTTAAGTGGAAGCCAATGCTTCTTACCACAAAAGCTCTATGAACTCTTCTCTAGCCTGGCTTTATATATATATATATATAGAGAGAGAGAGAGACAGGGGAATAACTGCCTCTCTGAATGTTTGCATCTTTCCTCCCAGGTTTCAGAGGAATGGAAATGCCTTGCTGAACCTGATGGACTTCAGCTTTGGAGCTCATTGGAGTATAGTTGGAGCTGTCATCTTTACACTTTTCAGGGAAAGACAGGGTAATGCAGTGCCCACATCAAGGTCTAGCATTGGTGTTAACTGATGTGGTAAATCATTGTGATAGGAGAATTTCTAGTTTATTTTATTGGCCATGGAAACATTATACCATGCAAACTTCTTTACTACAAAATATCATAGAGATAGCTTCAACACTGTTCTCACTTAGAATCAGAATCATGGAATCATAGAATCAGTCAGAGTTGGAAAGGACCACAAGGATCATCTAGTTCCAACACCCCTGCCATGGGCAGGGACGCCCTACCCTAGAGCAGGCTGGTCTGAACCCTATCCAGCCTGCCCTTAAACACCTCCAGCCGTGGGGCCTCAACCACCTCTCTGGGCAACCCATTCCAGGCTCTCACCATTCTCATGCTCAACAACTTCCTCCTCATGTCCAGCCTGAACCTACCCACCTCCAGCTTTGCTCCATTCCCCCCTAGTCCTGTCACTCTCAGAGAGCCTAAAAAGTCCCTCCCCAGCTTTTTTGTAGGCCCCCTTCAGATACTGAAAGGCCACAAGAAGGTCACCTGGGAGCCTCCTCTTCTCCAGACTGAACAGCCCCAACTCTTTCAGTCTGTCCTCATAGCAGAGCTGCTGCAGCCCTCTGAGCATCCTCATGGCCCTTCTCTGGACATGCTCCAGCACCTCCATATCGTTCTTGTAATGGGGGCTCCAGAACTGGATGTAGTACTCTAGGTGGGGTCTCAGCAGAGGAGAGTAGAGAGGGAGGATCACTTCCCTCAGCCTGCTGGCCACACTTCTCCTGATGCAGCCCAGGATCTGGTTGGTTCTCCGGGCTGCAAGTGCACACTGCTGGCTCCTGTTGAGCTTCTCATCCACCAGCACCCCCAAGTCCCTCTCCTCAGGGCTGCTCTCCAGCCAGTCACTGCCCGGCCTGGATTTGTGCTTGGCATTGCCTCGACCCAGATGCAGGACCTTGCACTTGGTCTTGTTTAACCTCATGAGACTGACTTGTGCTCACCTCTCTGGCCTGTCCAAATCCCTCTGGTTGCCATCCCTGCCCTCCAGTGTGTCTGCTGCACCACACAGCTTGGTGTCGTCAGCAAACTTGCTGAGGCTGCACTCAATGCCTCTGTCCATGTCTCCAACAAAGATGTTGAACAAGACTGGTCCCAGGACTGATTCCTGAAGGACTCCGCTTGCCACCGGTCTCCACTTGGACATGGATGGACTCATTGGCAGCCACTCTTTGGGTGCAGCCATCAAACCAGTTCTTTATGCATCTCGTGGTCCACTCATCAAACCCATGTGTCACCAGCTTGGAGACCAGGATGTGGTGCAGGACAGTGTCAAAGGCCTTGCTTAGGTCTGGGTAAATGACATCAGTTGCTTGCCCCTCATCTATTAACGTTGTGACCTGTTCATAGAAGGCCACCAGGTCTGTCAGGCAGGATTTGCTTTTGGTGAAGCCATGCTGACTGTAGCCAGTCACCTCTCCACTATTCTTCTGTGTCAGTAGTGCTTCTCTACGCTTCTCTACACTTGTCTAACCCGGTGTTTTTACAGACAACCCTACAGTCTGATGCAGTGTTACTGACATTCTCAGCTTTAATTCCAAGTGTAAAGTAGCACATTGAATGGCTAGCTCTTTTTGCAGTGAGATTTTTTAATAAAAGGTATTGTGTCTAGATATATTAGCTACTGTACTTTGAGTTTTCACTTACAAAAAAACCCAACAAATCTCCCCCCCAAAATAATCCAAACCAAAAAAATCCCAACCAACCAAAATTAAGCCCCCCCCTCAAAAAATCCAAACCCAAAGAAATAATAAAACCAAGCATAAAACTCCACATAATTTTTAAATTGGATATAATTGGCTTTTCCTTTAGAAAAGCAGTCTGAATTACTCCATAATTGAACTGATGAAAAAATGAGTTAAGACTGTGGAAACTGTAATGAGAGTACAGCCTTAAAAGGATTGGAAGTTAATACTTCTGAATCAAAAGACAGCCTTTTAACCTGTAGCCTCTGCAGTCTTGTCTTTACCTTACAGCCATTAACCCTGAGAAGTAGTTTAATAATAATAATTAGCCTATGTTTTCATTCTAATGCTTAAATTCTTTCGAGTGTATGGCAGGGCTGAAACTGTAAACAAACCCTTCAGCTGCCTCACCACAGGCTCTGATCCCTCCATGTGTTGTGCTTAGTAAATACGTTCACTGCAGTGCTTCCCTCTCTCTCAGTTGTACAGCCACATACTGACCCACTTGCCACCCCTGTAGCAATGAACTCTAACTTGTGAAACCTCTCCTACAGCAGCCTGTTCCTGCTATCTCTAGGCACCTGGAATAGTGGTGCTTTTTCACAGGGAACAGAAAGTCAGAGCTTTGAAGGACATGAGGGAAAAAGGGTACAGAAAATATTTCTGGTGTGCTCCCTCACACAGAACTGGTGTCAGGAATGAATCTGGGGAAGGAGATTTGTGGAACGAGAAAACCAGAGAGGAATAGGCTTTTAAAGTCCACAGAATGGCTGTATGTGGTTGCTTGCTAATTTTTCATCCCTCTTCTCCTCTAAGTCCTTCTCTGTGAGTGCCCACTTTCAATGGTAATGCCTTTCAAAGTAGTTGTTGTGAGCCACTAAGGACATTTTGGATGACGGCTAATCGATACCTTTGATGGGAAAATATAGAGGAGTTTTGCTGAGACAGAGCCTTTCACCCCGGATCTTTTCTGTTGTCCTGATGTTACAATGAGTGTCCCTTTCTCTTGTCCTGGAATACAGCTTCAGACAGTGCACTTTAGGAACTCTGCAAATAGATTGGAAATTTTCACTACACTGTCCACTGGTATAGATCTCTGCAAGTGCATTCTGAGTCACCAGGTCCTTCTAATACTTTTTCTAGCATTCTCTGGATATCCAGCTGCCAGCTCTGATCCCAGAGCACAGCCATGGCTAAAGTGAACAGGACAAAACCTGTATGATCATCTGCAGTGTTTGAAAGGTGGACCAGAATATTCCACACAATTGGAAATACATTATTTTGTCCACTGGAGGGCTCACAGTTTGTTCATCAGCTCAGTGGAGAGACATGGCGAATGAAGAGGTAAAGTGAGCAAAGTGCTCAATTCCAGGCACCTGTTACCTTTGTGCATGGACTCCAAGGTCTCTATGGAAAAGTTTTTCAAATTCAAACTTGCTTTTCCCTTTTTACACTTCTGCACCCATCACATGAGGAAGTCGAGAGGGAGACAGGAATTATCTTGAAGTTGCATGCAACTATAAAAAAAACCCTCTGTATGTAGAAAATTATCTGCTGATAAATCAATCCTTCCATGTCTTGTTTTCTCATGGCTTTATTGCTCCTGGCCCAGGCTCTTGATCTATTTTACACATTTACTCTGCAGAGACATGCTTTGGGCAGCAAAGAGTTTCTCAAATGTCTTGAGTCACAAGACAATAAAGTTAGTGATAGCTCGATTTGTTCTCAGTTACTTCTGTATTTGCCTTGGGAAAACTCTTCCACTCTCATAATGCAATCCTTGTAAGGAAGGATTATAATCTATTATTTGGCTGGGGGCACATGCTTTGACTGTAGTCCTTCACTCTGGGCCCCTTATTCCATCACTCACCAGCATAAGAGTTTTATGCTCGTCTGTCATGTCATCTTGGTTCTGCTCTGCTGTTTTGCATTACATTCCTGGAGCAATCAAAGTTTGGGTTTGGCTCAGTCACAATTTTATGGACACGAAGCAGAAATCCCAGAGGACTATCTGACAGCTTGTGTAGTTGAAGACATCCAACTAGATGCTTAAAATTACCATAAGCAGCTACAAACCCACCACAAAAACAGCAGGATGGTGAAAGCCTACTGTCACCGCCGTAGTGCATTTCTCTGCCAGTCAGCCTTCGCTTCTCTTTTTTTGAGATGCTCAGCTGCTGAAGGCAGTGCTACACTCTCCTAGTAAGATTATTTTAAGGATAATTGCTGCTATAAATCGTAGCTTATGATTCCAGTCCTCTTGAAGTCAACCCACATTTTTCCCCTGACATAAAAAAAAACCCCAAACTTTGATAGCAATGGTTACCATATCAACATCCTCTTAATTCGAGTTGCACTCCCCAAATAATTTTTCTCCTTTTATGATAATTTAGAGATAGATATTCATCTGCTCATGTAAGAAGCTATTAAAATATCTCCATATTCATCTCTGTCTATCAGTCAATGACAAGCATAGATGCATTAATACTGAGAGAACTACAGTGGAATTCAATTAACTTATTAATAAGACATCAGGATGTTTTAGAGCCTGTTAGTGCTGTGCTTTGGGATGTGAACCGCAGACTCATAGACCTTCTGGGGTGTGTAGGCAGTGTGCAGAATGCATCTCCTTGTCAGAAACTTTGTGACTGTAGATAGAGAAATGCCTCTCAATTCGTTACAAATGGCTGTTGCCACACTTCTTGCATTGTCAAGATTTCCAGGGCAATGAAGGCTCACATCCCTTCAAGTAGATGAGAGAACACAATACTCATGTTGTCTACCCTCAAGCATTTAATGTAAGTTCTTTGAATTGTCCTTTAGAGACACCTACCCCTCATAAGTGTTTTATGAGAGAACTGAACTGCATATAATAGACTTAACATTCAAATTGTCTGGGCTCTGTCTCAGCTCCAGCCTGTGGTGATACTGGCTCCACCTAAACATGGCTCAGTCAGTTAGATAAACTGAATCTGCCCAATTGTATAGGACAGAGTGAGTGGCAAGAGGTAGCTTGTACCCATACAGCTGAACTCCATTCTCTCCTGAAAGGTAAACTAGCTTCATCCATGGAGCCTACTATGAAGACTTTCATGCTTTTGTGATGTCCTTAGCCATAGAATCATGGAATATCAAGGGCTGGAAGCAACCTCAAAAGATCATCTAGTCCAGCCCCCCTGCCAGAGAAAGATCACCTAGAAGAGATCACACATCCAGATGGTTCTTAAATATCTCTCCTGGGTGTTGGCTGGAGGACTGCAAGGTGCACATAACTGTTTCAGAAGGATGATAAGGATGAGAAAATGGGCTGTATGAGAGAGATGGGGCTCAAAATTCCCCCTAGGCATATTTCATTTATTGCTGTAGATGTAGCTCCTGAAAGCAGTCTACATGCCAGTCCTTAGGGTCATTTCTCAACATAACATTTGCCAGTTAAGTTTACTTTATTAGAAATCTTATGAATGGTTTTAAGTGTAGAGAAACATACAGTTAGGATCAAGAATTCAAGTCTAAAGGAAAGAAACATCACTGTTGAAAAGAATACAAAGAGCCCTATATCTTTTCTCTAAACCATAAGGGAAAAGTATGCACACCCAAATTAAATTGAATAGAAAAAAAAAAGCATTTCCTTTAGGTATACCCTATTATGCACCATAAAATAGTCCCTGAAACACATTTGCACAGATAGAATGCTATCATAACTCTAATTAAATTTTAAATCCTAATGGAACACTAACTTTTGTGTCTGGTAGAAATTCTTTCTCTTATAAAAAATATTTTTTCTTTGACTCACTCTTCTGAGGGAAGTGTTGACTGAAAGTTTCTTCAGTTTCTTCATAAGATTTACTCATAAAAGGAGTGGTACTCAGAAGTTACATCAGCACTGGTTTGAATCATACAAGAAACCTACCCAGATTATTGTTGTAGAAGGACAAAATCTGTTGCAGTTTCCAAAAACATATGCTGATTTTGATGACTTCCATTTCAGGCTAGAGAAGCAAAGCCCCAGGGACAATGTGAGAAGTAATTCATAGAATCAACCAGGTTGGAAGAGACCTCCAAGATCATCCAGGCCAACCTATCCCTCAGCCCTAGCCAGTCAACTAGACCATGGCGCTAAGTGCCTCAGCCAGTCTTCTCTTGAACACCTCCAGGGACGATGCCTCCACCACCTCCCTGGGCAGCCCATTCCAATGCCAATCACTCTCTCTGTGAAGAACTTCCTCCTAACATCCAGCCTATACTTCCCTCAGCACAACTTGAGACTGTGACCCCTTGTTCTATTGGTGGTTGCCTGGAAGAAGCTAAGAAAGCAACAGAAAATCAGCATGGGTGATCAGATACTATTTAATCATTCTCACAGATTTACAAATTACACTGGTGTTCCAGGTTAAGCTCATTTGGGATGGGAGAGTGGTCTGGAAACTTGACCCTAGGTATCCCTGGCCCCTCATGGGGGGAGGACTCCCTAGGTCAAAATTTATCCCATTCCCACTTCCTGTCCACAACACTATTTAAGACTCAGTTGAGTTCCTTCTTGCTGCCTCCTTCACATTTGCAACACTTCTTGTTGCTGCTGCTCCTGATAAGCACATGGCCAGCTAACCATGTGGCCAACCATGCTACCTCCTGAATCCAAGGATAATCGTCTCAATCTAGAGAACCCACTGCCATCCAACTTGGTTTGGTGTATGCACCTGCATCTACTCCCTTCCCTTACATGTCTGTAACCTTCCTTTACCTTAAATACCTTTTATTTATTGATAAAGTTTTCTTTTCAACTTCCAAGGCTGTTCTTTGGGTGTTTTACCCCTTTTTACTCTTCTACCTAATTTGGGGAGGCATCCTAAATTTTGTTCTGTTGGACTTGTGAGCTCCAGGAAAGCTTAAATGGCAGCAAGTGGTTTTGAAGGGACCTTCAAAGGTTGTCTAGTCCAACCCCCCTCCAGTCAGCAAGAAGAATTCTAACTAGATAGAGTACCCGGGGCCACATCAAGTCTAATCTTGAATGTCTCCAGAGACAGGGAATCAACCACATCCCTGGGCAACCTGTTTCAGCATATTACCACTCTCATTGTACATGTCTTCCTCCTTATGTCCAACCTAAATCTACCCTGCTTCAGTTTAAAACCGTAGCTGCAAGCCCTTATGAACAGTCCTTCCCCAGCCTTCTTGTAGGTCCCTTTCAGATATTGAGATGTACTTATAAGGTCTCACCAGTGCCTTCTCTTCTCCAGGCTGAACAGCCCCAGCTCTTTCAGTCTGTCTTCACAAAAGGGGTGTTCCAGCCCTCTGATCATTGTGACCCTTCCTCTGGACTTGCTCCAGCAGCTCTATGTCTCTCTTATATTGGGAGTCGCACTGCTGAAGTCAGTACTCCAAGTGAGTCGTCTCCAGAGCAGAGTGGCAGAATCACCTCTCTTGCTCTGCTGGACACACTGCTCCACTTGCTCCCTCTTTTATGAAATTGTTATTTGTTGTCAAGGGACTAAATGAGTACAGAACAACTTTTCTAAATATTTGAGGAGATAAACACTTGACTGGTACTCCTTACCAAAACAGTGAATTTGTGTCTGGGTGCCCACAGCTTCCAGCCATCTGCTCTGTAATTTCAGTCCTTAACTTCTGTGGAAATTGCTTGCAATTACCAGCAAAAATGGAGAAATAGCTTCTCAATTTTATAGAAACAGCAGCTCTGGATCTTGGAATATTTCTAATGGCTTAGGCTTATAATGTAGCTGGCTAGAACTGAGTACCTCTCCTCAATATTCTTATGTTTCTCAGACCCTAAAAATCCTTCTGCAACATCATGAGGAATGGTGCAGTATTAAACTCTCTCAGCACCTCCTGAGGACTATTCCTCCACTTTATAACCTCTTGATGGCAGAAAGCACAGGTGAATTTTAGGAATGCTGAGGTAGGGGAGTGGTACAAGTGACGTCCTGCACTAAAACCCAATGTGTAGCAACACAACAGTGAGAACACCCTGCTCCTCTCACCTGTCCTCCTGAAGGTAGAGGTGTGTTTGGCAAGCATGGTATCATCAGAACAATTTCAGGGCTTATTTATAGAATCATAGAATGGTTTATGTTGGAAGTGACCTCAAAGATCATCTATTTCCAACCCCCTGCCCTAGTCACAGACATATCCCACTAGAAGAGGCCTCATCCAACCTGGATGACTCAATGCCTCACCCAACCTGGCCTTGAACATTCCCAGGGATGGAGCACCAGCAACCTCCTTGGGCAACCTGTTCTAGTGTCTCACCACCCTCACTGTAAAGAACTTCTTCCTAGTATCTAGTTTAAATCTCCCTTCCTTCAGTTTAAACCCATTACTCCTTGTCCTGCCATTACAAAACCTTGTAAATAGTTCCTTCCCAGCCTTCTTGTAGGCCCTCTTCAGATACTGGAAGGCCACTACAAGGTCTCCTTGAACTCAACTCTTCTCTTCTCTTCTCTTCTCTTCTCTTCTCTTCTCTTCTCTTCTCTTCTCTTCTCTTCTCTTCTCTTCTCTTCTCTTCTCTTCTCTTCTCTTCTCTTCTCTTCTCCAGGCTGAAGGGTCCCAATTCTCATAGCCTGTCCTCAGAAGAGAGGTGCTCCAGCCCTACGATCATTTTTGTGGCACACCTCTGGACTTCAACAATTCAATGCCCTTCCCATGTTGGGGGCTCCAGAACTGCACACAGTACTCTAGGTGGGGTCTCAGGAGAGCAGAGTCAAGGAGGAGAATCCTCTCCCTTGCCCTGCTGGCCACGCTGCTCTTGGTGCAGCCCAGCACACAGTTGCTGTCTGAGCTGCCCATGGACATTGCCAACTCATGTTGAGCTTTTCATCAACCCAGACCCCCAGGTTCTTTTCCTCAGGGCTGTCCTCAGCCATTCTCCATCCAGCCTTGGGATTGCACCAGCCCAGGTGCAGGACCTTACACTCGGTTTTGTTGAATTTCATGAGGTTGGCCTGGGCCCACCTCTCCAGCCTGTCCAGGTCTGTCTAGCAATTTGACTGCACCACACAGCTTGGTGTCATCTGCAAGCTTGCTGAGAATGCACTCGATTCCTCTGTCCATGTTGCTGACAAAGATGTTAAACAGTACTGGTCCTTGAGGGACGCCACTTGTCACTGGTGCCATTGATCACAACTCTGCATGCAGTGACTGGGTGCAGAGCTCCCAGATATGTACTTTCATGCTTTACACATCTTATCCCTTTTGGTGTTTCTTGGCCTTCATTTTTGTTGCCCTTGTACCTCCAGGCCTCTTCCTAAATAAACAGCTTGAAGCCCCATGAAGTTTTCTCCACTAGTCCAAATTTTGGCACAGCTATACCCACACGAGGTATTTCTGAGGTTACCACTGCTACTGTGGTCATCACAGCATAGCCTGCTGCTGCTGGTTTCCCAGACCTTACCTACTCCAGTCCCTCTGAATGCCCCCAGTGCTCCTCTCAAGTGTTAATTCGGCATGGCTCTCTTTCATGTAACTCACCCGTATGCACAGGCAAAATGCTGTCATCCCTCATGGCACTGCCTATTTTTTTTTCCAGCTTCTAGCTTCTCATGAGACTTTCTGTCACATCTCTCAATTTCTTGTCATGTTCAGTCGTTTCCCACAGGCCATTGAATTAGCTTAACCTCAGGCCATGACCTAGTGTCCTAGTTTGAGGCCAGGAGCTGCCCAGCGCTGGAGGACAGAAATGACTCTAACTCCTTTTGAAGAGTAAGAGTGAAGATACACTGATTGGAAATTTAAAGAGAGATTCTATTTACTGGTGCATATATGCAAAAGGCAATCAGGTAGAATGAGTATATCCAGGAGCTAAGCCAAGTCTATTAGACTAAAAACCATATAGAATCTTCCACTCCTTGCATCTCCAGCAGGCCTGGGAGTAGACCATAACTGCCCCCCCCCCCCTTTTTTTAAGCCAAGAAGGCCTCAGCAGGCTGCATGATGTAGCTCACAATTCCCTGCCAGCTAGAAGCCATCTCCCACACAAACCATGAGATAAGGAAGGTGTGCTCTTCTCAGAGACAGATGTGAAGGGAGGAGACGAGAAAGGGAAAGAGGGAGATATCGGCCAGGCAGTGGCTTGTAAGCTGCGATACTGGAGAAGAGGAATGGAATAACAATATTAGAACATCCTGGGATGACCAGGTCCATCCCCTGGGATGGGGCTTGGTCTTTTCTTAAGGGAACCTAGGACGTTGTGCCAGCGGAAGTATAGGCTGGATGTTTAAAGGAAGTTGTCAGAGAGAGTGATTGGCATTGGAATGGGCTGCCCAGGGAGGTGGTGGAGGCACTGTCCCTGGAGGTGTTCAAGAAAAGCCTGACTGAGGCACTTAGTGCCATGGTCTAGTTGACTGGCTAGGGCTGGGTGCTAGGTTGGAGTGGATGATCTTGGAGGTCTCTTCCAACCTGGCTGATTCTATGATTTTACCTAGACACTGGCCAAGCAGTTACCTGCTGCCCCAGCACGTTCTCAGAACATTTATTTTTTCTTGCCTGAACCTTGAACTGGCTGCTCCTTAACTCAGGGATCATTTCCCAAAGGCACACTATCCACAGCCAATTGCTCTCAGGATCACGCTTACAATGGATCCTTACAGATGTTGCAGAGAGCAGGGATAACGTGGGATCAGGTTGCTGTCTTCAGTGATCTCTTATGCTGCTTAAGAGAATAACCAGAGATGGTTTAGCCACCTAGTTCTGGGTTAGATTTATAGAATCATAGAATCAACCAGGATGGAAGAGACCTCCAAGATCATCCAGTCCAACCTAGCACCCAGCCCTATCCAGTCATCTCAACCATGGCACTAAATGCCTCATCCAGTCTTTTCTTGAACACCTTCAGGGACAATCCACTGTGTGCTGTTTCCAGTGGCAGACCAATGCAATATAAAAGCAGATAAAAAACATCATAAACTTGTATATGGAGATCATGACACTAATGTATACTGTTTGCCTTTGAGCTGAAATTGATGTTTTGCTAGGCAGGTGGCCTCTGAATGCAGGGTATATATTGAGAAGGTGTTTTAAGACCTCTCACTCTTCAAAAGCTTTAAGGGAAATTGTGCACCATACACATGCAATATCTTCTGTTAATGAGCTGTATTGGATCTGTCTGGCAGGTTCTTGGTGCTACATCCCTCTTGTGTAAGCAAGCTGTCTCAAAAAATGACCAAAATTTTGGAAACTAAAGTCCCAGGACCAGGTGAGAATAAGTTGAGGAAATCCCTTGTTAAGATAGCTATATCCCCTATAGCTGTCTTAAAAGCTCTATATTTTGAGCCAAAATAAATTTTTCAGAGCACAGGATTTTTATTATATTTTGGGAGTGTGATGGATCCTTTCTGCCCCAGGGCAGTAACAGAGTTGTAACTTATTTCATAGAACCATAGAATCAGTCAGGATTGGGAAGGACCACAAGGATCAACTAATTCCAACCCCCCTGCCATGGGCAAGGACACCCTACCCTAGAGCAGGCTGGCCTGAGCTTCATCCAGCCTGGCCTTAAACACTTCCAGGGATGGGGCCTCAACTGCTTCCCAGAGCAACCTATTCCAGGCTCTCACCACTCTCATGCTGACCAACTTCCTCCTCACGTCCAGTCTATTTACATGACAGAATCCTGGTGCTGGATGCTAAGTGGGGAAATGATAATAGGACTGATCCCTGCACAAGTTTTGGAAGCTTTGATGTGCCTGTCATGCTACTCAATTGAAAAAAAAGTCATATTCTGGATTATAAATCATCTTGAAATTAAATGTATGAGTCACTTCACAACCACATGATTTAGTTACAGCTGGCTTTGATGGACTTTTCCTTGATATTTATCTTATGTCATTGCCATTTTCTTGACTTCTGGGAAAAAAATGCAGTCATTTTTAACTCAGAATGGCACTGAAATCGTAGGCAGAATTCCTTTTGCCGTCGAAGGGAGCAGGATTAGGTTCGCAGTGGTTAGAACATCAAATTTTCTAATGAAAGATTGTTACAGTCCCTTATTAACTATTCCTCTTTCATGATAATTCAGATATAGCTGCTCATCTGCTTAGGAAACTTTTAAATATCTTCAAATTCGTCTCTGTCAATCAATGACAAAGTGAGCTTCATGAATACGAGGAAAATTACAGTGGATTCAATTAACTTATTAATAAGACATTGGAATATTTTATCGCCCAGTAGAAGTGTGCTCTGGGACATGATGCATTCACTGATAAATCTCACAGACTACTGAGCAGAAAATGGATTCTTTCTCAGCGATTCTGAAGTCACACTTAAGCAGATAAAATCAGGTATATAATTCTCAGCTGCTGCCTTATGGAATAATGATGGTGGAAGTTGCAAAGCAGCAGAGATGAGATGTTTTGAAGGATTGGGCACTTTTGGTTGACATTTTGCCTGACTGGAAGACAATTTGAGTATAAACACTTCCTGACACAGATTCCATTTTGATTTGTGTCTATATCAGTTGCAGTAGAGATGCTCTTAAGGATACTTGTGAGACAGGTTTACCTGGGTGCATGGGAATCTTTGACATTACATAAATATTTATTATTGATGGATCTAGTATTACACTAGTGATTCAGACTGTTAAGCAGCTTACAAGGAGAAAGGTAAGATTCTTAAAGTGCAAATTCTGAGGAAAGAGGAAATTTGTTAATCTCTCTGTGTTTTTATGAGTAGTGATGGAACCAGTAGTTTTGTGTACCATTGATCCTAAATGCACAGGGAATGTATTAGTATTGTACAATATGGATATGTTATTTTCTCTTCTGCTGTTCAAGATGCTAGGTTTATCTTCAAAGCTTACTACTGAAGTAGAGCTGAAAGAACTATTGCTAGTAAACAAATACTGTAACTGTTTGCTGTTGCTTGAGACCCAGAGCAGAGTGTTTTGATCTGAGGAAGTTTTGTCAACTACCCACAAAAGAAATGGTGAAACTCAGACAAAGTACTAAACTGAAGGACTGCGGTTGGTGGCAGAGTGGGGGAGGCTACTCACACACACAGGTAGATGCAGTCTTTATACCTTTAATTATTAGTATCACTGCCCTGTTGGGGTATGAGCAGGGCTGCGTAACTGAATAGACCTAGGTCATTCTGATAAGGAGGCACAGCTGCAGAAAAATGGCCTTGGGAGGCTAGCAGAGAAGCTGAGAAAGTTCTGAGTTGTGCGAGGGGACAGGCTGGTTAGCCCTGGGAGCAAGCAAATGTTGTGGCTAGCTGTGCAAAGGGGGATTAAGGGGGGTAGTTGGTCAGGTCTGCCTCTATGTGTGTGGACAGCCCATATTCTGCTATGTAAGCCTATCAAAAGTACACACCCCTGTACCAAAGTCCACTATAGAGGTGTCATGCTTAGCTTCAATAAATGGATTGATGTCCTGTGTACCATATTGGTATAAGCTCATGTCTTTCCCGCTCCCACATGGCCTAAGTGAGGCCAACCCAACACTGCCCAATTACTTACAAATAGGCAACCATTTCCATAACTTGATCTGTTTAATTTGTGAGTTTCTAGGGTAGTGAGTTTGCTTTGCTTTGCAAATATATGCTGAGTCTTGCTCCACATCTGTTGGCAAGTCCCTATGGCTGCTTGTACACTTGAAATAAAAGGAGCCAAGGTCTGATCTTTGCCAGTGGGAAAGGTAGCATGTTATGGTTTATGTCTATATGAATAAACTTAGAACAGGTTGGCCCTCAGCCTAATGCTTTTTGAGAGTAGTCCCTCATTCATGATGTCATTGCATTGTGCAGGCGTGTTGTATGGGATCATACCAGTGAGCACGGGCAGCTGCATGTCTTTAGCTCAGTCTCTGCTTCAGTTCAGAACAAGATAAACAATAATTCTGTTCAGGCTGATACATTATTTCCACCCTGTGTACCTTTCATACTGCTTCACGACTTGTGAGTTAAATCCTTTCAACTCAGAATGAACAGGGTTTTAAATAAAAATAAGGGGGTCAAAATGCACTCTCTCTCTCTATATATATATAAATATATATAATCTTGCAGTTTGTCATCATTAAGGCAGTAAACACTTTTTTAACATTCTGGATTTCAAAAGGTTTATTTATTTCCAAAAGTAAGCTGTGTTAACTTCTTAAAGAAAAAAACAAAAAACCCAAACAACCATATGATAAGATTTCTGAGAACTTCAGATGCACCAGTACAGAGTCTGTATTCAGGACTTTAGAGGGGCTTCTGCAGGCACAGCCTATGGCATCAGTTCTTAATTTGGTGGATTTCATAACAATTTACAGAAAGATTTAGCTTGATCTCTTTTTTTTTTTTTTTTTCTGGAGAAAAAAACAGCCATGTGAGCTGGCCCAAGATCAGGAAATCTCAGCAAGAACAATTTTCTGTCTGCCATTTTATGATGCTGGTTTTTTTTTTTTCTGATGAAGTGGCTAAAGAGAAAGGACTGCTAACTTTGTAGGTTCCAAAGCCCAGGGATCTCACAGATATATGAAAGAACCTGCCATCAGCTCCACAACTGTGTGGGAACCTTCCTGAGCTGATTTGTTGCTATAGAACAGTGTTGCTTTACCAGTCCAACACAGACAAGGCTGATTCAGTCCCTTGCTCCCAGGACCAACCGGTAGCAAGGATGAGTATGAGCTCCCAGTGGACGCAAGCACATGGAGCATTCATGTGCAGCATGTTATATGACACATGATTCATCACAAAGTCCAACACAAAACACTGTGGTCACACACATGCAAACACAGATGCCTTATTCTATTATTTCCTCTGCCTGATAGTAGGGAATACAGAAATGTGCATATAAATGCATATATTGATAACATGGATGGATATATTTGTAATATGGATACATGCATGCTCACAAATGTACAATGTGGATCTGTCCTGCAGTTGAATTTGTAGTAGTTTTCCTGTATTTTAGTAAGGCTCTTGATACTGTTCTTCAAGACATCTTTCTGGACAAGTCATCCAGCCATGGGATAAGCATGTTCATGATGCACTGGGTGGAGAAAGACTGAAGAGCAGAATGCAAAGGGCTGTAGTGAATGAGGCTTCATCTGACTAGGAGACAGTCACCATTGGTGTTTCTCAGAGTTCAATTTTAGGGACAGTCCTGTTTGGTATGATCTGGATGAAGAATCACAGAATGACAGAAGGTTAGGGGCTGTAAAGGCTCTTGAAAGATATCTTGTCTAACCTCCCTACCAGAGCAGGATTGCTTAGAGTAGGGCTCATAGGAATATGTCCAGGCAGGTTTGAATGTCTCTGGAGAAAGAGATTACACAACCCTTCTGAGCAGCCTATTCCAATGTTTTGTCATCCTCACAGTGAAAAGTTTTTCCTTATGTTCATGAAATAAGCAGCAAGATTGCTGATGATATCAAAGTGGAAAGTGTTACATGCTCTCTTGAGGGACAAGAAGTCTTGCAGATGAATCTAGATTGATTGAAACATTGAACTATGATTAATGGGGTGAAATTTAGGAAGTTGAAGTGCAGACTTTGCACCTAGGGTGGAAAAACACCAGACATGGGTATAAACCAGGAGAAAGGGATCTGGGGATGCTGGTTCAGCATGAGTCAGCAGTGTGTCCTAGCAGCCAAGGAGGCAAACCACGTCCTGGGGCCATCAAGTGCAGTATCATCAGCTGGTCAAAAGGGTGATTAACCTGCTGTAATCAACATTGGTTTGGCCTCACATTGAGTACTGTGTATAGTTCTGGACCTCACAACTTAGGAGAACGTGAAGTTTCAGAGGAGAACAACCAAGTTAGGGAAAGGGCTGGAAGGTGTACTGTATGAGGAGCGACTGAGGGCTTTGGCCTTCAGTAGTTTGTAGAAAAGGAGGCTGAGAGGTTACCTCATGACTTTCTACAGCTTTCTGAGGAGGACAAATGGGGAGAGAGGTGCTTATTTCTTCTCCCTGATATCCAGTGATAGAACATATGGGAAGGGTTCAAAGCTGCCCTAGAGGAGGTGTAGACTAGGTATTAGAAAGCATCTCTTTACTAAGGGGACAGGCAAACAATGGAGCAGCCTTCCTAGAGCGATGGTTTGTGGCCCAAGCCTGTCAGTGTTTAAGAAGCAGTTGGACAATGCCCTTAATAACATTCTTTCACTTGGTCAGCCCTGAATTTTCCAGGCAGTTTGGCTAGATAATCATAGTAAGTCCACTTCAGCTGAAATAGTCTATGCTAATCTATTTTTCTGCCCAGTAACTACCTCTGAATCCAAATCTCCCCAGCTGCTGGCACCTTGGCAGGTGAGCCTTCAAGGTTACAGCTTCCCTTCAGCTTCTGGTACTCAGACCACCTCCCTTACATGCACAGGCACCCATGCAAACAGGTCTCTTGGTCCAATCCTAGATTCTCCAGCAGCTGTCCTGGAGTCTCCTCTTGTCCCTCTAGTAAACAGCTTGATTTCAGTCACAACCCATCATACTCAGACATGGAATTGTGATTTCTCCTTGTAACTACAGAATAGGTTGCTGAAGATAAAAAAGAAACAAGAAAAGTATTTAAAAATAATACATTGATTGCTTGTTATTTTTTTTTTAATTAGTTGGTATTTTTTTAAACTTGCTTCAGAGCAGTGAAGGAACAATAAAATACACATAAGACCCTTGCTCTTCTCAATTCAACAGCAAGACTTTCAACCATTAAACCTTTTCCAGGTTTTTCCATGTGCACTTTCTTTGGTAGAAAAGTGAACCAGTGCCAGAACTTCAGGCAGTGCAGGCTGGATTAACTACATTTAATCAATATATCTGCTTCAATATTTCTCAACAGAGGACCTGGCCCTCTGCTCCAAAGGCAAGAGTGATGATTTTAAAAATATAAAACTTTATGTGAACCTATTCCACTCTTAAGGAAGGTGAATGTGTTGCACAGGAGGGAGTGAAATTAGCTTTGAAACAGTTTTGCACGTAGCTACTTAGATGTTTTTGCTTTAACTGGCTTGCTTTCAGCAGAAATGACATGCTTTCTCTGTCTGTTTTGAAAAGGCTTAATCTGAAGAAGACCAGAACTTGGTGTTTCACTCTGACAGTTATGGCGTGCTCCCTGGATGCTTGCTCCAAACACCACAAAGTGTATTCATTCTTTACTTCCATTCCTGTCTTTCCCATCTCCTGTTACTTTAAACATAGAAGCAGTGTTTGATCACCTTCGAACTGAAGCTGTGTGCCGATTACCAGTTGCATGGCCACAGCTGCCTAACTACTTTCCAGGAGGAAATTAAGTCTACATGGAATTAAAAAAAAAAAGGCAATAAAAATATTAAAGTACTTTAAATAAATAAGGTATGTTTTTTCTATTTGGTAGTCTTAGGAACACAGAAATTGTCCGACCAGATCACGCTCCAGGTCTGTTCAGTCCAACATATTCCCTCTAACAGTAACCAGGACGAGCTGCTCAGAGGAAGTCACATGAACCCCAGCATATGCAGACATGGCATAATCTGTTCCTCTGTGATGTCTCATTTTTACTCTTTGGAGACTTTCACTGGGGTAATTATTGTAGTTCTGGATCATATGTTACTGTGTAAACTTCCTTTTCTTTGAATGGGGCTTGTTAACATATTTTTTTTCCTCTTTTGTCTGGGACAAAAGTAGATGCAATTATATTCCTACATAACCACAACTGAAAAGGAAGTACTACTAAAATCCTTAACTGACTGCTCTGGACTTTTCAGACAGATGAGCAGTAAGCTTTATGAGGACCATTTTGTGACTCCTGAGGCACGAGTCAAGTGCTGGTCTTATGGCAGGTGCCTGTCGGATGCCTGTTGACAAGACGGTTCTGACATGTGGATGTTAGTGTGGTATTGTCATCTGAAAGAGGTGAGCCAGCAGGTATGTATGAGCTTGTTCTTGAAACAGCCTCCATGCTGAGTCCTGTATCACCCTGCCATGCCCACTTCAGATATCCCTGCTTCTCACCATGAGGAATTTGCAATGTGTGTCACAGCATCACAGAACTTTAGAGGTTGGAAGGGACCTGCAGAGATCATCTAGACCAACCTCCCTGCCAAGGCAGGATCCCCTAGGGTGGTTCACCCAGGAACACATCTAGGTAGGTTTTGAAAGTCTCCAGAGAAGGAGACTCCATAACCTCTCTGAGCGACCTGCTCCAATGCTCTGCCACTCACACTGAAGAGTTTCCTGCCCCACTTACAGGAAGGCTGTCTGGTGCTGTCACATGGAGTCATGGGTGGCAGCATAGTGTCTTGTCCTTCTAAAAGTTAAAGAAATGTATATACTTGATTTTTGACACGTTTGAGTATTTCAGCCTTCCAGAGCAATGCATTTGCCTTTAATGGGCAGCAACAACTAAAATGCCTATTTGAGGAACACAGAAGTCATAGTTCTCTAACTAATCGGTAATTAGCCAAAGTGATCTGTTGTTTTGATTAAGTTCTGTGAGAGGAGAGTGAATAAAACTCCCAGCCATTGAGATAGGCTGGATATAAGAAGCACATGGGATTTTATTTCTATTATTATGAGCTGTGATGATTTTTTTCATTCATGAGCTGAGATGCATATGTGTTCCTTAAGCTACCTAAAGCCTTCAAACCCCACTGCTCAGCTGCTGATTAACTCAAGAGGGTTAAATGACTAAATTTCCACTGTTGCACATATACAAAGCAGATTATGTGCTGATCCTACTCCATATTTTATGAGCTTCTTGGCTTCCTCACTCAAACTACAGCCCCAAACCTGGAATTAATTCCCCCTGTCAGTCTCCCATAGTCTTTGTCAGAGCACTGCTCAACTGGAGACTGTTCCCAGCACGCCAACTCCTTGACATGTTGCTCCAGACTTGCTGAAATCTTGCTTCCTATTCAAATCTTCCATCTGAACAACTTTATAAACCCAAGAGATGTCATTAATTATGTATAATGAGGGAGGTAAGCTCCATTTTTTAACTTCATTCAGGTCCATACTCTGCTCTGCAGACTACTCTCAGGTGAGTTAGGTCAGGATTTGGAGCAGACACCCTGCCTTCTGGGGCCCAGACTCCTAACAAGGAGCCAGAAGGCAAAATCCAGAGATATGTTCTTGGTTATACAAGGAGCAGAAAAAGATGCCATTGATTGTCTTGAGGAAAAGCCATGGAATTGAATTTATTATATTAAACTAAATGTATCTGGCATCACTCACAGAATTAATTTTTTTTAAATCCCACATTTTGAAATATTTAACTTTTAAAAAGTTTTCCATAATTACCAAGTATTTCCATCTCTACTGCACCTTTAATAGCTTCCACTACCTGTAGTGAGCAGTGAAAAGTGAGGTGACTTCTATGTAGATAGTGCAGTCATTCATGCATGCTAACATAAAATCATAAAAAATCATAGAATCATAGAATCAACCAGGTTGGAAGAGACCTCCAAGATCATCCAATCCAACCTAGCACCCAGCCCTAACCAATCAACTAGACCATGGCACTAAGTGCCTCATCCAGTCTTTTCTTGAAGACTCCCAGGGACGGTGACTCCACCACCTCCCTGGGCAGCCCATTCCAATGGGAAATCACTCTCTCTGTGAAGAACTTCTTCTTAACATCCAGCCTATAGCTACCCCGGCACAACTTGAGACTGTGTCCCCTTGTTCTATTGCTGGTTGCCTGGGAGAAGAGGCCACCCCCACCTGGCTACAATGCCCCTTTTGCAAGCTTGTACAGTAATGGCTGCAAAGAGAGTGAGAATTGCTCCATGGTGTGTATCCCCTCCCTTTCAGAAACAGATGTCACCCTAGAGCCATCTCCTCACATTCTCAGGGAATCTCATAAGCTTACAAAAGAAGTTAATCTATGAAAAAAACCTCTGTGCTGTTCATTGTACTTCAATTTCAGTGTCCAAAGATGTAGAGCTTCTGGCCATGATAATTTCTAACATGTGCTTCCTTCTATATTACCAATTTGCATGCATATAAGGTGTAGGTTATCTGTAAAGAAAGCTGGTGTTTCAGCAGGCAGTATGGATTACATTCAAGTGTAAGAAGCAAAAGGACTGTTTGAGAAATTTCTCTAGTAAGTCTCTGCTTCTGATTTCCTCTAGATTAATCCCTCCCTCCTCCTCACATTTGCCTCTGATTTTCCATTCTATGTTTTCTTTTTCTTTTTTTTTTAAACAAGAAAAATTTAGCTGAGATTTTATATTCAGGTGCTTGTAAGAGGTAATTATTGCATGTAGTACTTAAGCATACATGGTTGTTACAAACTCTGCTGATATAAAGTTCAGCTCTTTCTTTTAGAGCTCTCTACTTCTAATGAATGCTTTCTGCTTTCAGAGACAAGACTGCCCACTCTCCCCCATGATACATGCATTATGCCCTGTTACATTTGCATCACAGAAGCAAACCTGCTCATAGCAGCTTTAGAGTCTCACATAATTTGTGATTGGAGAAAGAAACCTGATGAAAGATTCAACCGGGAACTCAAGCCTGGAAAAACATCTATAGGACCAGTTTAACCAGTAGACACCAGGCATGATAATGTCATGTGGAGCATCTGAACAGCTGTCTGTTAAGAGATGCTGATGGGCTGTTTGTACCTACCCTAGTCCCTGTATCTCAAACTGAATCTCCACTAATCTGTTCTGCCAGCTTTCCTTTTCTCTCCCTACTCCCTCCTTGTATAACTATTTCTTCCCTTAATTGGTAATTTCTTTCTGCTTGTTTCTCTTGAATTGTCTTCTCTGAGGTCATCTTGTTCTCTTGTCAGAGCAGAGATGGCCCAATGCCCAGCAAATTCAGACCTCCACTCACTGTTTTTCCACAGACACTGCTGTGGTAACCCTGTTAATCCAGGTATCACAGTATCACACAGTATCATCAGGGTTGGAAGAGACCTCACAGATCATCAAGTCCAACCCTTTACCACACAGCTCAAGGCTAGACCATGGCACCAAGTGCCACGTCCAACCTTGCCTTGAACAGCTCCAGGGACGGCGACTCCACCACCTCCCCGGGCAGCCCATTCCAGTGTCCAATGACTCTCTCAGTGAAGAACTTTCTCCTCACCTCCAGCCTAAATTTCCCCTAGCGCAGTCTGAGGCTGTGTCCTCTCGTTCTGGCGCTGGCCACCTGAGAGAAGAGAGCAACCTCCTCCTGGCCACAACCACCGGGTAGAACCAGGAATTCACTTTCAGAGCATCAGTGCAATTAGACAGCAAAGCCTCATGCATTTGCTAATACAACAAACTTCAAATGACCTGAAGTCAAACATTTGGGTCTCCTGGGTCCTTCTGTAAGCATGCAACCACTTAGAATAGCTTTGACTAGTCAGTAGTGATAACACACTTCAGGGGAACCCTATCTATCAATACTTACCCTCTTTCCACTGGGGGACCTGAGCTGCCCTTCCCACTAAGCGGCCAAAAGCTGTGCACTTACCTACCTGCACCAGTCCTTGATTTTATTTTTATCAGCTTATCGTGTGTCTGAAGCAGAGACATCTTGAGTGCTCCTTAGCTGATTGATGAGAGGGGACCTGCTTGCTCAGTGAGGACATAAGTGAATTAAATCTTAGAAATCAATTAGTACCCTTGTAGTCCTCAGCGCTGTGCCACTCATGTTCTGAGACATCCAGCTGTACCAGTTCTGAGTTAAGTAAATTTTACATAGAGCAAGAGTGAAGAATGAAGCCAGTTCAGTCAGAAGACTATTGGTGCTGGAAGTGTTGGACTGAGCAGCAAGAAAGGGATTGATGGAATGATTCCTGCATCAGGAATGGTGTGGTCAGCAGGAGCAGGGAGGTCATTCTGCCCCTGGACTCTGCACTGGTTAGACCACACCTTGAGTACTGTGTTCAGTTCTGGGATACCCAGTTTAGGAGGGGCATTGAGATGCTTGAGCGTGTCCAGAGAAGGGCGACGAGGCTGGGGAGAGGCCTCGAGCACAGCCCTACGAGGAGAGGCTGAGGGAGCTGGGATTGTTTAGCCTGGAGAAGAGGAGGCTCAGGGGTGACCTTATTGCTGTCTACAACTACCTGAGGGGTGGTTGTGGCCAGGAGGAGGTTGCTCTCTTCTCTCAGGTGGCCAGCACCAGAACGAGAGGACACAGCCTCAGGCTGCGCCAGGGGAAATTTAGGCTGGAGGTGAGGAGAAAGTTCTTCACTGAGAGAGTCATTGGACACTGGAATGGGCTGCCCGGGGAGGTGGTGGAGTCGCCATCCCTGGAGCTGTTCAAGGCAGGATTGGACGTGGCACTTGGTGCCATGGTCTAGCCTTGAGCTGTGTGGTAAAGGGTTGGACTTGATGATCTGTTAGGTCTCTTCCAACCTTGGTGATACTGTGATACCGTGATACTGTGATATTTACCAGCAGTAATTTCAGGCAAGCAGGATTTCTTTCTTTTTTTTAAAGCATTTGCAAACTGAAACATGTCCATCATTTTTTTCATTGAGAAAGCACTGGGTTTATGGCAAGATCAATATTTTGCTCTTGAACAGTATGAGATGAAAAACAACACTACAGCTTTAGAATGTGATGCGTCATCACCAGAAGATCATGTAAATCCTGAAAGCCACAATTATTGTCATACTTATGGTTATAAATATTGGTACCCCAAAATATTTAGCTTTCAGAACTGGAGAGAGAAAACAAACCCCCCCACTACTCTTCCCATGATTTTCATCACCACACACTGAAACTTTTTTCACTATAGAGGTTTTTGAAACTGCTTCAGGGTTTCTAAAGCCTGAAACCAGTTAGCCAAGCCAAACTTCTGTTTCTCTTCAAGATAAATTGCTAGCAGTTGATCTCTCCAAAATTTCCTATTCATAAAGAATGGGTTAATTATTGTTAGATTTTTATTGCAATTTAATCTGTTTACATTAAGAAGTTCTTTATTTACAGTCTTACATTGCACAGAAGTGTCTCTTCAGATTTACCCCGGGTGTGTTCTGTTTCTCTATAACATTTACTGTTGATCATTGCCAGAGGGCAGTTAATAGGCTAATTGGATCTTAGATTTCATAATGGACTGGGTTTTTTTGTGTGTTCCCAGAGTACCTGTACTTATTTTATTATCATAATATTCTTAGAATCATAGAATCATAGAATCAGCCAGGTTGGAAGAGACCTCCAAGATCATCCAGTCCAACCTAGCAACCAGCCCTAACCAATCAACTAGACCATGGCACTAAGTGCCTCATCCAGTCTTTTCTTGAAGACCCCCAGGGACGGTGACTCCACCACCTCCCTGGGCAGCCCATTCCAATGGGAAATCACTTTCTCTGTGAAGAACTTCTTCCTAATATCCAGCCTATACCTACCCTGGCACAACTTGAGACTGTGTCCCCTTGTTCTGTTGTATAATTGGTAATCCTCTAATCCTTGGGTTTTGCAGACTGTGCTTTGCATCAGGCTGGGTGATGTGAAATCAGGAGATTTTGTTACCCAAACGTAGGAACTTTGCATCATTTTAAACACAGAGCAGAATCCTCTCAGGCTTCCAGCTGCTACTCCTGAAGGCTGCACATCTTCCAGACCTGTGTCCCTGCACAGGTTTAGGGTACTCTTGGGTGTCCCATATTGTACTAGGAACCTGTAAAAAGGCAGCTCAATCCTGTTCAGGCAGTTTTACACTGTTTTACAGTGTCTAGCACAATGAATCTCACAGCCTGACAAGTGACTCTGGGTGCTATAAGCAACACTAGGCACTTTGTGAGACAGCCCTAAATGTGAACTTAGAAAAGACCACGAATAGATCAGATCTGTGCTGCAAAGTGTCTTCAGAATGGAAACATTGAATTTTCTTTGCACAATTTGGCAAAGGCAAACACTGCATAGCAACAAATACATTTAGATTTCATTTCACTTTGAGAAATGGATAAAAAATGATCTCAGTAAAGGACACTTTGATTGTCTCCCTCAATTGGTTTTGTTTCCATTTTTAAAATGCAATTTTAGATGTAACATTCAGATGTAACACACACAAAATGACATACGTCCATATGTCTATACTATGTCTAAGAGTAATGTCTGCCCATATTGCAAGAGATGAAGTTGGAATGGAAAATTTGGGTTGTGTTCTCATGGAACATTTGCATCACTCTGGAATCAATTTCCTCACATTACATCTTGTGGGAAATTTTACAGAACCCTTCCCTATTGTAGCACAAAGAATTGTGTAGGAGGGCTGCTACTTGGGAAAAAAGGTAAACTCCAGCTCCTAACTCCCTCCACAGCTGCAGAATATCCATAACTTGAGATCATCATGAACTAATTAGCATCTGTCACAGTGCTTAGACATACTGTATCCTCCTTTGCAGTAAGTATTGGACTAGGAACCATCTTGAGGTCATTTTGGTGTTGTTTTTTTTTTAAGTGATTCTATGTGTTTAACCACAACATTTGGCTTTATCTACATAATTTGTGACACAAAACTGAACTACCCAAAAATTAGAAGCCTAGCAATTTTAGTCACCCTATTTAAGCCATAAGGGGGAAAAAAAATAGAAGCCAGTTTTGTTCTAAGCTGGATGGGACTGGACTCTGAACTGGAAATGGAACCAGGACTCATTTTCCTGACACTGTCATCTTCTGTTAGTATCATCTTGATTAATTTTGGCCTATGAGTATGAATACTTGAGCATATTTTTGTGATTTGTTTCCTAACCATGTAACTGATAGTGAGCTGTTCTCTGCTTCAACACATATTTTTAACACTAGGTATGACACTCCCTAAAAATCTTAGGTACTTTTTCCATTTAGGAAAAGCTGATTCATAAACATAGGACGTATCAGTTACAGAAAATGAGAAGAGAATGGAAACAGATTTATACACCATCGAGACAGAGTCATCTCTAGAATCATAGAATCATAGAATCAACCAGGTTAGAAGAGACCTCCAAGATCATCGAGTCCAACCTAGCACCCAGCCCTGTCCAATCAACTAGACCATGGCACTAAATGCCTCATCCAGGCTTTTCTTGAAGACCCCCAGGGATGGTGCCTCCACCACCTCCCTGGGTAGCCCATTCCAATGGGAAATCACTCTCTCTGGGAAGAGCTTCCTCCTAACATCCAGCCTGTACTTCTCCTGGCACAACTTGAGACTGTGTCCCCTTGTTCTGTTGCTGGTTGCCTGGGAGAAGAGGCCACCCCCCCACCTGGCTACAACCTCCTTTCCGGTAGTTGTAGACAGCAATGAGGTCACCCCTGAGCCTTCTCTTCTCCAGGCTAAACAACCCCAGCTCCCTCAGCCTCATAGGGTTTGTGTTCCAGGCCTTTCACCAGCTTTGTTGCCCTTCTCTGGTTGAATATTGAGAGCTTTTGCATTAAATTCTTTAAAGGCAGTGACCATAAACACATGTAAGTAGAGCAGAGCAGTCTAACTGTAATGCAGAACTCATTAATCTGTTTTTTTCAGTGCAACTGATCTGTGAATACAGTTGGGAATATATATATATATATATATATACACACACACACACACACACACATATATATATATATATGTCTGAAGTGATTTCCCCAAATAGTTCATACAGACAGATTTCAGTTGATGAATTTAAACCACCAATCTTTTATTTTTCATTTTTTGGGTGCTGGTTTTGTACATGCTTTTTCAACTAATATTGTTGGTTATCAAAATGGCATTTGGGTGTTTCTCCTCTTTATATGGCTCTGTGAAACATGTATAAGGAGAAAGGCTTATGCTGGGTTGCCTGTGGTGTAAATATTCATAGTAAGTGGAAGGATCATGGCTTTCATCAGGCTTTCACTGCTTGCAGAGAAGGAACAGAAGGAAAGAATAACCTTGTGATTAAACTAGTGGACTGTGACTCAGGATACCAGAGTTCAATTCCTGCATCTAAATGTATTGTAATACAAATATTCTAAACCTCCTTCTTTAGTTTCAATTTATATTTTCTTTCCACATCCTTCCATTGCTGGTTCAGTTCCTTTGTGCTGCATGAAGGAGGATACTGCAGGTTACCAGTGAAAGGTTAACGCATTAGGGAACATGCTTTGAAATCAAATGACCTGAATTATTGAGGTGTTGATTAGTATGCAAGAGATATTGTGTGTGAGTCAGGATCGTCCTAAAGCAGCCTCATCTAAGTGAAAGGACATAAAAATATTCACCCCCTGGGCATTTTGAAAGTATTTTTAGCTTCATTGGTATGGAACCAATATCCTTAGGAGCTGGAATTGAATGTTCTTAACATGAGGCAGAAGAAGCAAGTGCAGCACAATAACAGAATGTGACATGCCATTAGCAGAGTCCCAGTGATTCTTGTTTCCCTTGTTCCCTAAATAATTGTCCATTAGTAAGTAACAGAAATTTTCCTCTTAAGACCAAAGAATTGAAAAGTACAGACTAACAGGCCTAGATACCAGTGATTTCAAATGCAGTAATGGAGAAACCCATCAGAGCTGAGGAAAAAAACATGTACATAGCAATCATAGATCTCCCAGTTGTAGAGCATCACTGTTTTTTTCCTATGGGTTAGTGGAAAAAAGAAAGAACAAAGACTGCCAGGGAGCAGACATTCTTGATAGGTGAGGAAGACAAAGTCATTACTTACAGAATTAAGTTAAACAGCTGATCACAGACAAGAGAAGGAAGGAAGAAACCTGTGAGGGATTCTAGTTGTATCACTCATCGCACTTTTTAGTTGGACAAGGATCCAGGTAGGATATAAAAGAATGAATTCCATCCCCACTGGATAACAGCAGGCAGTAATGTCAAAGGGAAAAAAATAAAATGGGGAAGAAAAGTAAAAAGACAGCCATGGAAGGAAAACCTGTAAAGATGGAGAACTGCGTGTCTGATCTGCCCAAAAGAGGCACTATTTCAAGCATCCTCTGACCTAAATCCTCACTACTTTTTCATGTCTCCTATTTGTTTGCAACAAGGATAATGAATATTCTATTTATTATGTACCAAAAATGTGTTTGTTTTATCCAGAAGTACTAGTTGAATCCAAAGTACTATCTCACAGTATCACAGTATCACAGTATCATCAGGGTTGGAAGAGACCTCACAGATCATCAAGTCCAACCCTTTACCACACAGCTCAAGGCTAGACCATGGCACCAAGTGCCACGTCCAACCTTGCCTTGAACAGCTCCAGGGACGGCGACTCCACCACCTCCCCGGGCAGCCCATTCCAGTGTCCAATGACTCTCTCAGTGAAGAACTTTCTCCTCACCTCCAGCCTAAATTTCCCCTGGCACAGCCTGAGGCTGTGTCCTCTCGTTCTGGTGCTGGCCACCTGAGAGAAGAGAGCAACCTCCTCCTGGCCACAACCACCCTTCAGGTAGTTGCAGACAGCAATAAGGTCACCCCTGAGCCTCCTCTTCTCCAGGCTAAACAATCCCAGCTCCCTCAGTCTCTCCTCGTAGGGCTGTGCGCTCAGGGCCTCTCCCCAGCCTCGTTGCCCTTCTCTGGACATGCTCAATGTCCCTCCTCAATGTCCCTCCTAAACTGGGGGGCCCAGAACTGAACACAGTACTCAAGGTGTGGTCTAAACAGTGCAGAGTACAGTTTCCTCCATCACTTCTTTACACATTTGTGACTACAGCAGTGACACTTCAGCTTTTCCGAGGTGAAATGAAACCTTGTGCAGCAGAGAGTGACAGTCAGCTGCTTTTCACAGCTTAGTGTGTCTCAGTGAAGTTGCTCTTTGCTGTACCTGATTACCTTTCTCTGCCTTAGCATGCTGAAGACAACCCTTCTTACCAAAGAAATTTGGTTATGTGCCGTTATGGCTCTTATTCTTTACTGACATCACTAGGAAACATGGATTCAAGGATTTTCTTTCCCTACACTTACCTCTGGTTAGCATGATATGTGCTGTCATGTTGTCTCACTGCCGTAGAGACTAGCAGCCCTATCTCCAGTGCATACTAGAGTTGTGTTATACAGTTATTTACAGAAATACACAAGGTAAAAGGTAATACAGAAACACAACAGCCTTCCCAGAAACCTGAGTCCCCAGGAGGGGCTCCCAACCACCCTTCCACCTTCTTCCACCCCTCTTAACCTTACCCCAGTCCCAAGGAAGAACGGAGGTTCAGCCAGGGGGTTAGGAAGCAAAGTGGATTAATCAGAGAGACAGCAGAGAAGCTAGAAAGAGAAATACAGCTCAGAGCTCTCAGGCAGAACAGCTACTCTCTTATCTATGTTTGGATTCTTGTTCTTATACATCTCAGCAAGCCTATGAGTGAAGTAGACATCACCTTGTCTCTCTTTCACATCCTATAATCTATTTCTTCTCACCAAAACATTCTAGCTTCAAACTAGCACAGGTTGCAATGGTTCTGTAACACGCAATTAACGTGAAACAGATCAGAACAACAACTTCAGAATAGCACAAGAACTCAGATTAAATTTATTGAGATTTCCTGTTAGAAAAGTTTTAAAAATGCATTCATATGGTTCATTGCAAAATTGATGGGAACTGCTTTATTTTTTGTAATCCATTCAGAGTTTTTTACTTCATAAGATTTTCTTCCAGGGGTGTTTTTTTGGCTTTGTGTTTGGTTTTTTGTTTTTGTTTTTGCTTTTTTTCTCTTGGGAGGGGTGGGTTGGTTCAGTTTGGTTTTGGTTTCTTCTTCACCAGTTCTTATCCTGATCTTTTTCTCAGCTGTTTATCTCCCTGGAAGCTTGGATGTGGAAATGATCACAATCCACTGCTATTCTTCAGAGCATATCACCTGCAGTCCATGAAGTTCTAAATTTCTAAACAAAAAACAATTGGAATGGGCTGCCCAGGGAGATGGTGGAGCCACTGTCCCTGGAGGTGTTCAAGAAAAGCCTGGCTGAGGCACTTAGTGCCATGGTCTAGTTGACTGAATAGGGCTGGGTGCTAGGTTGGACTGGATGATCTTGGAGGTCTCTTCCAACCTGGTTGATTCTATGATTCTACGATTCTATGATTCTATGATTCTATGATAAGAATTGTGTTGGTTTGAGGCTAACTGGAATATTTTAATGAGAGAAATTAGATCATTGGTTGTGAAAAGAAAATAATAATAAAATCTAAGTCATCACTGATTTGCTAAAAGGGATAAAAAGCCAAAGAGCCAAAGTGTAAACAATTTGTTCCTCTTTTGCTTCTGAGTGTTCCCTTTGGATGTCTTTGCTCTGCTCTAACTAACCTTGGCTAACAGATAACAAGTGAGCTTTGATGATTGTTTTCTTTCTGAGAGAGAGGGTGGCTTTGAGCCCCTTCTGTGTTTCTTTGGGAGGGCTTTGGATTTCTGATTATTTCTAAATTGTATATGGTTGTAAATATTTGTAAATATATTGTGTATATATGCTTGTAAATTTATCTTTGCTGTAAATATAAATTAGAAACATAGAATCATAGAATCAGCCAGGTTGGAAGAGAGCTCCAAGATCATCCAGTCCAACCTAGCACCCAACCCTGTCCAATTAAGTAGACCATGGCACTAAGTGCTTCATCCAGGCTTTCTTTGAACACCTCCAGGGATGGTGACTCCACCACCTCCCTGGGCAGCCCATTCCAATGGCAAATCACTCTCTCTGGGAAGAACTTCCTTCCATCATCCAGCCTCCCTCAGCACAACTTGAGACTGAGCTGGTCTGGTAAATTTCACTTGGTGGGGAGAAGTTTCCTCAACACACTGCAAGAATTCATTAGTTTAGGTGACTTTAACATTTCTTAAAGAAGGGAATGCATTTCTTCAGCCTTTCTTACTCTTATGATATTTGAGATGGATAAACCTATTGTGAATATTTTAAAAGATTTTCTAAAGCAGTGTGAAGGAGCAAATGTACACTTACACATGTTGCTGAGCCAAATGTAGTGCAGTTTCACTAAGCTAATCAAAAGTGGCACAAAACAATAATTAAATTGAGGTCACAACCAAGAATGAATCAATGAGTTCAAATGATCAAACTTTCAGCCTAGTAGTGTGGGTAATCAAATAATGGTTTGGCACTGTTTGAATTAGTTTAAGTTAGCTTTTCCTTGGAAAAAAAATGAAGTGAGAGCTCAATTTTTATCACCTCTGATCTTAGCTATATGTACAAATATTTCTGGGAAAGGAAAAAGGTTCCCAGAAGATGGAAATGTATTTGATCTAAATGCAGTTTCTCTCTCTTATCTTTGCTCATCTGAACATTAGACATCAAATTTAAAGCAGCCATGTAGCCCTTGTGAAGTAACAGAAAGACATGAATCAGATCTGTTCTGCCTTTCTAATTCTAAACATTCAGTACAGGGCAAGGTGGAGATCTTTCTCCCCAGTTGTGTAAAGAGTAAGTACATGATTAGCTTGGGCTAAACAACTGAAAAAAATCTGCTTTAGACATCTAACATTTATTTAGTTTTCAAGGTCAGGGAAAACTGATTTGGACCTCAGCATTTGTTCTAGACTTAGCCCTTTGACAACTCAATTCAGAAAATGCAAGTGATGAAGCCCCTTTGTTCTTCTCAGCAGTGTGACTAGACAAATGCCATTTGAATGACTCCTGCTTAAATATCACTGCTACACATTATTGTGGTTGTTCTTATTCCACCCCCTAACTTTAGAACAAAAGGACCTTTTCAAAGACTTCACACAGAGGTGATGGATAAATCATACACATTAACTGCTTTTGAATAACACCATTTTAACCTGAAAAATCTATTAATTCTGTACTGTTTACTATAAGAAAATCATTTAAGGCATTGTTTATGCATATGCTGACACATGCATATAATACAATTGGAAAAATAATAAGGAAAGAAATGAAGCAATTGTCATCACACACAAAGAGACTGAATTCTACTTCATTTCTTGGGAGCTTGCACTCTGTTGGATGCTGTCCTTTGTTATCTTTCTGTAGACAGCAGGTTTATTGTCAGGATTGGCAACATACTCAGGCTATCTCATTGGCCTGCAGGTGACTCATGCTGGCTTTACTAGTGAGACAAGTTTTTCATGTTTCCCTTTTATGTTTGGAGAAAGGTGGGCAGCACTGGCTGTGATTTACAATGAAAGAGAAAGACTTGTTCTTGTGCAAAGGCTTGTCTTTATCACGGTGCTATCCTGACTGCTATTTCCTGTGCATACATCTGTGGCTTTTGGGGCAGCTAGGTGAACTCAGATTCTCATGCCTCAGACCTTTCAAAGGGAATCTTTAGTGTATGATAAACGTTCCCCACATTTGCAAACCCAGGATTATTGACTGCAGATATAGACACTCAGAGTGGTTTTATCAAGGGAAGTCATGAAGTTGGTCACATGCCTGTTGTAGGTTAAGGGTTAGCAGTACTGGAACAAAGTGAAGCTCCTCTCGGGGTGGGGAGGCATTGGATATTGTAATATGTTATTCCATCCCTTTCCTTGCTTTACTCTCTATTTAAAGGGTAGACCTTCTGGTCAGCACTCTTTTGGCCATGCTTTCAGCGTGGCATGGCAGCTTTTGCTGCTGTTTACATATATTCCTTTTACCTTACTACCTATAGTACTTTGTTTATTGTTGTAAACATTGCTTTTATTAGCTTCCAGTTCTGAGCAAGTGTTCTTACTTACTCCTTGGGGGTAAAGTTTACATTCTGTCCTGAATTGGAGGCTCAAACCAGGACAATACTTTACAATAATGGATGTTATACAAGCAGCTGACAGTCATCCTTTAGACAAATACTTAAAAGTTGCACCTAATGAGAAGGATTTTCACATATTTAATACCTAGGAAGTTGGATAATTGATATCAAATCGTAAAAGGAAAGGCAAAATGTCATCTTTGGCATTAGTCTGCTAAATACTGGGCATTTAAGATACTTACCTGGGTTCCTTCTGCAACCTGTAGAGAGAGGTAGACCTCTCTAGATAGCAATTTGTCCTGTCTCATTTAGACATCTCTCTTACTGTGGTATAAATTGTCGTCTGAGCGAATCTATATTTGAATTATCTCTGGAGCGAGTCCAGGTACTTAGCTTAGGCTTGGTAGTTATTTTTCAGATGAAAAATATATCCTGGGGCTTCCAGCCAAAGCTTCTTTTCATTTCTCTGAATATGCCTTCTTCACATTGAATTTTCCTAAGGCACAAGTCAAACCTTATTCCACCTTCTGTGTCAGATGCAGAGCTCAAGCCAGATAGCTCCATTTAGGCACCTATATTGCAGATATGTAGTCATTCAGTAGCCTAGACATAGGTTTCTAGTGCCATCTGAATTGCCCCAGGGTATTCCATGTGGCTCTGAGTAGTGTTCCTGCAGCCTGTGTCATATCTGTCAGCCTTTTGTAGATGATTTGGACACTCCAAATTGCACCATATGTTTGGGCAACTGAACAAAGACTGTGGGGTGAAAGTTAGCTTCAGAATAAGACATTTAAATTCAGGTGCCTGCATGTACTTGTCTACATGTGAGTTAGGTGCCTACGTGTGAGTGAAGTGCTTAAGCTTCTGATTCAGTCAATGAAAATTTAATCACTATACTGGAGCCTAAAAAGCAATTCAGCTGACCCACTGGCTTCAGCCAGACTTAGGATAAATTGAGTTGCTCTAGACTCTACTTCCTATATTGACAAGGGACTGAAGGCCCATGGCTGGAAGCCAGAGAGAAAGCTTAAGGGCATCTCAAATAGCACTAGAGACTTGTGTGAGAACAAATGAATTGAGTTTGTACTGCTATAATAGAGCTTGGACGCTGCCTCATGGTTAGACACCAACACGCAGGCATTTTAAATTAGTAGCAGTTTTATCTCAAACTGAACCACACCCTGAAACAGAAGGAAATAAATCTCATGCTTGATATCTGGGCAAATGGCTGCAGGTCCTAGATATGTCACCTTTCTCATGATGAAGAGGGAATTGTATGCGCATAAACATAATTTCAACAGCTTCAGACAGGATGGGCTGGTAAGTGACTGGTGGAGCTGAAGTTTATGTAGTGCACAGACTTCAGAGACAGTAGACTAAAATCTAATAGACATCAACACAAGGAAAAAAATGACAGTGTGAAGCTGAAGGCAATTACAGATTGAAAAAACCCCAAAAATTTAGTGACTTTACTTGATGAGGCAGACCCAGCAAAGTCTGTGAGCAGCAGACAGATTGATGCTGATGAATGGTATGATGATTCTGTGCTGTGAAGAAACACTGAACAAAGAGATTAGGAGGTGGAGAATGAAGATGAGTAGAAATATACCAGAAAAAAAAAGTTATTTTAAAAAGGAAGAAAGTGCCAATTCTGACACTGTGTGGGCTGAGGCAGCAGCTCTGTAGACCAATTCTATGAAACAAGAAATCATTTCTTGTTTATAACCCTTAGCTCATGCACAGCAAAACACATTTTCTCTGTCCCAATACATAGATCTCCATGTTCATTGCCAATAATCCTGTTATTTGAGAAAATTTTTGGCAAGGGAGATTGACAAATGAAATTAGCAAATACAGCATAGACTGGTTTATGTGAAATATTTTGAGACAACTGCCCTTGAGGTTAGTGGGGAGAGTCTTTTGGCTCCTGCTAGTACAGCTGGCTGGGGAAAAGTGAAGGTGAAAATAATGCCAGTCCGCAGTAACGACCCATCAGGAATGCCGTATGCTCCGCACCGTGAGCTGTCAGGGAACCCTTAATGCCAAAGAAATATGGATATTCATTTATGGCATGCATGTGTCAGACAAGTTGGAGCTGACATTACAAATCAAGCTAGTCAAGTGCTGTAGTGTTACATCTTACGTTTAAATCATTGTTCTGGCAATAACTTTTTATTTGAGCCTATTGGGGTGCGAAAAATGCCTGGCCAGAAAACTCTGCTGCGTTGAGGCTCTATTAATAAAAGGAGATGGTATGGTGACTGACAGTGTTTGTGGGGTTTTAATTTTTTTTTTTTTTTTTTTGTTAAGATGGGATGGGTATGATTTTATGGGGGAACTAGCTCGTGGTTCTTGCCAAAGAATGCAAAAGGGAGTAAATATTTTTAACAGGCAAAGCAGCGAATTAATTCACTGATTTGTATTACATGATGTGGTCATTACATCAGTGCTGGCTTGAAAATATGGAGAATACCTTATTCATGCTCTGCTTGAGAATTCCCTCTGCTGGGAAGCTATTCATGAGAATCTTGCATGTCTTTCTAATCTCTTTCCCATGAACAGAGTTGGACCAACACAGGAAAGGAATGAAGGAGAAGCTCACATTATCATCTAACCCATAGATTTACTTGCATGTTCTCAATTGCCATTTAGAAGTCTGATTTTACAGGACTACCTTCAGTTCTGCATTGAAACTTCAACCTCCTTATACCAAATTTTGTTCAGGTACACCCACTATGAAAGCCTTGGGAATCAGTAGAAAAAGAAAGGGTTATTACAATAAGGGTCAGGAGTCATATGGGTCATAGAATCAACCAGGTTGGAAGAGACCTCCAAGATCATCCACTCCAACTTAGCACCCAGCCCTAGCCAGTCAACTAAACCATGGCACCAAGTGCCTTATCCAGGCCTTTGTTCAACACCTCCAAGGACAATGACTCCACCACCTCCCTGGGCAGCCCATTCCAATGCCAATCACTCTCTCTGGCAACAACTTCCTCCTAACATCCAGCCTATGCCTTCTCTGGCACAACTTGAAACTGTGTCCCCTTGTTCTGTTGCTGGTTGCCTGGCAGAAGAGACCAACCCTCACCTGGCTACAGCCTCCCTTCAGGTAGTTGTAGACAGCGATAAAGTCATGCCTGAGCCTCCTCTTCTCCAGGTTGAGAAACTGTGGTACAGAAAAATAGTTCTCTTGGGCCCTGGCCTAGATCTGTGTCAAATAACAGAAAATAATGGTAGAATCTAATCACTGAAATGTATTCTTCATTACTAGGTAAAACAGACACATGGGCAAACTGCTATATCTAAGATATTGGCAGTCAGTTACAGATGCCTTACATGTGATCTTGTCTTCACAAGGTGCTACTACTGAGCTATTAGTGGGATAAGATGAGTGGTCATTTATAGGAGTCAAGTGAGTAGGAGCCAAGGGGAGATAGGTTAACTTAACCACGTGCATTACAGAGAAATAATGCTACCTTCTTTGTCTATCTGGCCTTTTCCAGATTGCATTATGCTGGTGGTTTCTCTTTTTGTAACCAGTGAGGGATACGTGCAGGGATTCATATTTTTGTGACCGTTGCCATACAGGGAACTAAAAGCCACTCTGAACCCATGCCAGACCACTTCTTTGTGCTTGGATTTTGCATTGCCACAGTATCATTCCTCACTAAAGATAAGCAAGCCGAGGTTCCACAGGAATACGTGAGGAATGGCTTCTCACAAATATCAGCCGTATTCTCCAAAGGCTTTGCCCATTTGACAGGAAGAGGCATGAACATACTGGTCTCTAATGGGTGTAATTGTGTTGGCAAGGTCTCCATACACTTAGCTTTTGACAGTAAGAGAGAACTCTGCTTCAATAACTCATGTCATTGTGGGGAATGACTTATCTACACTGGCAAAAAAAGCAACATCTATTTTCCTCTGCAACTAACAGAGCAACAGCTTTTTTACCTAGAAATATTCTGGGCTCATATCAACCTAAAATCTTGTGTGGACAAACTGAAGCTTAAAAAATGGAGTAAAAAAAAATCAAACCTAAGCACCCTCCAGCCTGTCCTGTGTGTAACATTATGTGTTTACATGGTTTCATCCACCTGTTCAATTCCCTTCTCTCTACAGGTCTGCTAACTAGTGAGTCCAGCACACCTCATTAGCATTTATATTCTATTGAGTGCTTCATTAGCTTTGGCATTGTATTAATAATAGCTGGGGAAAAATAAACTAGAGAGGGAAGCTTTGAAACGGAGACTACTTAGACTGTGATCAATTGAATAAATATACAATTTCATTTAAAAGACTGGATGAAAAATTGACCTGAATGTTACTCCCAATCAGCATAATATATGGAAATGAATGGAGGTGTCTTTGTTCACTGCTGCCCTTGCTGTTTTGCTGATTGAGTGATGATCATGCCTGTACCACTTTTTTTTTTTTTTTTTTTTTTTTTTTTTTTCCTTCTGATGGAGAGGATGTAGCACTGCTATCTCATTTATTGACAGGAATAACTACTGGCCTCTGTGTTTTCTACTGTCAGATGCCTGTTCTTGCAGTTCATGAATTCACGGCCACATTGTAGCTGTTCGGAGAGGATGTACATGACCATTTCTGATGTTAGACTGAGAAAAGCAGTGAGGAGTTGCAGAGACAGACTGTCCTGTGTAATGCTGTCTGCAGTGATATATGTGTCCCACAGATGCAAGGGCCTATATGCCTCCTTGCTTTCCATGTCTGTGATCCCCCTTCTTGATATGTTTCAAGAGGGGATGTCTGTACATGTGTTCATTATAATAGGTAGGCTTTTTAGTCATAGAATTAGAATTGTAGAATCAACCAAGTTGGAAGAGACCTCCAAGATCATCCACTCCAACCTAGCACCCAGCCCTATACAGTCAACTAGACCATGGCACTAAGTGCCTCAGCCAGGCTTTTCTTGAACACCTCCAGGGACAGCGACTCCACCACCTCCCTGGGCAGCCCATTCCAATTCCAATCACTCTCTCTGTGAAGAACTCCCTCCTAACATCCAGCTATACTTCCCCCAGCACAATTTGAGACTGTGTCCCCTTGTTCTATTGCTGGTTGCCTAGCAGAAGAATTGTGTAACTAATTATGTTTTCAGAGCAAAATTTGAGGTGTTAGTCCCTACTAGAAACAAAAGAGGGGAGCAGATCTGAGAGCGCTAAACTGGGACTTTGAAGACTGCACGGTTTTTCATCTGTGATCCACTGTGATTCTGGGAGTCTTTTCATCTCTCTACATCAGTCTTCCCCTTCTTCCTCCAATTATTTCCCAAAAGATTTTTGGGAACCAGAGGTGTATCTTTGTATGTTTATATATATTTTGGTAAATAATAATATTGGTCTCATCTTGAATAGAACTTAACAGCCTGAAAATGCCAGTGAGGAGTAATAATGATAAGAATTACAGTGTGCAAACAAGTGCCTGCTACAAGAACCTGCAGGTACTGGTTAGTGATCATGTATGTTCAAACATTACATTTTCATAGAATCACAGAATGTTAGGTGTTGGAACAGACCTCAAAAGATCATCTGGTCTACCTTCCCTGTTAGAACAGGATTACCTCAAGTAGGTCACACAGGAAGGTATCTAGGTGGGTTTTGAATGTCTCCAGAGAAGGAAATTCCACAGCCTCTCTGGACAGCCTGTTTCAGTGTTTTGTCACCCTCTCAGTGAAGAAGATTTTCCTTATGTTAACATGGAACCTCTTATGTTCCAGCTTGCATTCATTGCACCTTATCCTGTCATTGGACATCACTGAGAAGAGCCTGGCTCTATCTGTTCCCAACACTTGCTCTTCACTTGTTTATAAACATTAATGATTTCACCCCTTAGTCTCCTTTTCTCCAAGCTAAGAAGCCCCAGCTCCCTCAGCCTTTCCTCGTCAAGGAGATGTTCCACTTAAATCTTTGTGGCTCTCCACTGGGCTCTTTCAAGATATTCCCTGTCCTTCTTGAATTGAGTGGCCCAGAACTGGACACAATAGTCCAGATGGAGCCTCACCACAGAAGAGTAGAGGGGGAGGAGAACCTCTTTTGACCTACTAACCACATGCCTTATAATACACCCCAGGATACCACTGGTCTTCTTGGCCTCAAGGGCGCATTGCTGGCTTATGAATTATCCTTGGTGTTTGATTATTTCCTGGATCATACTTATATATACTTATCCTTTTTCTTATATCCCTGGACAGCCCAGCTAAAATTCAGTTTACAAGGACTTCATATACAAGCATATAACAAGCACTGGACACTCTACTTTGCCCATGATGTATGGCTTAGCTGGTTACTGTAAAGGAGCATCTGGGAGTTCCATAAGCTTTTTAGAAGGGTATGCCTCTTGTCACTGTAATTGACATAAGTGGTATGTGTTTCACCACTTAATTGGTGCCTTAATATATTTTCAGTGTGCAGCACTCTGCGATTCTGAGATTACTTTCACTTTGTGTGCGTAGAGGAAAATGTGAACATTGGGGACCAACTGCATGTCATTCGTACACCAATAATAGCTGGAAGCTACTCCACTCATCTATTCAAAGAAAAAAAAAAAGGAGAAGAAAAGATAACAAACCAGATGACACAAGAGACCACTTTCTTTTCTTGTTGTACCACAACAAGAACTATCATGAAATCATGGATTGTATGTGTATGGCAGATGTTGCAAAAGGAAAGAAGCTCCTGATCTATGCACTCCTCTATTGATCTTTCTGACACTGGAAACAGGAGAAAAACAGGATGCTGCACTTCTCAGAAATTCCTCTAGAGAAGGAATGTATAAAAATGCTCTCATCTTTCGCAGTTACAGCCTTCGAGTTTCTCTGCAAGGATTTAGCACTGAATATCCACTTCTGTATACTTTATGGGAAAGACCTGGTAGAATTCAGATTGATGGCTCTCTTTCAGTGGCATATTGCACAAGAAAGTTCAATTCAACCCTTGACATATTTTTGCAAGTCAAACAGAAATCACATTAAAACATATCCTCTGCAAGGCTGCCCTCTGCATAATACAATCAATATTGTTTAATTAAAGGATGATACTATTGATTCTAATTAAGCCAAATTGCCTACCTCATTCATTTACAGTTCATATGTGTTCCTAGAGACAAGATGATTTAGTACTTTTCATACTACTTTCCATGCACAAGAGAAATATACTTGCAGTAAAAAAATTCTGAGCTCCAGTGCCTCACATGTCATTTTTTTTCTCTTGATGAATGGACAGTTTGATGTGTACAAATGTAATTTAAGAATAATAAATTATGTGAGTGTGTGATCCCAATGTGCAAACATAGGGTTTTGGAAAATTGGATTTTAAGATGTTGGAATCATTAGATTACAAAAACAAAAACAAAAATCTCTGCAGCTATTAATGGTACACTTTAATATAGCTTGGAGCTAATATTTTTTCACTCCAAATAATCTGTCAGGAGATGGTTTCAGTGAGATACGTGCAAGCATTGTAGGCTGAGGTGTGCCAGGAGCATATTTATCACTCAATTTGAAGAGAGTAATCTAGGTTAGATTGATACAATATGCAACTTAATATGAACTGTGGAATGATTATTTTTCCTTTTCATTGTGGGAAGTGGCATGTAACCAAGGGTTAATGACCTTCAGTTCTCTGAAAAAACTACATTTTAATTCTTATTGGGTGATCATTTAAAGAGGCCACTATGTATGGGAGTATTTTTATGTTAACCTCTAGGATTCTTATGGCCTCAGGATGCTTTGCTTAATTACACAGTTTTATGTTTTCTTTTTTTTTTTTCCTAAGAAGAGCCATTAGACAGTAATTAGAATATTATGATATAGGCTGAAAAATACATTACCCAAGGGCTCTGTGTATGATTTTGCACAGGAGATACATTGTGTATCAACGAGTAATGGATTTGGAAGGCATTAAGTGTAAAGCATTTATGAGAAAATTTAAAACAAAATAAAAACAAGCAAAAGCAATGAAAAGCCTGCTGACATTTAATGAAAGCAGTGAGGTTTGTAAGTGTCAGCTGGTGTACTTGATTTATTTCTGAGGTAGACCTGATCTGATTTATTTTCTTAGTAACACCAGTAGATAGGCTTACAAGAACGGCTGTGTTATCATCTACATGGAAAATTTCAGCAAAGCAAATGTGGAAATTCCCAACAGGGTTTTACTAATACATAATTTGGAGCAATGAAATTACAGAGGATGGGAAATGTTGTGACAAATAGTGCAGCATAGATTGTTTAGGCAGATACCTGAAGTAATGAAAGCTTGCCAAAAATACTGTTACTGTGCCAGAGAAGAAAGTATAAATTGTTTTGTACCAGCCCCCTTGACTTATTGATTATCTGAAAGAAGCTTTGATCTTATAGCAAATTTTGCTGAGGGGGAGACTAGGAGTCATGCAGTAGTCAATGGACTTCAGATGAATACTTTTCCTGAAGCCAACCATTCAGAAGGGGATGTGGGTGATTTTATAATCCAGAGCAATTAAAAGACATATAATGTAGTTAGCATATTCCTGCTCCTTCTTCGTTGCAGAAATGTAAGACTAGATATTACAAAACCTCTCTTAAACCTCTAAACATGCAGGGGTGAATGTTGAAAATAGCTTAAAGACACTGGAAGCACATCAATATCTTCAAAACCAATCAACCTATCTATAAGGCTGCTCCTGTTCCTTGGAAAGTTGAATGAATAAATGAAAAGGAGAACCATGGTAATCCTTTCTAGTTATGATTAGCTCTGTTTGAGAGTTCTGGCAGACTAGAGAGGGACTGTTCTCCAAGCAGGGCTGCTACTAGTCATCAGCATTAGGTTCAATAGTTAAAATAAGGCAGGACTGGTTCAGCCATGCAAAGCAGCTCATATCTATATGACTTAACTGTTTCTACCAAGGTGGGTGACTTCTTCCATACATACAGCTGAGTAAGAATCACCAGGCTGGTCTGTGTCATGTCACACTTATCTCAGGGCTGGTCTGTGGACACTGGCTATGAATGTGCCAAGGAGCTTGCCAGCAGTTAGCTGGCATGGATGATCATGCACTGGTGCTTGAAGCTGTGTGCTCATTCTCTTTACTTTTTTAACATAGAAAGAACTGAAGTCATCATCGTCATCATCATCTCACAATGTTGCCACTTAATTAAATTAGGCAGAAAACTGTTGATTCTGTCTCCTGCAGTATCTTAGGTAGATTTGATGCACAACAGACAATGTCAAGCCACCAGTGAGATGAAAAATGGGGGGGTATTATCAGGAGATCAAATTAAGAGGTAAGGTACCTTGATATGTTGCATCATCTGCAAATTTCTACTCATATACAGTCAAATCTTGTTCCCACGTAATGATAACTGAGATGAGTCCTTACACAGGTACGGAGCAGCACAGAGTTTAGATTGCTTCATACATGAACAGAGATATAATCCCTGTAGAAAGTGAAAACATGGATTTGGAGGAGGCAGTGATGTGTAGTAATCTCAAAGCCATTTGGCTGATGGAAATATTTTGCAATAAAATGTTTGCTTTATCTCCAATTTCACCTATTCTTTGTTTGCTAGCCTTGTGTCTTCTGCATGCTGTGGCCAGCTATTTGATTACAGTGATGAAGAGAGCTGTGTGGCACTGAATTTCAGTTGTGCATCGATCTTGCTGGGAATTAATGGGGGGAGGGGGGATGGAAATCAATAGGAGCATCTTGGTCACCAGCCAGAGAAATAGGATGTAAGTGGCTTGGAGTTACTGTATGATGGGTCAGCTTAACAGGTGCTCTGGACAACTGACATGACAGAACATAATGGTCATTGTGGAGAGACAGCTAATAGTATTGACAGAAACACAGAGGCATTTGAAGACAAAAAAAAAAGATAAGAGAAACAGATTGAGATATCCATGGTGATGCCTGAGCCAAGTGACTTTTTAACACTTTCTGGATGAAGACCACTGGAAGATTGGTCTGTAGAGTGAATAGATAACTGATATTTTGCTTATATGTAACCAGACTGAGATAATTAGAGGATAATTTTGGTAGATGAAATACAATCCTATTATAAAAACAAGGAACAACTACCTGGGCTAGGAAAGAGTCCATTATAGTTCTCATTAATTAGGAAAAAAAAAGAACTCATTATTAATCTGCAGATTAAATGCATCAAATTATTCTGCATTTTATACATGGATTTACTGCTTGGCTTACCCTAGCGTACAGGAAAAAGGGATAACCACCAAAGGCAACTTTATTCTCTGGGAAAAGGAAGCAGGGATAATGTGCATGCCTAAAGCTTAATCAGAGATGCTGAAAGAGATCAGGTCTCAGACTCTCTCCCTCTCACAACTGTCTGCTTCTGCTTGGTGAATCAGGCTGCATTCGTTCTGCAGCACTGTGTAGAACACTGGACAGAACTGGGTCCTCATATCTGATACTCTGAAAGTGCATTTAGCCTCACTGTACCTTTATGTAGGCCATGCCAAGGACACAGAGGTGACTATGAATCACCAGCCTTATGATTTTTTTGGAACAAACCATGAGGATGAACTATGAAAAATCTCTTGTTTTCCACCTCTGTGTCTTGGAAGGACTGTGTCCTTCCCACGCTTTCCAGTAATTTTCCAGTTTGTGTAGGTACTGCAGGCTCCCTTATGGCTGCATCTCTCCTCTTCTGTATCTTCCATGGCTCCCTCAGAGTCCCAGAGGGTTCTTCTGGCTTAGCATCCTCAGATCCAATTAGAGAAGGTGCTCTCATCTTTTCTCCCCATAGGGTTGCAGAGGCCCAAGGATGAAGTGACAAGGAAAATGAGCACTTAGTCCACATGAAGCAACAAAACAGTGTGAGTCAGCAAAATACATTCACCTTCTGTCATCATCCATTTATACAAGTTTGTGCAATTTACACACAACATAAAAGAACAGGAGGAGAGGCTGAAGGACCTGGGGCTTTTTGGTATGGCAAAGAGAAGACTTAGAGGGGATCTAATCAATGCTTGTAAATATATGAGGGCTGGGTGTCCAAGAGGGAGGGGACACACTCTTCTCAGTTGCATTCTGTGATAGGACAAGGGGCAGTGGGTGTAAACTACAGCACAGCAAGTTTCACCTCAACATGAGGAAGGACTTCCTTACTGTAAGGGTCACAGACCACTGGGACAGGCTCCCCAGAGAGGTTGTGGAGTCTCCTTCTGTGGCCGTTTGAGCTGTTTTTCTAGCTCAGACATAGGGGAAAGATGAACACTCCAGGATAGGCCATATAATGGCAATAGATAGAAGGCCACACCTTCTCTGAAGACTTTCAAGACCCATCTGGATGCATTCCTGTGTGACTTGATTTTGGTCCTGCTCTGGCAGGGCGGTTGGACTTTATGGTCTCCGGAGGTCCCTTCCAACCCCTAATATCCTGTAATCTTGTGAACAGATATTCTATCTTATCCTAAGTGAACCATGTGTAACTGCCTACAGGAAAACATACAGAAGGATGTATGTGTATTTATGAACTGTCTCAATTTCTATACAGTCTTCATATATACCTGTGCTCTATAAAGCAAAATCATCTGGGGAGTCTATAGATTTCATCTGCACTATAGGGCTGATGAGGACTGTGTATCTCAATGTGCCTCTGCCTTCTAGAGATAGTATGTAGGTGTCTATCCCATCTCAGTGACCTCTGGTTTCCCTTAGGAATTATGAATTGCAAGTGCAATAGGAATGGAAGCTCGTTTACAAAGAAACTTCTAACCACAGGCGATAGAAGTCAAGATTCAAACTATGTGTTGGGTTTTAAGCAGGAAATGTGGTATTAGTATTGAAGTACAGTGAGCCAAATTGATCTGCTGTACTAGGTCCTGGTTTCAACACAATTGCAGCAGGGAGAACATTATCCTGTCTTGTCCAGCCAAGTGTCATGTTCCAGACTTCTACTGCCCTCTTTTTTTTGCCACAAGGTGAATTGCACAGCAGTAGGCAGGAGATTATCTGCTTGGTTCTTCCAGCAAACTCTTTGATTTCCATGTAGCAGCTGATGACCAGAGGTGTATTTCAGTAGTGCTCTATGTTGATGTTTCCAAGGTTTGTGAAAAAAAGCACCCCTTTTTGGTTTGCACGAGATTCAGCCCTGAAACTGAACGAGATTTAGGCTCATTTTGCACAGAGTTCAGCTGAGTTGCTTTATACTCCATGTTAACATAGAAACATCTCTCAATACACTCTTGTTCCCATGCCCACATGTATCTTTTACCATCCTTCACCCATCTCTATTCTCTATACCTAGCTCCATATTTTGGCAGCATTAAAAGCAGGAGGAAAAGTGGCATTCTTTCCCTCGGCTCTATTGGGCTGGGTGACAGGCTTATCTAGGATTTCAAAGAGCAGGATCTATCAGGATATGTCCTTCTTTTACACTTTTCAGCCACTAGATGTCTCTGATGCTGTAGAAAAATCCATTAAAAAATGGCATTTTGACCCTGGTAAACAAGAAAAACAAAGCTAGAAGTTGATCATTGTGGAGACTGTTTCGTTGCACCATAGTTTGTTGCTCTTCTCTCTGATAACTAACTCTTATTTCAAAAGGTCATGCTTTGTCTTTATCTCTCAGTAGTCATGGGCTCCTTTCCTCTTACTATCAAAGGTGAAACATTAATGCACTAATATGTTAAGTGTCCTCCTGCTCTACACAATTTCCACCTGAGAAACAGGTATCACACTTGTGATATTGTCTCCACTTTTGAAACAGGTCTTGGATCTTGCAGGGAATATAAAGGGCCAGAGAATACTCAGTGGACTGAGGGAAGTAGATTTGCTGATCATAAATCAGCACAGGATACAGAAAGCTCCTGGCAAGTTCAGAACACACGGAATTCAAGGGCAGTAGCAGAAGTATTAGCTGATCAACAGGTTTCACAACATTTTCTTTCTGCTCTTTTTTCTCCCCATTTACCATTGGGAAAAAAAAACCCCAACAACAACTATGTTGCACAGCAGTTGGAAGAAAAAAAAAGTTGAAAACTTAAGAAACTATTTTCCTGCTCAGGTTCAGTAGTGTGCCATAGATGTTACCACAGTGCTATGGTTGGATATAGAAGCTTCTAAGGGACATTGAAAGATGTGTCCTTAGATTTTAGGATATGTGAGAACTAAGACATTTGCAACCATGATCTTGAAGGTATTGCAAAAAATTGAGTCAATGGGACTAGGACAGCCTGATCATGGGTTAACTCAAGTATGTGCAACTCTTCTCCCAGGCAACCAGCAACAGAACAAGGGGACACAGTCTCAAGTGTGCTGGAGGAGGTATAAGCTGGATGTTAGGAGGAAGTTGTTGCCAGAGAGAGTGATCTGCCATTGGAATGGGCTGCCCAGGGAGGTGGTGGAGTTGCTGTCCCTGGAGGTGTTCAAGAAAAGCCTGGCTGAGGCACTTAGTGCCATGGTCTAGTTGACTGGCTGGGGCTGGGTGCTAGGTTGGAGTGGATGATCTTGGAAGTCTCTTCCAACCTGGTTGATTCTATGATTCTATGATTCTATGAAGACAGGACATATTTGGATATTTTATTGAGAAAAGCCATGGTATGCTTAATGGGCTTCAAAAGGGAAGTAATTTGGAATATATTTCTCTTTTTTTGACCTTTCTATCTTTCCTAAGAACCCTTGCACTTTTGAATAACCTTAGTTCAATTTGTAGACCTATCTTTTAGAGACCAATCTATGAATTATTTCTGGGGATAAACTTTTAAAAGTTCTTCTGTAAGCTACCAGTGCTCACAGAATACAGTACCTGACTGTCAAACACAAAGTGTATCATAGAATCATAGAATCAACCAGGTTGGAAGAGACCTTCAAGATCAGCCAGTACAACCTAGCACCCAGCCCTAGCCAGTCAACTAGACCATGGCACTAAGTGCCTCAGCCAGGCTCTTCTTGAACACCACCAGGGATGGTGACTCCATCACCTCCCTGGGCAGCCCATTCCAATGCAAATCACTCTCTCTGCCAACAACTTCCTCCTAACATCCAGCCTAGACCTCCCCTCGCACAACTTGAGACTTCTGTTGCTGGTTGCCTGGCAGAAGAGACCAACCCCCACCTGGCTACAACTTCCCTTCAGGTAGTTGTAGACAGCAATGACATCACCCCTGAGCCTCCTCCTCACTCTTCACTCTGAATCTGTACTCTCAGCTATGAACTTTATGTGATTATCAGTAGTATGCACACACAGAGCATTTTATATAGCACTTTCTCAACCAGCACATTTGTTGTATTTGACTTCAAAAAGCCATACATGCATTCCAGTTGTACTCCCAAAATGCTGGTCAAAAGAAAAGCCTGCTTTTCACTTAAGCCTCAACCAGATTCAACAGTGACATGTCCTTTACATAATATGCTCTGTACACTTCTGCCTCTCCCTAGAAATGTATATGTCTTCTTTGCTACAAGGGAATGCTTACACTGGTACACTTATACAATTTTTTTCTGTAGCCCAACATTTTGCTCTTTGGTCCTTGCTTGATACTCCTTTTCATAGAATCAACCAGGTCGGAAGAGACTTCCAAGGTCATCCAGTCTAACCTATCACCCATCCCTATCCAGTCAACTAGACCATGGCACTAAGTGCCTCAGCCAGGCTTTTCTTGGTGGAGTTGCCATCCACCTCCAGGGATGGCAACTCCACCACCTCTCTGGACACCCCATTCCAATGTCAGTCACTGTCTCTGTCAAGAACTTCCTCCTAACATCCATCCTATACCTCCCCTGGCACAACCTGAGGCTTGTTTTCTGTTTCCTTAGACACAGCATGGCTCTTCTAGCCAGCATTGCTTCTCTCTTGCTATTGATTGTTAGGATGTCTGTGCTTTTTGTTTCTCTCTGCTTGTGTTTTCATATAAATTAATGGTATTGGGGGTTCTACTGGCAGAGGTCTTTGAGACCAGTTCCTGGTACTTTGATCAGAATACATTTGTGTCCTTATCTGTCATGCTGCATCACAGCTTGGGAAGCATAAAGCATCACACAAACATTTTTAATTTCAGCAAGCAAATGCAAAAGCATAGTTCTTTATGGGGTTTGGCAGAAATCGCAGGCTATACAGATACTCCCAGTGTTGAAAAGTGGGAATACTGTAGAAAATATTGTCTGGCTGCAAGCAGAGTAGATGTCTAGTTTTTATGCCTGGCTACTTCTCATTGAAACAGAGCCAAATTTAGTAGATCAGGATAACAGAGGACTGAATCTCTTGAATTGAGTCTATGTAAATATTGCCTTAAGTTAGTTGTCAGCACCTAAGTGTCCAGTGTAATTGGATGAATTGGTTGGTAGATATGATGCAGAACCTACACAAGATCTCTGTCCTGGTGTGACAGCTGGTGTCCAGACACTTTGTTCTAATGCATTTGAAATTATACTAACCCATGGAAGCAGCCAAATCCAGCTGAAGACACTCAAACTGAGCACTCAAGGCAAGATTAACCTCATCCAAATGTAACTGTCTAGAGGAGATGTCTAGGCAAGCTCATCATTCAAACAGGGTGAACTCAGTTTCCACATGCAAAGTGTTTTCTGTGATTTGAAATGATCTAAGATATTCCACCTTGTCTCTTCTTGCTGAGGCAGAAGAACAGCTGCTGATCCTCTGGCATATATGCTGGCCCTTTATGGATGCCTTGGATACTCCAGGGTTTCTGAAATGGGATGAAATATATGTGTGTGGGCATCTGAGTATCTTTCTTAGGCTTCCTTTGTAAACAAGAGAGAGGAAAAAAGATTAAGTAGGCTCCAGAGAGCTATCCATCTCACTTTAAGGAAGGTTTCTGAGATAGTAGAATGAATTGTTCCACAAAACTGCCACTGATTCTCCAGTTATATAGATAAGGTGTACATAAATGCTTTGTAATAGGTACATAATTTTTAGAATCTAGGAGGAATGAATCTGTAGAGGCCTGATATATCTGGAACTAAAAGTCATAGGCAAATGTTATATACATTTTAACTATGATACTTGATATTTCCATTCCAAACCCCATCTTATTTTGTTCTACCTACAGATCAATGACTATAGCCTCTTAATGATCTCCTTTTCCATTATACAGATGAAATACAACACCAAGTGAAAAGTGACTTTGGAGCATTGCATTGGACATTAATAATATGTTATGAATTATGAATATTGATTTATGTATGAATATTAATTTTTATTATTAATATTGACAAAGCAGGGAAATTCTATGAGATTCTTTGGATTTTCTGTTGACAGGAAGCAATTGCACAGAATTAAACAGTTTAAACAATCGGAGCTTGGAAAATAGGAACGTGAAACCATGCTTATGGAGTCCTGGCATTCACTCCAGCATAGGTACTCAGAATGTTTTTGGTCCCTGACTAAGCCTCCTGTATCAAAAATGCTTTCAAACTCGTGATAATGATCCTGGGGTAAAATACAAAATATTGCAGGCAGAGGAAGGAGAGGAGAGATGCTGCTGAGCTGCCAGTGTTAGCTGCATACATGCGACTGCCTTGATTCCTGGTTAATGAGCTATGAATGAGGAACGACAGAGAGGCTCAGTGTAGAAAGGCTGAATGTAAAAAGGCAGTTACTAAATCACCCCCCTTTAAATGCTTCAGTTTGAAAATCAAACTGGCCAATAGGCACTAGCACCCTTGTTCTGGCCAATGAATTCAAACCTTCGTGCCTCGTTTGACCATGTAGGCATGTTGAAGGGCAGCACAAGGCACCTGACATATGGTGTTAAACCTCTAGCCCTCAAGGCTTTGCTCATCTGACTCAACTTCCCAGGATTTCCTTCAACAGGAGGAGGAGAGCAAGGGCTAAACCAGCCTGGCAGGACATATGCTCTACCAGGACAAGCATAGCCAGTGGGAAGTGATGCGTGTCTTAAAAGGACAAGTAAGAATGCCAGCACCTAAGGTCTCCCACACTACATGGGAAATTTGAAGCAAAAAAGGCATAGCTTAAAGATGCAAGATCATAGAATCATAGAATCATAGAATCAACCAGGTTGGAAGAGACCTCCAAGATCATCCACTCCAACCTAGCACCCAGCCCTAGCCAGTCAACTAGACCATGGCACTAAGTGCCTCATCCAGGCTTTTCTTGAACACCTGCAGGGACAGCAACTCCACTGCCTCCCTGGGCAGCCCATTCCAATGGGAAATCACTCTCTCTGGGAAGAACTTCCTCCTAACATCCAGCCTATACCTACCCCGGCACAACTTGAAACTGTGTCCCCTTGTTCTGTTGCTGGTTGCCTGGGAGAAGAGGCCATCCCCCACCTGGCTACAATGTCCCTTCAGGTAGTTGTAGACAGCAATGAGGTCACCCCTGAGCCTCCTCTTCTCTAGACTAAACAACCCCAGCTCCCTCAGCCTCTCCTCATAGGGTTTATGTTCCAGACCCTTCACCAGCTTATTTTTTTTTTATCAAGTGACATCTCCTGAGCAGGTAGAACTCTCAGTAAATCCTGTATAGGGAGAAATCAAAGTTATGGATTCCAATCATCAGGGAATAGTGATTAGCTTCTGGTATGCTTCTAGCTGGACAAGAAATGGTTATAGTATAGCCAGTTTTAACACAGCAAATACAAGCCAAGACAACAAGCTCCTTGGTCTTCCTCGTCTTCAAGGCAAATTTGTTGCAACATGGTAAAATGAAGAGCTGGAAAGTAGACATATATAAAATGTGGTTGCAGGATATGAAGCAATAATGACAAGCAGATATTTTATAAATCACTATTACCAGGTGATAACACAGGAGGAATAAGAACAGTTGACCTAGCCTCCTTTCTACAGACAGCTAAAATGAAGCCCAGAGTTTGAAGTCACAGAAGAGGCTAAATGCAAGGCAGCCGACAGCACACCGCTGCTGTGACTTCTCTACCCTGCCTTCTGTGATAAATCTTGTGTGTTGATGTTAATCTCAACCTACATTTAATGATCTGTTTTCTTCTCATTTCAACAGTATTTTTAGCCAACTAAGAGATGGATGCTGATCAACTAGAGAACCTGAACAACTTTTTCATACTGATTTTTGTTCTAGTTTATAAATAAGTTAACGAGTTCCTATAAATAGGTGTAAGTGAAATCTCTTTCCCTTTTTTTCCTTCCTTTTTTTTTTTTTCTGATTAATTTCAAGCATGAGATAAGATTTCTTGGCTTTTCTTTTAATTTAAAGAGCGTGCAATGAGCTAGAAAAGCAGCATGTATCAGAAGAAGCAGATGCAATGGATTCAATCCTATGAAGACAATTTTCTAAACATCTGTTATGGTTGTAAAGTACTAAAATTGAGACAGAAACGTTAATGAATGGCTTGGTACACTCAAGAATACATCTTAGAATCTCTTTAAAAATTGTGCCAAACATATTTCACAAAGTCAGACTTACCTCCTGCAAAAGACCTGGGCCAAGTGTTTCTTTTCCACCAAAAATAGGTGGGAAAAGTTGAAATGGGGTACAGAACTGGCCTCTTGTTTTGGCTGTGTGTAGCATACCTGTAGAAGAAATTACTTTTGATTACACTTCTGTAGAGGTAGTGCAGTATGAGGCTGTAAGCAAGAAAACACAGGACAGGACTTAAAACTGCACAATGTAAGAAAGACTCTCCAGGTTTAAACATCCAGACAGTTGCATGGAGAGTGGGGGATTACATCCAGTAAATTAGTCCAGAATCATAGAATCATAGAATCAACCAGGTTGGAAGAGACCTCCAAGATCATCCAGTCCAACCTAGCACCCAGCCCTAGCCAATCAACTAGACCATGGCACTAAGTGCCTCAGCCAGGCTTTTCACAGTATCACAGTATCATCAGGGTTGGAAGAGATCTCACAAATCAGCAAGTCCAACCCTTTACCACAGAGCTCAAGGCTAGACCATGGCACCAAGTGCCACATCCAACCTTGCCTTGAACAGCTCCAGGGACGGCAACTCCACCACCTCCCCGGGCAGCCCATTCCAGTGTCCAATGACTCTCTCAGTGAAGAACTTTCTCCTCACCTCCAGCCTAAATCTCCCCTGGCGCAGCCTGAGGCTGTGTCCTCTCGTTCTGGTGCTGGCCACCTGAGAGAAGAGAGCAACCTCCTCCTGGCCACAACCTCCCCTCAGGTAGTTGTAGACAGCAATAAGATCACCCCTGAGCCTCCTCTTCTCCAGGCTAACCAATCCCAGCTCCCTCAGCCTCTCCTCGTAGGGCTGTGCTCAAGGCCTCTCACCAGCCTCGTTGCCCTTCTCTGGACACGCTCAAGCATCTCAACGTCCCTCCTAAACTGGGGGGCCCAGAACTGAACACAGGACTCAAGGTGTGGTCTAAGCAATGCAGAGTACAGAGGCAGAATGACCTCCCTGCTCCTGCTGACCACACCATTCCTGCTGCAGGCCAGGATGCCACTGGCTCTCTTGGCCACCTGGGCACACTGCTGGCTCATGTTCAGGCGGGTATCAATCAGCACCCCCAGATCCCTCTCTGTCTGGCTGCTCTCCAGCCACTCTGACCCCAGCCTGTATCTCTGCATGGGGTTGTTGTGGCCAAAGTGCAGTACTCTGCACTTGGAGCTATTGAACCCCATCCCACTGGACTCTGCCCATCTGTCCAGGAGGTCAAGGTCCCACTGCAGAATCCTTCTTGAACACCTCCAGGCACAGCAACTCCACCACCTCCCTGGGCAGCCCATTCCAATGCCAATCACTCTCTCTGGCAAGAACTTCCTCCTAACATCCAGCTTATACCTCCTCCAGCACACATGAGACTGTGTCCCCTTGTTCTGTTGCTGGTTGCCTGGGAGAAGAGACCAACCCCCACCTGGCTACAGCCTCCCTTCAGGTAGTTGTAGACAGCAATGAGATCACCCCTGGGCTTCCTGTTCTGCAGGCTGCACACTCCCAGCTCCCTCAGCCTCTCCTCACAGGGCTGTGTTCCAGACCTCTCACTACCTTCATCACCCTTCTCTGGACAGAGGCAGTAAGTAGAGGACTTGTGTGGAGCTGTAGGAAAGTCATGTTATTTCATTCTGATCTAGCACTCTTTTAGGTGAATGGATTTTGCCAGTTGGAGGCACATGAGTACACAAATTTTCAGTTGAACTGCATAGCAAGAAGGCTTTTGAAATGGTAGGAAAATGTCCCTTCTGTGTATTTTGCCCTGTATCCTGAGTGGGGCTTGACAGATGCCTTGTCTTTGGCATGTAGTCAGACAGAGCTAAATTCCTGAATCTAAACTGTCCAGCAGGGAGGATGGCAGCCCTACTCTGTTGTTAATTATGTGCAAGACAACTTTCCCAGGGCCCACTCCAGTCTCTGTATGTGCTTCTGGTTAGCTATGAAGACCTCTTTAACCATTATTTGTCCATAATAGATTATAACAAAGGAAGAACAACACCAGAGGGAGGTGAAAGATGCAGGAAAGACTGCCTGAGACTGCCTGGGACTGCAGTGGGTTTGGGTTGCAAATGTATATGAAGCAAATGGAGGGAGAGTCTGATGACTGCAAAATGGATTATTATCCTCTAGCTTTTAATAAAAAAACAGTAACCTTCCTGTAATTTGTGACCATATAATGTAATATTCCCCTTGTACACTCCTTACACTACTGTAAAAATATTGCTATTCTTCATTGTTCTCAGCACAGATTTGAGAGCAATTTCTGTCTGCTGGTCTCACAGAACAGTTTTATAGGGGTTCATTTGACCAGATGCAGACATATACATTTGAGTTAGTTGTCTTGGCTACTTTTGCTTCCTTGGCTTACTTTCAGGGTGATTGCAGACTGTAATGTGTGATTCATTTTGTCCTAACACCAGTCAGATGGATCTGACTGGTTCTACTTCTTCACAGTGACTGCAACAGCAGTCAGGTTAAGGTAACTGGCTCACATGTTCATAGAATCATACAATCATAGAATCAACCAGGTTGGAAGAGATCTCCAAGGTCATCCAGTCCAACCTAGCACCCAGCCCTAGCCAGTCAACTAGACCATGGCACTAAGTGCTTCAGCCAGGCTTTTCTTGAACACCTCCAGGGACAGCAACTCCACCACCTCCCTGGACAGCCCATTCCAATGGCAAATCACTCTCTCTGGCAAGAACTTCCTACTAACATTCAGCTTAGACCTCCCCCACAACAACTTGAAACTGTGTCCCCTTGTTCTGTTGCTGGTTGCCTGGCAGAAGACACCAACCCCCACCTGGCTACAACCTTCCTTCAGGTAGTTGTAGACAGCAATGAGGTTCCCCCTGAGCCTCCTCTTCTCCAGGCTAAACAACCCCAGCTCCCTCAGCCTCTCCTCATAGGGTTTGTGTTCCAGGCTTCTCACCAGCTTCATTCCCTTCTCTGGACATGTTCATGACCATGTTAGAAATGTTTAAGGATAGAAGGGAAAACTGTTTTTTTCTGTGAGTTACTATGAGGTCTTTAGCAACAATTTACTTCTTAAAAAAGCCTTCAACTCATATTTAGTACAGTTAATGGAAAGGAACTAAAGTGTCCTCGGGAACATGGAGTGCTGGTGATTTACAAATGATGTCTCTTAACTAGGAAAATAGCCATATTTAATTTTCTTAAAGAGAAATAGTGTTTACTGGTTATGTCAAAGTCAACAGTAAGTGGCTTAATATTAACATATAGGAATTATAAATGTTTTATTGTGGGGTTTACCTCTGGGTTTTTTTTATTTGTTTGTTTTGCTGTGGTTTTGGTTGTGTTTGTTCCTTCTGCATGCAGAGGGCTCCTCTACATGCATCTTACCTTCCCCATTTTGGCTAGGATGCCTAAGCTGTAGTTCTTTTCCAGCTTAATTACATAGTTAGGAGAGGTTTTGACAGATTATACAGCTGTATGCATTTAGTCATGGCACACAGAATTATTATTTCCTAATTATTCTGGTGTGTTCCCCAAAAGCTGACAAGCCACAGACAGAATCCTAACTCTTAGGTACATACTTCACAGGAAAACAAGTAATTTTTCTGAGTTTTTATGATGAAGACATTTGGTATGTTTCTGTTCTTCTTTTGCTTTTCTTAGTTGTGGCTGGTTTTGGTTTGTTTTTCCTCAAAAAGAAGAGTTCCAGAGTAAAGGCAGCATTTGCTAATCTAATAAAAATGCATTATTGCATTTAATAGTCCCTCATTTTAAGAAAAAAATATTCTCATACTCATTCTCACTTCTATTTATTAAAGACACTAAATGTGTCCCAGGGCAACTTATCAAGTTCATAGAATCATAGAGTCATAGAATCAACGAGGTTGGAAGAGACCTCCAACATCATCCAGTCCAACCTAGCACCCAGCCCTAGCCAGTCACCTAGACCATGGCACTAAGTGCTCAGACAGGCTTCTGTTGAACACCTGCAGGGACAGCAACTCCACCACCTCCCTGGGCAGCCCATTCCAATGCCAATCACTCTCTCTGGCAAGAACTCCCTCCTAACATCCAGCCTATACTTCCCCCAGCACAACTTGAGACTGTGTCACCTTGTTCTATTGCTGGTTGCCTGCAACACTGCATGGCTGCATAGGATTTTCTCTCAGGATAAGGCACAAGCAGACAGAGGAAGGGAAGTGCAGAGTGATGACACACAGGAATGTGCCTAGAACTTATTCAAAGCTGTTTTCTGAAGACTATTCCTTCCTTAAAGTGCCTGAAATGCCAGAAGATAAAAATGAGTTGATGCAAAAGCAGGAGGCAATATCTTTAGAGAAACTGTGTATAGATAACTCTTGGTCTCAAGAGATACTTTGCTTTAGGAGCAGCTGTGGATTGGGGCTTAGAATTTTATTTATTTTTTTTTTAATGGGGGAAGATTTGCAAGAATGTATTTTGTGATTATACTTGGGTTGGGTTTTTTTAACTTTCTAGATAGTGCTATTTTTTTGCCTCAGAATAACTAATTCTTGTGGTAATAATTGGTTAAGAGTTAGGAGCATGCTTTCTTTTGCCCAAAATATATGCCTGTAATCAGGTGGAAAGATGAAGAAATGCTATCAGTTTCTGAGATCACCTGCATCCTTACTGTGCTTGTTTGAAGCTAGCTGGAATATTTTGGTGAGAAGAATTAGATTACAGGCTGTGGAAAGGAAACAATGGTGATGTCTACTTCACTCATAGGCTTGCTGAGATGTATAAAACCAAGAACATAAATATAGATAACAGAGTTGCTCTCTGGCTGCCTGCACTTTTCTCCCTACCTTGCTGTCTAACTAATCCTTTTACTTCCCAACCTCCCTGGCCAATTCCCCAAACTCATTTTGAATGTAAGGCAAAGTCTGGGATAAGGTAGAAGGGTGGAAAAGAGGTGGAAGGATAGTTGGGAGCCCCTCCTGGGGACTGGTTTCTGGGAGGGCTGTTGTGTTTCTGTATTACTTTTTAACTTTTCTATGTCTGTCTACAGCTGTATATATTGTGTATTGTGCTAAGCTGTAAATATAAAGCTTCACTCTAATTTCCTCTTTGGCTGAATCTATTCTAGGTGATTTCATAAGAGTGGGGTGGGGGCTAACAGCCAAACCATCACACTTACACAGCAAAGTGTCTGAAGGTATCCCTGAAATAGTTGGATCAAGACCTGAATGAGTGGAGGGAGAGTGGGGTGGGTGGGAAATCTCCTTTATTTAAGAAAGCCCAAGGGTATCACAGAAAACTTTTCAGGGGAAATTTCCCTTCTACATCATTTAATATCTTTGTCTAGTTTAGATGAGCCCACAAATCCTAATTTCATTTTTGCTTCATAATAAATCAGCCCACATCTTTTCATTGATTCTTTAAACAGTCTTACATACTGTACTAGAGTAACATCCAGAAACAGCCTTTTTGGATTTGTAGTTAAGTGATAACAAAGACTGATATCAAAGGCAGCTTTGGAAGAATGAAGATAATATATGGCTTTTTGTCCCTTCTCAGCAGCTTATAGGCGACATCAGTACTTTCTCAGGCTCCAATGAGCCTGCTGGCATTCTAAGGATGTTTAAAATTAGTGCTAACATTGTCTCAAACGGTCTGTTCAATACTCTTAAAAATTAAGCACAAGCTGGGACTGAAGGGAGCTGTAATAGGCAACTTAGTACCTTCATTGTGTTGCACTTCAGACAAGTGATTTCCAGGTGCATTGCTTTGTAACTGGATGACTGCTGAGAGCACAATCAGTAACAAATTTCATCTTCTTTCTCTGTGTAACACAGTTGGCAACTAATCGCTTTGCAAAATGGAAAGTCTTGCAGAAGAGTGTAAGCCTCTGGGAGTGTTAACATAACCTTGTAGCTCTGATTAACAGGCTTCCAGATGCTAGATTAATGAGTGGGTCTGAAAAGTTTGCATCAGCATAAGCTTCACTCTTGCTGCAAGCAGTAAGCTTTGTTGCTAGCACACTGCAGTAAAGGATGAGAGGAGCTGTGGCATGTGAAAAGCGTTGTGCAAAAGAAACCCCACATAACATCTAGATACTAAAATGTGGGGTTTTTTTTTCCCCCAGCAACAAAGCCTCTCCAAGCTGAGATAAATCCCCTTCTGGTGCTCATTTTAGTCTCAGAAGTGCAATGTGTTGTCCTATTTCTATAGTAATTTCATTTATGTCTGCATTATCAAGAAGAATAATCTCAAAAACTGAAACAAAAATGAGCCAAAGAGAACAGATCATCACTTTGCTCCAGTGCACCAAAACGGTGAGTTTAAAAGGAAGTAACATACCCTATACATAGACACTTTAGAAAGATACTGAAAGATACTGGAGAAGAGGAGGCTCATTGCTGTCTACAACTACCTGAAGGGAGGCTGTAGCCAGGTGGGGGTTGGTCTCTTCTCCCAGGCAACCAGCAACAGAACAAGGGGACACAGTCTCAAGTTGTGCAAGGGGAGGTCTAGGCTGGATGTTAGGAGGAAGTTGTTGCCAGAGAGAGTGATTGGCATTGGAATGGGCTGCCCAGGGAGGTGGTGGAGTCACCAGCCCTGGAGGTGTTCAAGAAGATTTTAAGGCACTTAGTGACACGGCCTAGTTTATCGGGTAGGGCTGGGTGCTAGGTTGGATTGGATGATGTTGGAGGTCTCTTCCAACCTGGTTGATTCTATGATTCTATGAATAAGGAGCTGCTAGATGAGACTGACAAATGGTGACAGCACTGAAGACTGGGTAGAGTTGTGCGGTGGGTTTGAGAAATCTCCTCCCCCTCTCCCCCTAAAATAAAATCTACTAGGCTAGCCCAGACAGTTCAGAATTAACATGAAGCTATATTTTACAGCCAGTTAAATTTACAAGCATATATAAAAAAATGTATTTACATGTATTTACAGTTATATACAATTATTTATAATTTAGAAACAATATAGAAATCAAATCCTGGACAAAGAAAGCTCAGAAGGGGCCAACACCACCTTCTTTCCCCCCACTAGATAGAAAACCATCAAGTTCTCATGTGTTATCTTGTCAGTGAAGATTAGTATTCAGTCACACACAGAGGAGCAGTGGAGGAGGTGGAAGCCAGAAGGCAAAGAGGACAAAGAGTGGGAAATTACAGAATCACAGAACTGGAGAGGTTGGAAAGGACCTCCAGACACCATTGAGTCTAACCTCCCTGCCAAGGCAGGATCCTGTAGGGTAATTCACACAGGAATACATTGAGATGGGTTTTGAAAGTCTTCAGAGAAGGAGACTCCACAACCTCTCTGGGCAGCCTGTTCCAGTGCTCCATCACCTTCACTGTAAAGAAGCTTCTTCTCACGTTGAGGTGAAACTTTCTGTGTTCCAGTTTGTATCTGTTGCTCCTTGTCTTATTGCTTCTGACCACTGAGAAGAGATTGGCCCCATCCACTTGTTTCTCTATCACTGTTTTATCCCTCTTAGCAAACCAATGAATGATATGGACTTTATCATTATTTTCCATTTACAACAATACTTTGCTCATTCACTCTATAGTCAAAAGAATGTCCAAAAAGTTCCTTTCTCTTGTTCCTAATTTATAACCAAATCAGGGTGTTAACTCTTAAACTACTACAGGTTCCACCAAAATTACTTATTTTTACTTCACTGTGTCATAGCAGAGCTCTTACCTGAGCATATGCTGATTTTTTTTAACTTATTATTGTGCCCAGGCCAAGTGCATGTTTATAGTTTGGGTTCAGTGGCTGATTAGTTCAAGCCAGTCAATGGCAACAAAATAATGGGACGGACACAGTCTCAAGTTGTGCCAGGGTAGGTCTAGGCTGGATGTTAGGAGGAAGTTCTTCACAGAGAGAGTGATTGGCATTGGAATGGGCTGCCCAGGGAGGTGGTGGAGGCACAGTCCCTGGAGGTGTTCAAGAAAAGCCTGGATGAGGCACTTAGTGCCATGGTCTAGTTGACTGGATAGGGCTGGGTGCTAGGTTGGACTGGCTGATCTTGGAGGTCTCTTCCAACCTGGTTGATTCTATGATTCTATAAGCTAAGTCAGAGGTGTCATCCCTTCAGTGCCATTTCTGCACACTGCCAAGCAAAGGAAACAATGTGGGAAGTACCCTGGAAATAAATTTGTTTCCTTCTGAGCAGCTCATATGATGGCATACAAGGACATTCCCCACATGTTTACCTTGCCTTTTGAAATTTGCTCTCTGTCTCTGGTCAGTTATTTTTCTGAGTCCTTAAATGAACTTTAGTGCTGCTGCTTGTACTGTAGTGCAATCGTTTATCTGTCCACAGAGGCTGCTTTGGCTGTCAGCTCACACTATATATTTTGCAGTGCCTGCTGCAGACTTGTTTTGTCTTGAACTGTCAATCTATTCCTCTGTGGAAAGGAAAGATTTAATGAAAAATGGCAACAAATATGGTACTACTACCATAGTTATTTCCTGATCAAAGAGTAAACTTATTGGCAAGAAAATAACTGACTGCTGTCTCTAGGCTAATTTTTATTGGGTTCATAAATGTTTGCCTTGTGTTATTTCACACTTTCTGTGCTGAATAAGATTAAGACCTGTTACTGCTTGTATGCCATGCTATGAAGCCTTCTAGCTAACCGAGCAAATGAAGCTGTGATGCCAGCAGTGCTGATTTTTGTAAGGACTCAGGACAAGCATGATGATTTTAATATGTAGGATAACCTGGGCAGAAGAACATGCAGAAGAAGAAGACATGTTGCTCCCAGGCAACCAGCAACAGAACAAGGGGACAGAGTCTCAAGTTGTGCCGGGGGTAGGTCTAGGCTGGATGTTAGGAGGAAGTTGTTGCCAGAGAGAGTGATCTGCCATTGGAATGGGCTGCCCAGGGAGGTGGTGGAGTTGCTGTCCCTGGAGGTGTTCAAGAAAAGCCTGGATGAGGCACTTAGTGCCATGGTCTAGTTGACTGGCTAGGGCTGGGTGCTAGGTTGGACTGGCTGATCTTGGAGGTCTCTTCCAACCTGGTTGATTCTATGGTTCTATGATTCTATGTCAGCAACTTTGTGAATGACAGAAAAGCCTCATTACAGAGAGATGTTCATAGATACATTTACAGCAGCTTTTAGCAGCACTGATCTCACAAGGCTGCCTTTTCTCCTCTGTGCCAGTTTGAAGCTAGCTAGAATGTTTTGGTGAGAAGAATTAGATCACAGACTGTGATAGAGAAACAGTGCGATGCCTGCTTCACTCATAGGCTTTCTGAGATGTATAATAACAAGAATCCAAACAATAAGGCACTTCTCCTGCCTGGGAGCTCTGAGCTGCATTTTTCTCTCTAGCCTCTCTGCCATTTCTCTGATTAATCTACTTTGCCTCCTACGCCCCCGGCTGAATCTCCATTCTTCCCTGGGACTTGGGTAAGGTTGAGAGGGGTGGGAGAAGGTGGAAAGGCAGTTGAGAGCCCCTCCTGGAGACTCAAGTTTCTGGGAAGGCTGTTGTGTTTCTGTATTACCTTTTACCTTGTCTATTTCTGTATATAATTGTATATACTGTAAATATCTGCTTGTATATTGAACTAACTTGAAAATATAAACTTCATTCAAATTTTCAGAGCCGGCTGAGTCTAGTCTGGGTGATTTCCAAAGTGTGGGGGGGCATGGAACACCCAAACCATCACATCCTCTGAAATTCCTGCATGTTTCTGCCTCCAGAGTGACTGAGAACTCACTGCCTGATGGCTCACTGCAGCTGTGTTACAAAGTGTAGGTCCAATCTGCCATTCCCCACAGAGCTATCATCTTTACAAGTGACAAATGGAAATAATTCCTTGTTTTGACCTGAATTTTAGGATGCAGCAAGCCCCTTCTCTGTGATTAGAGACCAAGACTCCCTAGGCTTTCCACTATGAATTTGATTCCCCTGCTGTAGGCCTGTGTCAGCTTTGCAGCAGCAGTTCCACCAGGGTGGAAGGAGGAATGAGAAAACGAGCGTTTCCAATAGCTTACAGGCAGCATTTGCAGCTGACACTGATGCTTTGCCATCTGTGTGCTTGGTGTTTACAGTACCGACTGCGGTGAAATTATGATCGAAGAACAGCTCAGTAACATATTCTGTTGATCGATTTTGTTCCAGAGTATCTGCCTCTAGGGCCAATTTGTGACTTCACCTGAGCAGTGAAGTCATCTTGGATTCTAATTTTATCATCTCTTGTTCAACCAGCAGCTGTAAATGGCACTTTTCAGTCTCGGAAGCACTTTAGTCCTGATGCTGACTATAGTCCTCTAGCCAATAATAACATCAAGCCAAATTCAGGTGTAGAAAACCTGCATTAAATGGAAAATTATTTAGTACAGTAATTGAATATTGAAAGTCCTTGTCAGCTTGCATACACATCAGACAATTTGTCATCTGTGGATTAATCCCCCTGGTCTCCAAGGGTACTAATATGTCTAGTTGCAGGAGAATTTGTTTAATTCATTTGCTCTTCACCAACCACTATTTGCTCTTTTCATGTCACTGCTGGATAGATTTATTCAAATACAAATGACGGGGACATCGCTCCAAAGTTCCAGCACTGGGTAATTTGTTACAACGAAGCCACTGCTTGAGGGACTTTGGAGATACAGCCTTTATTTCACTAACTGTCAGGTTATTCCCTTTCCAAAACCTACCTGCAACTATTGATCTTAATAAATACAGGACAACAAGTAAACCAGGCTATTACGAACAAGCAAACAAACAGCTATTGGATGTGGGGAAAAAGAAATGCTACTGACTACTGTTAGAAAGTCTCTGTGTCTTTTGGGATCACTTTACACCTATAAATTATTTATTGTTTTTTGTTTCACTAATAGACCTTGAAGTGCTCCTGCCAGGCCTTGCTGAGCTGCTGTGGAGCCACTGAGACCTAAGCAGTCAGCGGTCTCTCTGTTGTTTGGGCAGATTTAAGGAGCAGTTGCCTCTTCAGTCTCATTCTTGAAAGATAAAACTGAGATCCTGCTAACATGACAAGATAGAGTGGTCTCTAAGCAATGAAGACTCACTTTGGAAATGGTTGAAAGGCTGTTACACATCTTATGAGAAGCAAGTTAACAATATCCAAGGGTCCCTGTTGTGGAGGGCAGGAATTAATTCGTGGCCGAGTCAAGAATTTATCAAAAATAGTTATTTTTTTATTTTCCCAAAAACCCGCCCCCACAACTATATATACAAAGATTAATTTAGTTTAATAAACAGGTTCAGTTGCATGAGAATTAATCTACCAGGATACCATCAATAATCTGACTACATTAGAAGTCAGAAGTTGGAAAAGGACTCAGCTATTAATTTATAGCGGTTTCTTACTAAATTAAGCTAAGCCAAATAACTCACTCAGGCTGGCTCCTGCGGTCTGTCTTCCTCTTCCTTTCCAGCGGCTGCAGGAGTCGTTAAGGGTCGTTAGGCACACAAAGGTGTCAACAAGAAAGCGAATCCTTGGTCTCTCTGCAGTCCAGCCGAGGGGAGTGTGTGAGCTCAGGCAGACACATACGTCCAGGCACAGGTAAACTCCAAAGCGGGAACCCCAAAGGCGGGAAGACCCCCAATAGTTATAACCTTCGCTAGACAAAGGGCAGAGTTACCACACCTTAGGCGTGAAAGCGCACGGCCAATCCCAGCCTGGCTCCAGCGCGGGAACTCACGGGGCAGTCCTCCCCCCTTCACGGGGCAGTCCTCCCCCCCTTCACAGGGCAGTCCTCCCCCCCTTCACGGCTGTAGGGCAGGCGAGGGGGGGGGAAACCAGGCGGCTTTTCCCCTTTCCCCCCGAAGTCCGGGCAGGAGAGGAATTTAGGGGTACAGGACTCCAGGACAGTCCCTATGCCTGTTGAGGGGAAAATCTCAAGCAATTCTTTGCCGTGTCCACTTGGGTCACAAATTCGCGATGTACAGCTGAGCAATGAGAATCAGTGTTTCTATGGGGGTCTGTGGCTAGATCTTGATAGCTGTGTGCAATCCTAATCAAACTAGCCAGTATCTATTAATTGAATCCACTTTTCAGGAGAAAAAGAAAAAAAACATGAAGCACTGTCAGCAGTAAAAGACGTTTCTCTGTTGTTTCAGTCTCAGATGTGAAAAACAGCAAAAAACATTCAAAGAGTGCTAGCTCACTTTGATTCACGATGAAGCATTCCACTTTCATTCCAAAAGAAGCTTTAATCCAAAATAAAACATTTAATGTCAGGATTGAATGAAATCATGGTTGGGTTTTTTTTATTATTATTATTCATTTCAGACTGATAAGAACAGAAATGTAAATGTAATATGGAATAAAATAAAAGAACAATGATAGGAAAAATATATGTATTTGGGAATAGCAATTTATTTGCATGCAGTAGAATAATAAATAAAGGGTTGGACTTGATGATCTGTGAGGTCTCTTCCAACCCTGATGATACTGTGATACTGTGATAACAGGTGTCTTCCAACCTGATTGATTCTATGATTCTATGATTATTTTATTTTATTTAAGGGACTTTTTAGGCTATCAGGGAGTGACAGGACTAGGGGTAGCTTCAGGCTGAATGTGAGGAGGAAGTTCTTCACCATTAGAGTGGTGAAAGCCTGGAATGGGTTGCCCAGGCAGGCGTTTGAGATCCCGTCCCTGGAGGTGTTTAAGGCCAGGTTGGACAAGGCTCTGACCAACCTGATCGAGGGTAGGGTGTCCCTGTCCATGGAAGGGGCCTTGAAACTCATGGAATCATAGAATCAGTCAGGGTTGGAAGGGACCACAAGGATCATCTAGTTCCAACCCCCCCTGCCAGATGATCTAGAATTAGATGATCCTTGTGATCCCTTGTGCTAGTTTGAAGCAGGCTACAACGTTTTGGTGAGAAGAACTAGATTACAGGCTGTAAAAAAGAAAACAATGGTGATGTCTACTTCACTCACAGGCTTGCTGAGATGTATAGGAACAAGAAATAAAAACATTAGATAATCACTCAGCATCACTTCCACTTGGGCTGCTGGCAGAGATGCATCTCTCTAACCTCACCCTCCATTTTGGGCTAATTCACTTTGCTTCCTAACCCGCTGGCCAAACCTCCATTCACCTTGGGACTGGGGTAAGGTTGAGAGGGGTAGGGGGAAGGTGAAGGGGCAGTTGAGAGCTCCTCCTGGGACCTCACATTTCTGGGAGGGGAGTTGTGTTTCTGTATTACCTTTTACCTTGTCTATTTCTGTCTATAACTGTATATACTGTAAATATCTGCTTGTATATTGTGCTAGCTGTAAATAATAAGCTTCATCCAAATTTCCAGAGCCAGCTGAGTCTAGTCTGGGTGATTTCTAAAGTGTGTGGGGGCAGGGAACACCCAAACTATCACATCCTTTCCAACCCTGACTGATTCTATGATTCTATTTATGGAAAGAATTTCTTCTCTTTCATGAGTGTATGTAGGTAGTCTGATTCCTTTGCCTTCTCTGGTTTCTTAATGCTGAATTTTCCAAAAGCTATGCCCACAGTTACCTGTATGACTTAGAAAGGACTTTGTAAGATTTGTTTGCTCTGGTAGAGAAGTTGTTGTAAGAAGTTTCTCTCTTGCATCTCATTTTTATGTCATGACCCAGCTCACTTCTATCTTAGTAGTGTACATATGTATGTATATATATATATATACATATATATATATATATATATGTATTAAAAATAGTATATAATATAACTGCTGGTGGGATTGTGCCATACACCTGCTTTGTTTATTGCATGTCCCTTCTACAGACTTACAGTGATGAAGGACATTGGAATGGGCTACCCAGGGAGGTAGTTGAGTCACCGTCCCTGGAGGTGTTCAAGAAAAGCCTGGATGAGGAACTTAGTGCCATGGTCTAGTTGACTGGCTAGGGCTGGGTGCTAGGTTGGACTGGATGATCTTGGAGGTCTCTTCCAACCTGGTTGCTTCTATGATTCTATGACAGTGGGAGGAACATATTAAGGCCATGATAGTGGATAACTTCATTCTATGATCCAATAAGAAATACCCAAAAGAAAGTGTTTGACATTGGATTTCTAAGCCATGTGGGGTTTGATTTTTTCTTTGATTTTTTCTTTGATTTTTTTTTAAACAAAAATTAAGCTTTACATGTTGCTGTAAATTCAGTGCAGAGCCTGAAACTGCTCCCTGGATTAGGAGCCTGTGACATGTCCTGGAGAAGAGGAGGCTCAGGGGTGATCTTTATTACTGTCTACAACTACCTGAAGGGGCATTGTAGCCAGGTGGGGGATGGCCTCTTCTCCCAGGCAACCAGCAATAGAACAAGGGGACACAGTCTCAAGTTGTGCCAGGGTAGGTATAGGCTGGATATTAGGAAGAAATTCTTCACAGAGAGAGTGATTTGCCATTGGAATGGGCTGCCCAGGGAGGTGGTGGAGGCACCGTCCTTGGAGGTCTTCAAGAAAAGCCTGGCTGAGGCACTTAGTGCCATGGTCTAGTTGATTGGTTAGGGCTGGGTGCTAGGTTGTACTGGATGATCTTGGAGGTCTCTTCCAACCTGGTTGATTCTATGATTCTATGATTCTATGTCCTGTGTTTGGTAATAGGGATCTGGAGTTCTGTCATCCGTAGCTGCTGAGTGGCTGGTAGATTGCTGCTATACAATGCTGCTGCTGTGTAATAACCTCACAACGAGGTAACTGGGCATGAAGTGGATCTGGTAGAGGGGTGGAATAGGAGATGACCTTTTTAATTCACTCTTCTGCTGAAGCTGAATGACCATACAGCCTGCAAAGTAAAGCTGATAGGCCCAGAGCAGGAGGTAGAGCTGAAGAGGAATCCTCCACTAATCAGTGCAACTGCCTGGTACCTTACTCAAGAATCACATTTATTTTATGTTAGAGAAAGTAGAACAAGCTGAGGAAGCAGCCTTTGCCCAGAGGCACAGAAGTGCTCTCAGATTTTCTTCCACCACCTAAGCACAGAAACTGTGGAAGGGGAAAGAAGAAAAATATAAATCATTGACAGATCTGGGAATACAGCCCAGATTTTTCAGTTCCCATATAGTGATTTGCTAATTGACCCGTGGTGTGGGTTTTGGACAGAGTTTTTTTTTGTTTGACTTTGGTTTGGTTGGTTTGTTTTGTGGTTGTTCTCTGTTTATTTGTTTAGTTCCCTCCCAATAACCAGGCTCCTCTTGTGTTAAACTTCCATCAGTCCAGAGCTGAGATAGAAATCTCCCTAGCCATGGTTTACATCCATTTAGTTGGCTTTAACATCAGTAGGTACAAAGGTCTATGTGAACATACGTCTTATCCTTATCTTTTTTTGGCTGATATCCATAATGAAAGATTCTGGGTTGATGGTTAAATTATTAAGAGATTTTATTCTGAGTTCCTTGATATATTATTCAAAGACAGACATGTGCCTGGGGCTTATATATCAGAACATCTGATTTTCTCTTTCAAATCATACAGTGGTATTTCTGATTTCTAGAGCCAGAAGCCAAGGAACAATCCCATCCAACCTTATAATCACTTTTAAAGCTTAAATATTGGATGAACACATTTTGGAAATGGCTAAGGTCTATATTAATTTTGTATGATTTCAAACAAGGGGGAATTGCAACCATTGACTGAGTCACATTTCTAGGAGGGTTCATTGCAGCCATAGATCCCAGAACAAATCTTGCAAAATTCACTTCTCACCATTAACCAACTTAAGGAGGGAGAAAAGAGGAAATCAGACATAAAGGTTTTTCTTGATAGTCTTCATGATACCTCTCACTTCCCAAATACTCCCCTTTCTGTCTGAAACAGTCAAGAAGCAGTAGGATTTTGATGAAAGCTATCAACAAACATTATGTTAGGGAGGGCTGGTCTTTTATTATCTCATAGGCTCAATAGATTTGTAAAATTTCAAAGTTCATGCTGGAGTTAATAACTGTAGAAGCACTACTAATTGATGCAGATGTCACTGGGCCCTGTGATGGGCATGTATCCAAAGCAGCTGTGCTTCTGAAGAAGCCAGGAAGGAAATAAAGATCTTACAAGTGCGATTAGTCAAGCCTTCATTGATATAGACCCCAGAGACCAGTGGATTTTAGAGATGATTTTCCAAGGAAACCACACAATACCTCTTTCTCTGTAGAATACCTAAACCCAAACTAACAAAAAAGCCTCTTGTCGAGTTTACAGTTTCCTGTCTTCTCTTGGATCTCATACTTTACTGCAGGACATACCAGGTGAAGAAGCTTAACCTTGAAGTGTAGCACAGCAGCGTTATGCAACAAGTGTCTTCTTCAACACAGGAAAAGGTAGCTCAGATGGAACAAAACCAAGCAGCTGGGGCCAACTTCACTGCTCCTCTTGTGAAAGGGACATGGGATTTTTATTGTGCATGAAAGATCCTTGGCTGTGCTTTACGGCTCGTCTTGAACAGGGTATCTAGCCCCTGACAACTGGCTGTGGTGTTTCAGTGATGGTTCATGAAGTGCATTTTTAATACCAATTTTGTTTGTTGCAGCTCCTCTGATCTGTAGCAGTCACCCAGAATCACAGAATCACAGAATGATGACCTTGAAAGATCATCCAGTTCAACCACCCTGCCAGAGCAGGATCTCCTATACCGCATCACACAGGAACGTGTCCAGGCAGGGTTTGACTATCTCCAGAGAGGGAGACTCCACAACTCTCCTGGGCAGCCTGTTCAGTGTTCTGTCACCCTCACAGGGGAAAAATTCCTCCTCATGTTTACATGAAACTTCCTATGCCTCAAATTCCACCCACTGCCCCTTGTCCTGTCATTGGGCATCGCTGAGAAGAGGCTGGCTCCATCCTCCTGGCACTCACCCTTTACATATTTATAAACATTGATGAGGTGACCTCTCAATCTCCTCTTCTCCAAGCTAAAGAGCCACATCTCCCTCCGTCTCTCCTTGTGAGATGTTCCACTCCCTTCATTATCTTTGTGGCTCTGCACTGAACTCTCTCAAACAGTTATGTGTCCCTCTTGAACTAGGGGGCTCAAATCTGAATACAGTGCTCCATATGTGGCCTCACCTGTGCAGAGTAGAGGGGTAGGAGACCCTCTCTCGATCTACTAGCCACACCCCTTCTAATACACCCCAGAATGGCATTGCCCCTCCCAGCCATGAGTGCACATTGCTGGCTCACAGTCAGCTTCCCATGAACTAGGATCCCCAAATCCTTTTTCCCTTTCCTGCCTTCCAACAGGTCAATCCCCAATCTATACTGATACCTGGGGTTGTTCTTTCCCAGGTGCAAGACTCTACACTTGCCTTTGTTGAATTTCATTTGATTTCTTCCTGCCCAACCCTCCAGCCTGTCCAAGTCTGCCTGAATGGCAGCACAGCCTTCTGGTGTCTCAGCCATTCCACCCAGTTTAGTGTCATCATCAAACTTGCTGCCAGTGCACTCTGTGCCCTTGTCCAGGTCATTGATGATGCCTTCTAACCCTTGCTCCATGAGATTTCACTCAGCAATTGCTTGAAAAGGCCAAAGTTAGCCCTCCTGAAATCCAGGGTTGTAATCCTGCTTGATATCCTGTTCCTACCAGACAAGATCTTGAACTCAACCATCTTGTGATCACTAAGGACAAGTTTTTTCCAGCCTAAATGATTCTGGGTTTCTCTCTTGGGTTAGTTTGCTCCTGGGACTCATCTTGCTGGCTATATCACTGGAACTGTGTTGTGTGTTGGCTCGGTACACTGTAGCATCTTCTAACAGTGCTCAAGTGCACTTTGTGTTCTTGAGAGCTTACATGGTCTCCTTAGGGTATATAACCTTCATCCTTGATTTCATCATGTAAATATACATGTCCATGGCATTGAACATTGCTTTTCTGTACTCTAAGAATATTCAACTGAAAATCATCTGCAAACCAATAACTACTTTTCAGACCATAGAATCTAGACTAAATTCAGTGTCATGGTGTACATGGCCTTTTCACTTGTGTTATGTGTTATGAGTGACATGACTTACCATGTACTACTTCACCTGTGATATGGGATTTCCTTTCTGGACTGGCAACATCTGTTGCTGCTGATATAGCTTTACTTGATCAAGCAACATGCAGTAAACAACACCGAGGTTCTCTTGGCATCCTAGTTTACTTTTTGATCTCTATGAATGGCTAGGAACGGCATGGAGCACAACATACTTCAAAGCTGAATTTTGCTTTATGGAGGACATTCATAGAATCAACCAGGCGGGAAGAGACCACCAAGATCATCCAATACAACCTAGCACCCAGACCTATTCAGTCAACTAGACCATGGCACTAAGTGCACCATCCAGTCTTTTCTTGAAAACCTTCAGGGATGATGACTCCACCACCTCCCTGGGCAGTCCATTCCAATGCCAATCACTCTCTCTGGCAACGTCTTCCTCCTAACATCCAGCCTATACTTCCCCTGGCACAACTTGAGACTGTGTCCCCTTGTTCTGTTGCTGCTTGCCTGGCAGAAGAGACCAACCCCCACCTGGCTACAGCCTCCCTTCAGGTAGATGCAGACAGCAATGAGGTCACCCCTGAGCCTCCTCTTCTCCAGGCTGCACACCCCCAGCTCCCTCAGCCTCTCCTCATAGGGTTTGTGTTCCAGGCCCCTCACCAGCTTTGTCACCCTTCTCTGGACACGTTCCAGCACCTCAACATCTCTCTTGAATTCCCTGCAAGAAATTTAAGATTCTTTCTTTAGTAAAGAAAAAAATAGTCTGGCATACAATGGAATAGAAGGTTTCAATTTCTTCTTTTTTTTTTTTTTTTTTTTTTTTTTTTTTTTTTTTGCAGGGGATGTGAGGCTAATTGCAAGTGAGCTATGAAAAAAGTAGCTAAAGAATTTACTGTCAGGCCAGCACAGATTTGCTACACTGAAAAATTCTGAGAGGTTCAAAATTAGGGAAAGAAATGTTGAAAAAACACTACAGACAGAAGTGTGAGGCCGTGTTCTTTCCATCATTAGGTGTATAAAAGTCTCTTTTTCTCTAGTATGGATGTTCACAGGTGTGTTGTGAAGCTTAAGTGATTCTCCAAACAGAGTTCACATTCTCAGGTTGCAAACAGGCCTTAAGAGATCAGCTGGCTGAGCTTGCGTTAGTCTTCATACATGGAGTTCTGTTGAGCTCTGCAGTATGAGTGCAAATCCAGAGGAAATTTCCTTAGGAAACAGCACTGGGAAAAAGATTAATCTGTTCTGGTGTGAGAGCACCACCAACATGCAGACTTACTTGGAACTATGACATACAGTTATGCCAGTAGCAGCTCTTGTTCTCTGTTGAGGGTGTTAAAAATTGACACAAATAAATTATATATGACAGACAAGTGGAGTAGCCCAGGTGTTCTTGGCAAATGCTGCCATGAAAATGAAATAAAATAAAAGCCCTTTTAGGTGGATCAGAATGAGCAATCTTTCATGTTTCATACTTGAGCCACTTGCCCACCATAACCATCTCACTACAGATGAGGAAAGAGACATTTTGAGGGCCCTTGAGCTTTATGAATGATCACAGTGAATCAGCAGAGACTGATTTAACACAGGTGTTCTGTAATTGGGATGCACAGGAAAAATCCTGAGTTCATTCAGCGATTCTCAATGTCACCTTTCCAGGGGGAGAGTTCAAGTGAAAAGTCTGCTGACTGGCATGTGAATAAAACAGCTTAGTGTGGTGAATAGCTCCAAGTGCAGGGTGCTGCACTTTGGCCACAACAACCCCATGCAGAGATACAGGCTGGGGTCAGAGTGGCTGGAGAGCAGCCAGACAGAGAGGGATCTGGGGGTGCTGATTGATACCTGCCTGAACATGAGCCAGCAGTGTGCCCAGGTGGCCAAGAGAGCCAGTGGCATCCTGGCCTGCATCAGGAATGGTGTGGTCAGCAGGAGCAGGGAGGTCATTCTGCCCCTGTACTCTGCACTGCTTAGACCACACCTTGAGAACTGTGTTCAGTTCTGGGCCCCCCAGTTTAGGAGGGACATTGAGATGCTTGAGCGTGTCCAGAGAAGGGCGACGAGGCTGGTGAGAGGCCTTGAGCACAAGCCCTACGAGGAGAGGCTGAGGGAGCTGGGATTGGTTAGCCTGGAGAAGAGGAGGCTCAGAGGTGACCTTATTGCTGTCTACAACTACCTGAGGGGTGGTTGTGGCCAGGAGGAGGTTGCTCTCTTCTCTCAGGTGGCCAGCACCAGAACAAGAGGACACAGCCTCAGGCTGCGCCAGGGGAAATTTAGGCTGGAGGTGAGGAGAAAGTTCTTCACTGAGAGAGTCATTGGACACTGGAATGGGCTGCCCGGGGAGGTGGTGGAGTCGCCGTCCCTGGAGCTGTTCAAGGCAAGATTGGACGTGGCACTTGGTGCCATGGTCTAGCCTTGAGCTCTGTGGTAAAGGGTTGGACTTGATGATCTGTGAGGTCTCTTCCAACCCTGATGATACTGTGATACTGTGATACCTTTCCAGGGGGAGAGTTCAAGTGAAAAGTCTGCTGACTGGCATGTGAATAAAACACCTTAGTGTGGTGAATACAGGCAGCCTCAGTATTTCCTTTACATTTTTATGGGCATATTTGTTAGAGGTACTTATTTTCATTTCAATAAAAAGCATTTAACAGGTGGCATATTTTAAAAAGCCCCAATTAGTTCTGACAAAGTTAATACTGAAGCAGCTCCGACCACCACGTTCATACTGAAAAGGACACTGCCCCTTTCCGTTGTGCCCTGTGGCAATTCTCAGCACCTCGTCAAGCATCATTAAAATCTTATATGATTTCTAAAACTGAAATTCTAAGGCTAGTTTGAGGGAGAATAATCATAATAAAAAAAAAAAAAAAAAAAACAAACAACAACCCAGGGAAAGTACAAGGGAGAAAAAAGCATCAAGATGCATGAAAAACAGATTAATACATCCATCAGAGAGATGAATACCTTCTCCTGGAGTGTTTGTTGTATGGGATATTTTTGACTGTCAGAGCTGAGCAGAGATTGTTTTTTTTTTTTTTCACAGATGCAGAGTGAAAACCAAAAGCAATGTCATGAATTAATTTTGGAAACAAAATGGAACACTTATGCTCTGCAGAGCCTGGGAGAAACCCAGTGTGCTTTCCACCAGAGTTTCTTTATCCTCTTTCAGTCCTAACTTTAAAGTGTGACTGTTCTTACATACTTCCAGTAATTAGAACATATTGTTTTTGTGCCAAGAGAGACAGGGGCCTGTGGAAAAGATTTTCCCTTAAGAATATTTTTCAGCTCCTTTTCAGCCTCAGCTCTTTGTATGTCATGTTGCCAAAGCTTTAGAGAACTAAAGCTCCCTGTTAATGCATTAGTCCCTTAGTGTTTCATATGCTTGGAATACAATTTTCCTTTGTTGAATGTTCCCCTCAAAGCAAAGTTCCAGGTAAATTATGTCTCATAGCAGTGAGGCACATGCTGTTACTTCAAAATGGCAAATTGAAATAGTTAAGTCTGGCAGTTTTTTATTGTTGAGAAAAATCTGGTCCAAAGACCCTGCCACGTGGTAGAAACAGTTTCCAGCCTATGTCTAATCTCTGCAAGCTCAAACTCCCAGCCACAAAAGTGGCTCTAGCCCTCCAAAGGACAAGCCTGCCTGCTCTGGTGTGCCTACCAGAGTGTCTGGCCAGAGATATGCTAGAGTACATGAGAATCCAGTTCTCTGGAGAGTGCACTCTGGTCATAGTGAATTCATGTGGATGGATTTGCTGACTGAATGAAATTACCCCTGGTGTATGGGGTCTAAATTCCCAAAGCCACAGGGAGTTCTAGGGTGAGGCACTGGCTTGTTCTTTGCTTCCTATTGTGGCATATGATATTTTCACCACCTTCAACAAATAATGAGGCACTTTGCACAGCATCCTTCCAATGGTTTTTTGAGATCCATTGAGTATCATAGAATCAGCCAGGTTGGAAGAGACCTCCAAGATCAGCCAGTCCAACCTAGCACTCAGCCCTATCCAGTCAGCTAGACCACGGCACTAAGTGCCTCAGCCAGGCTTTGCTTGAACACCTCCAGGGACGGTGACTCCATCACCTGCCCGAGCAGCCCATTCCAATGCCAATCACTCTCTCTGGCAAGAACTTCCTCCTATCATCCAGCCTATACCTCCCCCAACACAACTTGAGACTGTGTCCCCTTGTTCTGTTATTTGGTACACTTAAGACTAAACCTGGGGTTTCTACACTACCTCCTAATTTCCAGATTTGTTAGAAAGAGAAGTTTGCAGAGTTTCAAAGTAGGTATTGCTTCTGTTGCACTTTTAGACTGGCCGATAGGAAGATGGGTTGGGAGAAAGTTAATCCATTACTTGGGAAGTTGCTAAACTGACACTGGTCAATGGACTGTGCAAATAATCTATCTCTGGATCTGGATTATTGTTTGTGGATAACCCTGTGCAAAGGCTTGTATTTATGCATGTCCTATTTATTTTATTAGTCTGGATGCAGACTAAGTTAACATCTTACCCCATTCTTCAAGAATGTGAAAGACAGGCAACACTGCTAAAAACGTGAGTTTATTTGCACTTCACTCAGTGATGAAATAAATGACTTTGTTTAGTTTCCATGGAATGGTTACACAACACTGGCATTTGTTGATGCAGTAACAGGCACATTATAAAAATTCTTCTCCTCAAAGAAAAAAGTTTATTTTATTTTTGTCTTCAGAGTAGAAAAGAATGAGGCAAGTGAAATGTAGCAAATGAAAGCCTCCTTTCAGAACTGCCAGAAATGCATATCTCTATCTTGTGAAATCTATGTATTTGAAGAGATGAACATATGCTTTGCTTTCTTGCAACAGGGAGAGAAGACACAAAACAGTTTTTCTGTAACTTAGTGTGGGCGGTAGAAAGGACTGCAGTAAGAATAGTGGTATATGAACATCTTAAAATTCTTAGACACAGCAAAGGTTTGACCTGATCCCTTCACCCTGCACACACGAAAAAAACCCCACCTTTGAAATGCTCCTTCTGTCTGCTCAATTTTACTTGTCCTAAAGAAAGAATTCTTAGTGTAGCTGTAAAGCACTGCAAAATACAGACACCTGAAAAGGGATTTGGGATGTTCAGAGGTCATTAGAAAAATGGCAGAGCACCTTGACTTGCTTGTCAAGTTCAGGTTCAATATACTTTATTTTCTATCCTCCAGCAGCTGGCTGGTACAGCCATCTTAGACTCTCTAGGGCCTGGACTTCACTAGCTATTTCAGTGCTGCATGCTAGGATGAAGGTTTCAAAATACATCACATTCAGAAAACAGATTCATTAAAGTTTGCAGGTGCTTGGTATTGGAGTTTGGAATGAATTGATATTGAGGCACACAAACATTTGCATCCAGATTAGCATTTCCTGCACATTCCAACGATGCTTGAAGTGTTCCTCTTTCAACAGTAGGAAGAAATTGCAATGAAACTTCAAAAAGATATTTCAGAAAGCATTTCCATTTATCATATCTCTACGAGGAATACAGGAAGAGGAGTTTAAGAACTGAGATGTAGGAAAAGATGAAAATCCCTGAGGAGTCAATAGGCATAAACAGTATTGACTGCAGGTAGTGTACACTGTGCCTAAATCCTTCCCATGTTTAGGGTAAATCCATGAACTCACTCAGGGTCACAAAAAACAACCTACCTCATTAGAGTTAATGCTACAAGGAACTACATTTATAAAGATTGTCCCTCCTTATTCTCAAATTTCTAACTTCATCTGCTTGCTGAAATGCAAAATCTCCTGCTCTGTGGAGAAAGGTGAAAGTTTATGTGCCTTTACAAGCTTCCAAAAGTCTGCTTGGTTGCTGTTTTCCTGAGTGTACTGAGACCATGTAGGTAGGCCAAACTCTGCAGAATGCATAGGAATGCTTTAATCAGGGCTATTCCTTGGCATTAGAAGACATCATGAGAAAAGAAGGTCGAGGGGAGATCTTCTTGCTCTCTACAACTATCTGAAAGGAGATTGCAGTAAATTGGGCGCTAGTTTCTTTTCCTAGTATCAAGTGATAGAATGAAATGGCCCAAATTTGCACCAAGAGAAGTTTAGACTGGATATTGGAAAAAAATTATTTACTGAAAGAGTAGGCAAACATTGGAATAGGCTGCCCTGGGAAGTGGTGGAGCCACTGTCACTGGAGGTTTGCAAAAAACATGTAGGCATGACACTTTGAGGCATGGTTTGATGGCCATAGTGGTGTCATGTTGACATTTGGATTCAAAGATCTTAGAGGTCTTTTCTAGCCAAAACAGTATCACACAGTATCACAGTATTATCAGGGTTGGAAGAGACCTCACAGATCATCAAGTCCAACCCTTTACCACAGAGCTCAAGGCTAGACCATGGCACCAAGTGCCACGTCCAACCTTGCCTTGAACAGCTCCAGGGACGGCGACTCCACCACCTCCCCGGGCAGCCCATTCCAGTGTCCAATGACTCTCTCAGTGAAGAACTTTCTCCTCACCTCCAGCCTAAATCTCCCCTGGCGCAGCCTGAGGCTGTGTCCTCTCGTTCTGGTGCTGGCCACCTGAGAGAAGAGAGCAACCTCCTCCTGGCCACAACCACCCCTCAGGTAGTTGTAGACAGCAATAAGGTCACCCCTGAGCCTCCTCTTCTCCAGGCTAAACAATCCCAGCTCCCTCAGCCTCTCCTCGTAGGGCTGTGCTCAAGGCCTCTCCCCAGCCTCATCGCCCTTCTCTGGACACGCTCAAGCATCTCAATGTCCCTCCTAAACTGGGGGGCCCAGAACTGAACACAGTACTCAAGGTGTGGTCTAACCAGTGCAGAGTACAGGGGCAGAATGACCTCCCTGCTCCTGCTGACCACACCATTCCTGATGCAGGCCAGGATGCCACTGGCTCTCTTGGCCACCTGGGCACACTGCTGGCTCATGTTCAGGCGAGTATCAATTCTATGATTCTATCATCTACTGAGCAATAGGATTACAGTTCCACCAGGCTGAATGGAGCTGAAATTTCTGGACCTCTCTTTTCTCTTCTAACCATCTGACTATTATGGTAAACCACTTGACAGACTAGGAGTAGAAACACAGAATCACAGAATTGCCAGGGTTGGAAAGGACCTCAAGGATCATCTAGTCCCAACCCCCCTGCCATGGGCAGGGACACTCTGCACTAGATCAGTTTGCTCAGAGCCTCATCCAGCCTGAACTTAAAAACCACCTCCCTGGGTAGTCTGTTCCAGTGTATCACCACCTTTCTCCTTAAAGTCTAATACAAATCTACTCTCTTCTAGCTTGGATCCATTCTCATTCTTTCTTATGTTTACAGCAGAAGAAGAACATCCCAGAAGAGGACAACAAAGCTGGTGAAGAGCCTGGAGAATAAATTTTATGAAGAGTAACCAAATGATCTGGGGTTGTTTAGTTTGAAAAAGAGGAGGCTGAGGGGAGACCTCCTGACTCTCTGTAACTACTCAAAAGGATGTTGTGGAGGTGCTGGTGCTAGTCTCTTCTCAGAGGTAATTAGCAATAGAACAAGAGAGAATGGCCTCAAACTGTGACTGGGAAGGTTTTGACTGGGTATTAGGAAACATTTTTTCACAGAAAGAGTGGTCAGACATTGGAAAGGACTGCCCAAGAAAGTGGCTGAGTCACCGATGCTGGATATGTTTAAAAGTCGTCTGGATGTGGTGCTTGGGGATGTGGTTAGGGTGCACCTTGTAGAGTAGGGTTATTGGTTGTGTCTTGGTGATCCTGAGGATCTTTTCCCATTCTGTGATCACTATCAGAGGCAGACCAAATGCTCTTCAGAATTGTCTAAATTCCAAATGCTCTTCAGAATTGTCTAAATTCCCTATTTACTCAAAAAAACACCTTAGAACTTTGTTATGGTATGGGATGAACTGCCCATGGTGGTGTCAGGTTCTTGCTGCCTGTTAAAGCAGTATGTTACAACTTGACAGGCAGTTAACATAAAGTGAGATGAGTAATATCCCAGGAAACTGTTACTGAGTAATTGGGACTGCGTGAAGATTTGCAAAGCTCTACTAATTCTCTAGCCACTCAACTTTTACATGCTTTAATTCACAGTTCTTAACGTTTTTAACATGCATGTTGCATATATATATGTATATATACATACACAGAGTTCTTCAGTTTGCCTTAGAAAACACCATGTTGCAGTGGCATGCTTCTGAGGAGAGAAAGAGCTACTTGAAAGCAGCTGCTCAGCTCCCACAGGAGGGCTGTGCCCAGTGTGTGGAACATCTAATAGGAGGAAGAAGCTGGCAGTGGTGGGAACACGGTCAGAGGAGTCACAGTCTGTGGAGAGTGTCTGCTAAACTGAAACAAAACTGAGAGTTTTTCGGAGGCAGAAATTTGTGGACAGTTTGCTTGATTGATTCCTGCTTTTCAATTTAAGTAGAGGAGGCAAAAGGTGCATCTCTGGTATCAGGACTTTTACTCTCCTTTCCATGCAGAATTTCAGGTTCTTGATGCAAATTTCTAGAACTTAGTGAAATGGTTGTAAGATAAATGCATTTCTTATTCTTGTAAGTATGAGGGAAATATATTTTTCAGTTGGATATCCAACAGCTGGACTGTTTGAGTTAAATATTCAAAATAAGTAAATCTGTAGCAGAGATTTAAGACTGTAGTGCTAAAATTTGACAGTTTGAAGACAATGGAAGATTCTCATGATGGAAAACATGAAAGAAGTTTAATTCTATGCAGTTGTCTGTACTGCTTGAAATCCACTTTTGCTACCAAATCATAAAGCACAGAACAAGTACAAGGAGGTTCTTCTTCCCCTCTGCTCTGCCTTGGTGAGAACATACCCTGGAATATTGTGTCCAACTTTAGGCTCCCCAGTTCAAGAGCGACAGGGAGCTGCTGGAGCAAGTCCAATGGAGAGCCATGAAAATGATTAGGGAACTTGAGCATCTCCTCTGTGAAGAGAGGCTGAGAGACCTGGGACTATTTAGTCTGGAGAAGAGTGAGAGGGAATGTGATCAGTGTCTACAAATATCTGAGGGATGAGTGTCAAGTGGATGGGACCAATCTCGTTTTGGTGGACTGCAGCAACAAGACGAGGAGTAACAGATACAAACTGGAACACAGAAGATATCACTTGAGCATCAGAAGAAGCTTCTTTACAGTGAGGGTGATGGAGCAGCAGGCTGCCCAGGAAGGTTGTGGTATCTCCCTCCACAGAGACTTTAAAAACCTGCCTGGATGTATTCCTGTATGAACTACCCTAGGGAATCCTGCTCAGGTAGGGGGATTGGACTTGATGACCTCTGGAGGTCCCTTCCAACCTCTAATGTTCTATGATTCTGTGATGGTAGCTTTTAATACGGAGTTATATGGTCCAAAGAACAAGTCTTGCTGTCTAAAACTTTGTAAACAGTCCTGCCTTTATGTTTTCCATTTTTCCACGTGCCATGGATAATAGCCCATTTTTAACATCTGAAGTTACTTACACTGAAGAAAACTGAGATATTTTCCTCACCAAAGCACAGCTCATGCACTTCTATGATTTGTTCTTTTTTTTTTCTCCTCTATGTCTTGTATTTTTATGTTGTTTACATGTAAGAACATGCAGAAAATCAGAAGAGAAAATGAAACATAATTATAATTGCACAGTCTAATCTGAGTTCAAATATGGTCCCCTTTATTTTGCCATGGCTCTTAAGAAAATACCACAAGCACTTTTACTACTGTAACTAGAATAAGCATGAAAAACAGCCAATCTTGAGTTCCAACAGTGTCTTACCTTGCTGTTAGAGAAGATTCAGCTCCTCCTGCCAAAAAAGGCATCACAGCTTGACAAGATATATCAGTTCATCTGTTTTACAGGTCACTTTTCTAGGGAATTTAGCTGAGATGAACTTGTGGAATAAATCGTTGTGCATGTAGAATTTAAAGACAAATGTTGATTCTTCAAAGACATGTTCAGAAGAAACATCTGGCTGCACTGTCAGAAATACTCAGCACAGTTTGCTGTTAACAAGAAGTGAGGATGTTTAAGATTTTAACTCAATGCACTGGAAAACAACTTCTGGTTTATCTGAAGGTATGCAGAAAAGATATGAGCTGCTGAGTCTTAGCTGGTAGATGTTTTGAAAAGGATGGATATACATAGAAGGGATCATAGTAGCATTGTAGTAGTCAGGAGAGGAGCTAACACTGTAGGGAAAATATTACAGACAGATAAAAATAGAATAAAAGAAATAAAAGCATAGAGAGCTGTGTTTAGAGGCAATTGTCTGCTGACAATCTAGTTAACACAATTACAAATGTGGCAGACAACTTAATCTGTGCCAAGGAACTTTAAAGACTAAATTAGGGCAACCTTGCCCTAACTGAAATTGAAAAGACTGTACTGGAAGACTCTCTTGGTCTTTTAGCAGCTCCAGTCCTGTCTGTAATCACTGTGAAGGTTTGTCAGTTTGCCAAACTTCTCATTTCACTGTGGGGATTGCAATTGTAGGATCTGTTTTAAAACAAATACATAAATAAATGTAAATGTAGAACACCATCCATGTGATCTGTACTCAGAATTGTCTTGTCTGAAGCATGAGGCACTTAGTGCCATGGTCTAGTTGATTGGATAGGGCTGGGTGATAGGTTGGACTGGATGATCTTGGAGGTCTCTTCCAACCTGGTTGATTCTATGATTCTATGATTCTATGATTCTATGTTTCTGGTGGGAAAAAAATGGATTCTCTTCAGAATCTGTAAATATTCAGGAAGAATGCAGTGTGTTAGATTCAAATAACTTAGACATCAAATTCCTTTGACAGCGAGAAAGCAGGCAGAGTGTGTATGTTTACTATAAAACCACGTAAGATGTCAGGGAAGAGCAGCAGGAGATGAAGTATTTTGAGAGATTGGTGATGTCTTAAGTACTCACTCCTGTCTTCCCTGTCACAAGATGCCAGGGCTTTACTGTTGGTGACATCGAGATGCTTGAGTGTGTCCAGAGAAGGGCGACGAGGCTGATGAGAGGCCTTGAGCACAGCCCTACGAGGAGAGGCTGAGGAAGCTGGGATTGGTTAGCCTGGAGAAGAGGAGGCTCAGGGGTGACCTTATTGCTGTCTACAACTACCTGAAGGGTGGTCGTGGCCAGGAGGAGGTTGCTCTCCTCTCTCAGGTGGCCAGCACCAGAACGAGAGGACACAGCCTCAGGCTGCGCCAGGGGAGATGTAGGCTGGAGGTGAGGAGAAAGTTCTTCACTGAGAGAGTCATTGGGCACTGGAATGGGCTGCCTGGGGAGGTGGTGGAGTCGCCGTCCCTGGGGCTGTTCAGGGCAAGATTGGACGTGGCACTTGGTGCCATGGTCTAGCCTTGAGCTCTGTGGTAAAGGGTTGGACTTGATGATCTGCGAGGTCTCTTCCAACCCTGATGATACTGTGATACTGTGAAATGAGAGGTGCACCCTGCTGAGCCAGCCTGGCTACCTGGGAGAACCAAAGCCACATTCAGAACTAAATACAGTGATTGCTGCAGTGTCCACTGGGAATTTGGGTTCAACTTCAAGTTCAAAATGCTGAGCGCATGTCACACTTCTGGTCTCGGTTTCATCACTTTGTCACTTTTTTTTCTCTCTTCCTGTCAAATGGGGGCTTGATGCCTCATCTACTCAGCTTTCAAGAACTGGCTGTCCTGCTTTAACTGTAATTCAGGAATTGTTTTCCTTTCCTCTGAAGTCAGAGTTATGAGACCTTCTGATAATGAGCCACAACCTGCTAATGTTTCTCCATTTTGAAACAAATGACTGAGTTTGAGTGGGAATGACCTAAACCACGCAAAATCTAGAGGCTGTTTTTGATTTTCCTGATGATCTATGACTTGTGCTGCAGACATATTGAATGTCCAGGGCTTTTCTTTACATTTTGGTTATAGGCTGTATGATTTATTAATCCATCAGCAGCCCTGCAGCATACCAACGCTTAATTGAACTTCACTGTTATTATCAAGATACTTTGACTTTTCCCGTCATTGAGATAGAAGTATCAAACAATTTATCTTCATAAGAATCTCCTGCAGTAGTTTATCTTTTCTGGTTAGTTCTACAGAGTGGAACAAAGAGATTTCTAACTTTTATGTAGGCACCTAACTCCTCTTAAAGAGAGAAAAGGAAGAGGAGTTAAGTGTTATTCAGGATATTTGGTTAGATAAATTGTTTGTACTTACAGAAGAAAGTTGTTCCACAGCTAACTACTGAGTCCAGTCATCACATACATGAAGTCTCACTCATAAGGCCATCATTTTGCATCTATATTTTGATAGAATTATGCAATTGATTCAGATTAGAATAGACTTTAAGAGGTCTTTAGGTTGAGATCTACTCAACTCAGAGCAGGCTGCTCAGGGACTTGTCTAGTCAGGTCTGAAAACCTTAAAAGATGGAGTGTCTCTTGGTAATCTCTTCCATATGATAGGTTCTCCCAAAGTCTTCTCAGCTCCATGCTGACCAGGCCTGGATTTCTCATTCTCTTTTCACAGGACAAATGCTTGAACCATCACCATCCCAGTGGCCTCTCCTGAAGTCCCTTCAGCTTTCAAATATCCTTTTTTTTATACTGAAAAGCTGAAAACTGGATGGAGTATTCTGGATGCAGCCAACTGTTGAGCAAAAGAAGAATCATCACTTGCTTCAGTCTACTAGCTAATCTCATGATAATGTAGCTAATCTCATGCTAATTAGGGTTAGGGTTAGGGTTAGGTATGTTGCTACCTTTGGCAGCTAGCAGGGCATACTCCTGGCTTGTATTTAGCATACAGTCCATCAGGACTCCAATGCCATTTTCAGCACAGGTGCTGCCTGTGCATTTAAAAGTGATGGCACCATGCCTAAGGAACCCCTGAGGGCACAGAAATGTATCAAGTGAGTCCTCACAGCACTGATTCTCTGCTCTTGTGAGACCCCACCTTGAATACTATGTCCAGTTTTGATGTCCCCACCATAAGAAGGACACAGAGATGTTGGAGTGAGTCCAGAGAAGGACTACAGTGATGATCCAGGGGCTGGAACACCTCTCTATGAGGATAGATGGGGGGAGGTGGGATACTTCAGCCTAGAGAAAACTCTGTGTGGACCTTCTAGCTACCTTCCAATACCTATAATACGAAGGCTGGAGAGGGACATTTCCTAAGGATGTCTAGCAATAGGATCAAGTGGGAATAGTTTTATGCTGAGGAAGAGTAGGTTCAGATTGGATCTTAGGAATTACTTCAGAATGAAGGTGGTGAGACTCTGGAATAGATTTTCTGTGGAGGCTGTGGGTGCATCCTCCCTGGGTATGTTCGAGATCAGGTTGGATGAGGCCTTCAGCAGCCAAGTCTAGTTGTGAGGTTTTCTGCCCATGGAGGGAGAAGTTGGAGTAGATGACTGGATAGGGCTGGGTGCTAGGTTGGACTGGATGATCTTGGAGGTCTCTTCCAACCTGGTTGATTCTATGATTCTATGATTCTATGATCTCTAGGAACCCTTCTAGCCTAAGCCATTCTATGATTCACAGCAAAACTATACATGGGTCATTTTAAAGTATTGTGTCTAATAAAGCCCATCATCCAGAAGGTTTTATTAGCTTGAGCTTGCTGTGAGACAGGCTCAGCTGGTCAGGGCATCAGTCTGTTTATACATTGCTCAAGTGGCTCTCTATTTCTGTTTTGCAAAGGAAGACAGTAATCACCAGCTGGAATCATAAGCAACGATGAGAGCTGGAAAAACTCTCCTCTGGTTTGCTCCATGGTGGAGAAGGTCCAGACTACTAAAGCCAATGGCTGGACTAAGCCAGTGTTCCCTATTCAACAAACCTTTCTGGTGTTTTCTGAATGATTTGGGCTCTTGCTTGTCACAGCAGGTGATCAGTTGGAAAAGTGGATTAAATATGAATTTTCAGATGCAGTTTTCTCCTTTCCTTTCATGACCTCTCCACGGCTGACTGCTCTTGTCAGCACACCCACTTTGTGGATGTGCCTGGAGGTGAGCAGAGACCACTACTGAGTGAGAGTATAACCTTGTTTATGCTACAAATCAGTGGAGCTTGGCTGATTTTCTGTCAAATGCTGCTGGGAGCTTATGGCTCCAGTATACCAAAATGAGCATAATATCTTAATTCAGTGGCTGAGGAAGCATCTTGACCTTTTGTTGCTAACAAATTAGGTATCTGTTGTATCAGCTTTCCTCTGTGTTACTTTCATTTTTTTTTCTCTCCTGTCCTGTTATTAATTCACAGCTTGGGACTTTATATCTCAGTGTTTCTCTTTCTGAGAGTTTCTGAATTAATTTTAGTAGAATAGGGCTTGAAGTCAGAACATATGAGACTGCTTTATATATCATCTGACTTCAAGGAAAACAAGTCACACCCTCATTCCTCAGTTTCTTGATGTTTAAATTAGTGCTGATAATTCTGATCCTCTTTAGAAGCATTTTGAAAGCTAACAATGAAATATACAGTTACAGATCTGGGCACATCACCTTGCTTTCTTCACTTGCTTTCAGTTTTGATTTGTTTGTGGGTGATGAGACAGCACTGTGAGATTTATAAAGTCAATGTGCAATCTGGCAATGAATTCAAGATTCTCCTGGCAACATTTAAAATGCCTGCCTGGGAATTTCCATCTAGAGAATACAAAGGTTTAGATGAGATATCATTGTGACTATCCCCAAGGAAAACAAAACAAGTGCACTGGGGATCAGTCAAAGGTTACTATCCATAGCTAACACACCTTAGGAGATCTCAGCTTTCACAGAGGATTGGAAGCAAGCTTCTCTTCATTCAGTTGTTGAGGGAACAGAGAAAGAGTCCTCCATTAGTAAAATAATAAGTTTCCTTCCCTGGCTCTGCAGTAGTGAACAAAAGCCTGTGGTTTCCTCTGGATGAACTGATTTTGCTTCTGGCTGGTTAGCTGGATCTCTTAAGTTTATCAGAACATTACTATCTGTTGTTTGCTTAAACTGCAAAATGATGAAATCAGACCACAGGTCCCCAAGCTGTACCTGTCATTACTGGTATCAGACTCACTCTAAGAAAGAGTGAATCCCCATTCATTATTGATGGTTTACTTAAGAGAAACTGTAGCAAGACCAGTACACTAGTAAATTGATCTCATCTGTGTTGTAGGTGTTGGTGGGCTGCAAAGTAGCTCTGTAGATAAAGACCTGGGGGTTCTGATGGACAACAGGATGGCCATGAGCCAGCAATGTGTGCTTGTGGCCAAGAATGTCAATGGCATCCTGGGGTGCAGTTTTGTAGATTAGGAACTATAGGGTTAAAAGAAATCCTCTAGGGACTAGAGCAGAGCAGCCAGGCAGAAAGAAACCTGAGGGTATGGGTAGATAGTAGGCTGAACATGAGCCAGTGGTGTGCCCAGGAGAGCCGATGGCATCCTAACCTCTGTGAGGAACAGTGTGGCCAGTAGGAAAAAGGAGATTATTCTTCCCCTGTACTCAGCACTGCTCAGGCCACACCTTGAGTCCTGTGTCCAGTTCTGGGCTCCTCAATTCAAGAGAGATGCTGAGATACTGAAACGTGTCCAGAGAAGGGCAACAAAGCTGGTGAGAGGCCTGGAACACAAACCCTATGAGGAGAGGCTGAGGGAGCTGGGGGTGTTTAGGCTGGAGAAGAGGAGGCTCAGGGGGGACCTCATTGCTGTCTGCAACTCCCTGAAGGGAGGCTGTAGCCAGGTGGGGGTTGGTCTCTTCTGCCAGGCAATCAGCAACAGAACAAGGGGACACAGTCTCAAGCTGTGCCAGAGGAGGTCTAGGCTGGTCTAGAAGGAAGTTGTTGCCAGAGAGAGTGATTTACCATTGGAATGGGCTGCCAAGGGAGGTGATGAAGGCACTGTCCCTGGAGGTGTTGTAGTGGTCTTAGTGCCATGGTCTGGTTGAATGTGATTTACCATTGGAATGGGCTGCCAAGGGAGGTGATGAAGGCACTGTCCCTGGAGGTGTTGTAGTGGTCTTAGTACCATGGTCTGGTTGAATGGCTAGGGCTGGGTGCTAGGTTGGACTGGAGGATTTTGGAGGCCTCTTCCAGCCTGGTTAATTCTATGATTTCCAGCTGCCTTTCCACCTTCTCCCCCACCTCTCAACCTTACTCCAGTCCCAAGGAAGAATGGAGGTTTGGCCAGAGGGTTAGGAAGCAAAGTGGATTAATCAGAGAGATGGCAGAGAGGCTAGAGTGAGAAATGCAGCTCAGAGCTCACAGGCAGAAGAAGTTCCTTATCTATGTTTGGATTCTTGTTCTCATACATCTCAGCAAGCCTATGAGTGAAGTAGACATCAGCATTGTTTCTCTTTCACAGCCTGTGATCTAATCCTTCTCACCAAAACAATCTAGCTAGCTTCAAGCTAACACAAGAGGGTACAGAAAAGTGCTAAGAAAATGAACAGGAGACTTGAACACCTCTTTTATGAAGAAAGGTGAGGATTTAGGGCTTTTTAGTTTACAGGAGACTGAAGGGGGATTTTGTCCTGTGCAACCTGCTCTAGGTGACACTGCTCTGCTAGGGGATTTGGACTCAACGACCCACAGAGGTCCCTTTCACTCCTCTCATTCTGTGATTCTGTGACTGTTCTTACATGGTGATTGAGGCACTGTGCTTATTGCAGCTTGCACAAAGCAAACAAGGCATGTAATAATCTTTAATTTTTAGATATCCAGACCTCTGAGAAAGATGATAGTTTCTCAGAAAATGTTGTTGAGGGCTGACAGCAAATCTTCATAAAGTATTGCTCCCATGGCAAAGAAAGATTTGTCTAAAGTGATCAAAATTTTCATCTTAACTTTTAAATCCTTTGCATTATACCAAAGAATGTTGAGTTCTCCTTGATTTCACATTAAGAAACCCACCAACAAATAAAACAAAAGCAAACACTGAGACATTAAAGTAAGAGAGAAAAGAGGTCTTTATAATCATCTCTTGCTTTACTAAGAAGAAAATTGAATGAAGAGAAAAGAGAAAAAGATACAAAAAAGCAAAATCTAAAAGAAATATGTCAGTGGTTCACTTTAAAAGAAATAAATAACTGAAAAATTAAGTTCATTTTTTTCTCTTAGAAAAGCTTTGGGATATTTTGCATGAATCTCCTTTTCTTCTTATGAAACTCAGTTATCTGGTTTTCCAATTAATCTTCAAGGCAGCCCAGTCTAAGGCCAATATCTATATAATATTTTCCATGAAAGGCTATAATGTTTCTCACCAATTGACTTTGAGAAGCAAAGCTCTTCCATTATCTAAATTATCTCATTTTAACCATGATAATAACACTTTGCCTATCTCTAAAGCTACCAGAAGCAACTTTTCTGATGGGAAGGGCATTTTTGTGTGAATAAAGAGCTTGCCAGCTTAGTCAAAGTTTAGAAGAGGAGTTTTTTAGAAGGTTGGTTTTTCTTTTTTTTCTTTTTTTTTTTTTTTTGTCTTTCCCCCCATTATTCTGAGGTTTTGTTTCACCTTTCACAGATAAATAAGGGGGTTTGATTGCAACCTGGGACTGAGTAGTGATATGATACCTACTGAGAATGCTAAAATCATTTTCAGTGTCACACATGGAGTCGGTAGAGTTAGAGGTGCTGGAGAGTTGGACAGGGAGATATTCAATGAAATTCAACAAGAGCAGGTGTAAAGTCTTGAACTTGGGAAAGAACAGCCCCAGGTATCAGTATAGATTGGAGGCTGACCTGCCGGAAAGCAGAGAAGGGGAAAAGGACCTGGGGGTCCTAGTGAATGGGAGGTTGACCATGACCCAGCAGTGTGCTCTTGTGGCCAAGAAGGTCAATGTAATTCTGGGGTGTATTAGAAGGGCTACGGCTAGTAGTTGAGAGAGGTTGTCCTTCCTCCCCACTCTGCCCTTGGGAATATTGTGTCCAGTTCTAGGCCACTCAGTTCAACAAGGACACAGTCCAGTGCAGAGCCAAGAAAATGATTAAAGGAGTGGAATATCTTCCTTATGAGAAGAAACTGAAGGAGCTGGAGCTCTTCAGTTTGGAGAGAAAGGAGACTAAGAGGTGACCTCATATGTAAAGGGTGAATGCCAGAAGAATGGAGCCAGGCTCTTCTCAGTGATGCCCAGTGACAGGACAAGGGGCAATGGGTGGAATTGGAGACATAGGAAGTTTCATGTAAACACAAGGAGGATTTTTTTCACTGTGAGGGTGACAGAACCCTGGAGCAGGGCTGTCATGGAGTTTCCTTCTCTGGAGATATTCAAGACCTGCCTGGACGTGTTCCTGTGTGATCTGGTACAGGTGATCCTGCTCTGGCAGGGGTTTAGACTGGATGATCTTTCAAGTTCCCTTCCATCCCCTGACATTCTGTGATTCTGTGAATCTAGAAGCTGAGCTATGTGAATAGATAGTGCCTGCTACCTCTGACTTGCTGGGAAATCTGACAGTGATGCTGGTACCTTCTCCTCCTGCTTTTAATCCTCTTAAAACTGTGGAGAAGACATTGATTGTCACATTTACAAAATAAAGTACCCCATCACTCTGCATATTCGACAGGTAAAGAATACACTGGGAGTAAAAATCCATGATGGTATTTGAAATGTATCAGGTTAGATCCTCAGCACCTGGCAATAGACTTCAGCGAAGCTACACCTACTTGTATCTGCTTCTGGTTTTCTGCATTCCACAACAGGTTTTAGAGAAGTCAGCTCTAAGCCTTCCTACTGTGCGTTCTTAAATCTGCAGAGACAGAGATCCTGGACTGGTTGCTAAAAACCATTATGCCACATTAAGCCATTATTCTTTCTAGATCATAGAAACAGACTCATAGAATGCTTTGAGTTGGAAGAATCCTTAAAGTAGACTAGCAGAAAGCCCTTGCAGTGAGAGCGGACATCTTCAGCTAGATCAGGTTACTCAGAGCCCCATCCAACCCAACCTTGAATATTTCTATGGATGGGGCATCCACCTCCTCTCTGGGGAACTTAGTCCAGTCCTTCATAAACCTCAGTGTGAAAAATATGTTCCTTGTAGCTAGCATAAAAAAGTCTCCTTCAGTTTAAAACTATTAGCCCTTGTCCTGTTGCGACAGGTCCTGCTGAAAAGACTCTCTCAGGCAATCTTCACAGGAGAGGTGCTCCAGTGGCACATCTATATCACATTTCTGACAAAGATAGATACCTGCCTGAGCTATCATAGAATAATACACAAACTGTAGGGACAGAACTGACATTCCTATACTGACCACCATGCCTTTTGTTATCTATTTTACTACATCAACTTGCATGGCAGTTCGTATCAGTGTTATACACTAACTTGCCAACTTTAAACATCTGGGCATAGTGCTTGACTTGATCACTGGTGGCAATTCCAGAAGGAGGCTACAGGTTGTACATAGTGTCTATTATCTCTGCTTCTTCTACATGGACTGCCCTCTCATTTAATCTTCTGTCCTACTGTCTTTGTGCTATGTAACACAGTTAGGAGGAGAAATTATTTAGTCCCTATGACCTTATTAATCGAAATATCCTCCTTTCACTTAGTCTCCTCCTCTCCAGGCAAATACATTTAAGCCTCTCTGGTTTTACTGATCTCATCCCAAGTATTTAAACTATTTTTATAAGCCACATAGCTCCTTTTGATCTTTACTGTTGGCTTCCAGTAGTTTAAGGCCCTGTGGGATCAAAGGAGTAATCTCAGCAGCTCATTCATCCTCAAAAATATTCTTTTGTCACTTTCTATCAGCTGTCAATTGCAATGCAGCTTTTCAGAGGCTTTATTTCCAGCAAAGGTCTTTGGCAAGTTTTCTAGCAGAGCTCACTCCAGTCATTATTGTGAGGTGCTGACTATCTCAGTGCCTCCAAATGAAAGATGCACCCATGGAATCTAGGAATATCACCCAGAAAGGTAGATCTGTATTATGAAATATCTCCACAGAAGCCTCTCCGTCTTCATTTCTTATCCTTTTAAATTTAACTCAGTTTCAACTAACAGCTCAATTGTTATTTACAAAGAGTGATTCCTGTCTGGCTCTTAACAACACCTGAGCTCAGTCCCCAAAATGGGCAACAATGTATTAAATGTGAAGGGAAGGAGTGGAGGAATAGTAGGGCCTATGAACAAATGCAGATGAATCTCATACAGGAATTCAAACATAGATGAACCCAGTGGAGTCACAGCACATGAAGTATGGAACAGACTGATGGGAAATATCTCTGTTAGAACTAAAACATTCTAAAGGCTCTTCCTTTCTTGAACCAAGATAACTTAAGACATCCTGATCTCACAGTGTCTGCTTTAAGTGAGTTGGGTCTTGAACTACAAAGCTTATCCAGCTGGGAACTAGCAGTCAAGTCTTACCTGTTCAGCTGGAGAAAATGGATGTCTGACTGTCAAAAACTTAGGACTGAAGATCAGGCAAGACCTGATCTGTTCTCCCCTGAAGTTAACCCAGACTTTTCTCCTGTATGATATATAGCTGTCTGATTTTCCCAAGTGGTTGAATCCTTGGTATTCTCTCTCATCATGCCCTCTCAGAAAGCCTATGACTGGCTTGCTGTGCTTGCCTTATTGCTGCCAACAGTTCTGCGATTACCCAGGCATATGGGGAATGAGCTACTCAGAAGAGTGCTGCCACTTAAGACCTGATGAACTCAAGGCATCTCCAAGAGAAAGCTTTTGGCAGTGTTCTCACTGCAAGGGCTGGTGCTGCTGCACAGAAGGGTTTGTTTGAAAGGTGGTGTTTCTCTTTCCTTTACAAGCCAGGGGAGGCTAATTCATCTTGGCTCACTGCAGCCTTCTGCACCGTCTGTGCTGCCTGCATATTAAACACTTGGGTTTATATCCCCTTCTCCATTTCAGAGTTTCCTTTTATTTCTGCTTGGGAAGAAGATTTTCTATTCCCTTTTTCACCCTTATGCACTAGGAAGGCCATCTTATCCAGCCACAGCTGGGGTCATCTGGTATTTTAGTCTGATTTCTGCATTTCAGAGGCCAAGTCAAACTTGTCATTGTATCAATTACGACTCAGTCATCTGGTCCGAGTGCTAAGTCAGCATGAGGTAGCAGGCTTGCAATGGCACTCAAGTCAGCCAGGTCTCTGAGATCTAGACTTTCAGTTTTGCCTTTACAGTGAGCTTCCCAATGAAGACCAAAAAGGCTTTTAAATTTAAATGTTTATTTCAGTTACAGACAAAGTTCAAAGTGGTCAGGTCCAAAGAATAAATTTACAAGAGGGGTATAAATAGTCTCTTTACCCACTTTGTAGTTGCCTCCAGGCTGGCTTTAAACACTTCAGTGAGTTTATGTGTTGCAGTAAGTATTGCACTGTCTCCTCTGGTCTCCATGAAGTTTTCTTTTTGTCCCTGTGGAGGCTAAGTGTGTCTGCATCTCTCCTCTCAAGTGTTTCTCGTTTTTGAACAGCTGGTTCACCACTCCTTACTGCATGAATCTCTCTCTGTTTCACCCTGCCATACCTTGCAGTAAGAAAATTAACTTCTCTCAGGCTTGTTCAGGTTCTCCCAATGGAAGGAACAACCTCTTTCTTTCCAGCAGTCTTACCTCATTGTGCTAGTTTGAGGCCAGCTGCAATATTCTAGTGAGAGAAATTAGATTATAGGCTGTGAAAAGGAAACAGTGGTGATGTCTACTTCACTTATAGGCTTGCTGAGATGTGAAAAAACAAGAACACAAAACACAGAGAATGAAAGGGCTCTCTGTTGCAGCTGGTGCCTGTACTTTTCTCCCTACCCTGCTTTTCTGTGTAACTAACCCTTCTGATTTCTAACCCCCATAGCTGACCCTCCAAACTCACCTTGCATGTAAGACAAAGTCTGGGATAAGGTAGAGGGGTAGAAAGGAGGTGGAAAGGTGGTTGTGTGCCCCTCCTGGAGACTGGTTTCTGGGAGGGCTGTTGTGTCATTAGATACTGGAATGGGCTGCCCGGGGAGGTGGTGGAGTTGCCGTCCCTGGGGCTGTTCAAGGCAAGATTGGACGTGGCACTTGGTGCCATGGTCTAGCCTTGAGCTCTGTGGTAAAGGGTTGGACTTGATGATCTGTGAGGTCTCTTCCAACCCTGATAATATTGTGATACTGTGATACTGTTTCTGTATTACCTTTAACTTGTCTATGTCTGTCTATAGCTGTATATATTGTAAGTATCTGCTTGTATATTGTGCTAAGCTGTAAATATAAAGCTTCATTTCCTTAACTTCCATCTCGACTGAGTCTAGTCTGAGTGATTGCACAAGGGGGGTGTGGGGTGTGGGGGGTGTGGCTAATGGCCAAACCATCACACTGATTTACACATACTCTTCACAAAAATGAAAACTAAAGAACAGGTGTAATAGATACTATCTATATATGGCTGGCCACCAGGTGCCTGCCAAGCTGCTCTCTCAGTCCCCTTATCAACTGGATAGGGGGAAAAAGAAAATCAAAAGCTCATGGTTTGAGATAAAGACAGGCTTGCTTATCAGTTACCATCATGGACAAACCAAATTTGACTTGGGAAAATAATGTTTTGACAGTGACAGAGCAGGACAAGGAGAAATAAAAAAGAAACTAAGAACACCTTCCCAGGCTCCTTCCTCCAAGTTTAACTTCACTCCTGATTCTTCTATCTGTTACCCCTTAAGCTGTGCAGGACAATGGGGTTTGAATTTAGTCCATAACACTTAATCTCTGCTGCTCCTTCCTCCTCACACTCGTCCCTTGTTCCATCATGGTATCCTTCCCATGGGGACAGTTCTTGAACTACCGCAGCATTGGTCCTTTCCACAGAGTCCAATCCTTCACACACAGACTGCTCCAGTAAGGCTTCCGTGTGGGGTCACAGGGCCTGTCAGAAAACTCTCTCCTGTGTGGGCTTCTCTTCACAGCTTGCAGCTCCTGTCAGTAGTCTGCTCCAATGTAGCTCCAATGGGCTACAGCTTGGCTTTATGCTCCAACACTCTCCTCCATGTGCTTCATGGGGACGACCTACATCACCATGGTCTTCACCATAGGCTGCAAGGAAATTTCTGCTCTGATGCCTGAAGTAACATAAAAATTGACATCTTGAGGTTTTTGGTAATTTTATTTACACCAGTTTTGCTGATGTGACATCCTCTTAAATTGACCAGACATAAATTGAAGTACTCTTTTCTTTAATTATCAAGTGATACAAATCAAATTATCATAATTTAGTGCTGCAAATGCACTAGAGTAGAAATTCTACTGGATTTTGATCCAAAAGATACAATGAACATAAAGAATTCAAGCAATACTTGTGATATAGAGGGTGTATTTTTTGTGTCAATGCCCAGTAACTGTGTCTTGGTTTGGATGTGTGACCTCAGCTCTAACCTCACAGTTCTACTGTCGCTGTTCTGTTTCACATGCCATACAGCACCCATAGAAAAGAATGCATAAAAAAGAAGGTGAATGCACAGGAAACAAGGTGAAAAGATGACATATCACAAATACATTACATGAACTTGTGATTTACATTTTCTGAGAATAACTGTCAGCCCAGGAACACGATCAGAAATGTGCTCCTTAGCTTTGTGATTCATGATGCATTCAGAAGAGCTGACTTTGTAGACTCTGTCTTTGCTAACCTGTTGTAAATGGAATTTTGTGCTTTTACTGGTTTTTAAGGTGACACAAGGTGTTTGGTTCTGTAGGTGCTTTCAGAGATTATTTATCAGTGGAATTTTCTGCAAAATCCTTAAAAAGCTGGAGGCTTAGCTTTAAGCACAACATGTTTCTCATTTCTTCAGAAGCATTAATTGAAGTGGATTTAAAGCTTTAGTTTGTAGAACCTAATCAGAAATGACTTGGCTTATACCACTGTCAAATACAAAATCTACTGAAGTCAATGAATGTGACGGGAAAATTTGTCTAGCTAAATAGATGTCAAGTCAAGAACTTCCAGCAGGACTCAGAGCCTCTTACAGAGGTTGGCTGGATGTTAGGAGGAAGTTCTTCACAGAGTGATTTGCCATGGGAATGGGCTGCCCAGGGAGGTGTTCAAGAAAAGACTGGCTGAGGCATTTAGTGCCATGGTCTAGATGACTGGATAGGACTGGGTGATAGGTTGGACTGGATGATCTTTGAGGTCTCTTCCAACCTGGTTGATTCTATGATTCTATGAAAACTGAGGGGTATACTGTAGCTCTTTAAACGTTGTAGTGATCCACCAAGACCACAGTATTTGGTTCTTTCTCTGCCTCATTTCTCCCCTACATCTTGACACCAGCAACACTACTCTTCACAGTTTGTCCATCAGCTCACTGCAGTTTGGTGAGCTGAAATGTACAAATGAAGGCAAGAACAGTGTTTCTCTTTAAGCTACAGAAATCACTCAGTGTGCTTATTTATAATCCATTAACTAAGCATTAAAGCAAAAAATGCCAGTTCATGATGTTTCCAGCCTTAGACCCTTGTACACAATATCTCTGGAAACTGGGAAGGTCCTGATAAGGACATGCTCGCTAGATAGGGTATGTACAAGTAGAATGCTCTGCATTATAAAATAGTAGACAATTCAACTCCATCTGGCTTTTGGAATGCAAATTTCAACTGTCAACTCTTAATTAAAAACTACCAGTCAGCACTATTTAAAAAGTGGAAGGGAACTAAGTGGTAGGTTGTTGCAGAGAACGTGCAAGTTGCAAGCTAAAAAGAAGTAGGTAAGATGACAGGTGTATAATTATCATCACATCAAGTGAAGGACAAGAAGCAGTCTGCAGTTCATGTAGAGGTGGGGCTTCAGCAATTTTCAGCACGGCAAGGGCTTCTTCAGGGTTAATCTGTCACTCCATTTATTTGAAAGGAGAATCTTCTTCTGTGATAAACCTCTGAGAGACCTCGAAACTGGTGATGTGCTGGGTGAGGTTCATGCATGAAGAGATTAATATGAGTGCAAATGCTTGCGTTTCATGCGTCAGGCAAGGATGAGTTTGAGGTACAATGCCATGGTCAGGTGTTTGGCAGGTTCTATTCAGCAGCACATCACAGCTGTCCTGTAATCCCCCATTCAATGGAAAAGCAGCAAAGTAATGAATCGAAGGCCCACTGCAGTTAATCACCTGCAGACAAAGTCTTACATCATCTTCTGCAGGTTTTAAACCAGGAAAGAAGTTCTTCTATGTATGCTGCTAAAAAGTGAAAGTTTTGTGTGAAGGATCATTTTTTGCTATCTAAGAAGCAGCCACTCAGAGATACCGTTCAGTGTTCCTTAAGACTATGATGCCGATGCAATATGACTTAACACCACTATCCCTCTTGCCTATAGCTGCACAGAGAATGACTTCCTGCACAAGCTGGTCCTGGCTGAACACATTAGTGTAAGGCCACAGCAGTGCTCCATTTGCTCAGGTTACACAGGTCAGATCTTTTGACCTTCACCCACTGCTGCAACTGGAGTGTAAGTGCATAAGGATAGCAGTAGCCTTGTGTCTTAGACCCCAAATCCTTGTTGCAAGTGTGTTCTCCCCTATATATCTCTAAATTAGGTGCTGGCATGGCATCTCTTATGTCAGAGTAGTTACAGAAAGTGAAGAAAACTTGCAAGGAGGAGGTGTCACCGATAATTCTTCAGACAAGTTTTAAGAATAAAGTGCCAATTCAGATTTGAATTTTCTGATTTTGTCAGCTTAAGGCTGACTGTGTTAAAAAAAAGGTAATCTCTTTAATATTCAACCTGAAAATTTGACTAAGTAGGCTTAATAGTCAAAACTCAGTTTTAGAAATGGCATCATGCTAAAAGAGCTTTCCTCATCTCCCTTCAGTTAGAAAACATTAACCTTTAAATCTCTGCAGGTTTGGAATATTCAGTCTCCTGGATGATATATAATCAGTACTGGAGAGGCATGGTGTGTTAGCTACTCAGGCATCTGTCACAGGAAAATCTTTCTTTAGTAGTTTCCCACATTTGTAATCCATATTTGACAAATTTGACTTGACTGATTATTCCTAAACAAAAGGAGTGTTATGCTACTTAATTTCTGTCAGGGTCTCGAGGACTCTGATAGGCTTTAATGGCCCTTTCCAGTCATTTCAGCCTCTTAGGGCTATCAGTCCCTACTACACTGACAGCATAGCACATTGATTTCCAGCTCCTTACAACTCTGCCCTACCTAGTCCTGGGCCCTGCAAAGCCATGAGCTAACATTTTTGTCCCTATGCACTTGTCAGACCACCTCAGGGCTGTGTCTGACCAGGGTGGCCCATCACTGGGCCTGATCCTAGTCCTCCATTGCCTTCTTCCCCAGTACTGCACATCCTCTAGCATCCATCAGGGATGATCTGAGCCAAATTCCTTCTCTTCTTGGCTCACCTGACCCCTGAGACCCCTTGGGCACCTTCCCCACCACAGTTATCACACAGTTCCCAGCCGTCATGTCTTAGGGAACAGCTGACTCTTGCTGTTCCTTGGCAGTTATTATACAACACAAATGCTCCAATTCTTAATTGAATTAAATTAGATTAAATTAAATTAAATTAAATTTTCTATAGTCCCAGATTACATTTAGGACAAACAAACAAGAGTGAGATAAAATGAAGACTACTGGAATTCCCATCTGCTTGTGTTTACTGGCTTTACTTATGGCAAGATCTTTGGGACATTTGTGAAGGCTGTGTGGGTTGCCTTGGGAAAGATGATTCAGGCTGAAATAAAACTGCTTGGATGGAATTAATGTCGCCTCTTCTTCAGCATAATTTTGGACTGTTTATGGTGACTAATCTGTTGTTGCCACTATCAAGATGAGTGCAGTGATTTCAGAAGACTTGTAAATCAAAACAAATGAAATTCCACAAAAGGTTGTATGCAAATACTGTCCTACAGGGTGGTAAGTAGCACTGAATTCCCACTTGTCAGAAAGGTAAATGAAACCAATGAGCTTTTAACAGATATACTATTTCATTATGTGTCAGTTAAAGCACAGTGTGAAATCTAAACAGAAATCAGCACCTGCCAATGCTTGTTGAGCTGTGTGGTTTATTTTCAAGCTCCTGAATTAAAAATCTTAAGAACTGGAATAATAGTCCTTTCTTTTAATATATAGTGTCTCTGAAAATCCACTGAGAAATTGAGATGTGCATTCACCAACACAGAAATTGGTTTGCTTTACTCAAACCCTCCATGTTGTATCCTGTTTTCCTGAGATGTCAATTGCTATATTTAAAAAGCATTGGAAAAGCTTTCTCTGAACATGGTGGCATCTCATTCTTTTCCTTCATATGATGTCTTATACTTTATTGTTCCCTAATGGCTACAACAAAAAATAGCCCTAACAGGTCACTGTTTACATCAGCATCTTGCTGACCAACTTGTACTTTTTTTCAGGTTGTGTTGTTCAGCCTGGTGGCATTCCTGTGACACTGGGTTCACAATGCTAAATCAGATCAGCTGTCAGCTGCAAATGTCTGTTTCTTTCTGCTATCTGCAACGGGAGTGAAGACAAATAATTTAGATGAGCTTGCCTTTGTGGACCTCTACATTTAGATGTAGTGAATCCAACACTTAATTTCCTTTTATTCTCTATCTGCATCTTTCTCCATTCCCCCAATGCAATGCCAGTATCTTTCAGCTAAGCAGACATTCTTGACCTGAACCGTCTTTGCAGACATAAAAGGGACTTGATAGGAGCAGACTTCTAAAGGCATCCTTCAAAATGGAAAAAAAAATGAGCAGGGTGTCTTTCTTGTCCACATTCTGATTTGAAACATTTTATATCTGTGTCTCCCCTACAGAGAGAGACTGAGGGAACCCAAGGCTGTTTAGTCTGGAGAAGAGTGAAAGAAGATCTCAGCAATGTCTGTAAATATCTGAGGGGTGGGTGTCAAGTGGATGGAACCAATCTTTTTTTCTGTTGAGGTTTGTGTGGATTCTGCTATGTGATGTCCCGTTCAGTGATGGGGACTCTTGGGAGTTAGAAAATCCTGTGGAAGAAGTACAAGGGAGGTTATTCTTCCCTTGTATTCAACACTGATCAGGCCACACCTTGAGTACCGTGTCCAGTTCTGGGCTCCTCAATTCAAGAGAGATGTTGAGATACTGGAATGTGTCCGGAGAAGGGCGACAAAGCTGGTGAGAGGCCTCCTTCTTATGAGATATAAACTTATTGGTTTGGATTTGTCCTTGGAAACTATTTACATCTGCAGAGAATGAAAAAAAAAAAAATAAAAACAAGCCAACCAAATAAAAGAGGCTTAGTTTTAATGACTAATTTGTTGTTATCCCCAGTCCTCTGAAAAAAAAAACAACCAACAAATTAGGATCTGTACTTTTACTGTTTCCCTCCCATGGAGATGAGACATATTTAGTTCTATAAATATTTGATCAGGACTCAGCCACCTGGAAAAGCTTATAGAGGAGGAAATAAACTCCAAGAGGTCAAACCTTTCTTTGGTGTTTGGTTCACCACACTGAACACAGAAATACTGGGACAAACTTCTCAGAGAAGCTCAAGGATTATCAGTACCAACTGGTGTGATATGTGTTCCCACATGGTATGACCTCACCCTGTTATGAAACCTGAACCCATTTCTATGTGCAGCCAGGTTTGTGGGTGGGATTCATCTCATTTCAGGTTAGATGTCCACGTGTTTAGTCTCTGCGTCTGAGACAAGTCATCCTAGGTTCCATTTGCAACCACTGGAGTGTTATAGGCATTTTAGAATATGAGTCATTTGGTTTGTTTCAGATGTCTCCTCAGAATGAGCCTAATTTCGTTCTAGAAATACCTGCTTTCCTCTCTTTATTGTACAGAAAGCCTGGTGTGACTGGTTCATAAATGGACATCTCTCTTTCATCTGTCAGGTGCCATCCTGTTTCATCAGAAATATTTTAGATACTGTCATCAAGCTTTATCTGTGATGACCTTGCTGAGTTTAATTGATTTGCTATCCAATACTGGGTAGCAGGTTAATATTTCTGGTTTTCTGTGTGACAGTCTTTTGTCTAAGAATTCAAGAAGAAGTAAGAACGAAGAATGTAGCATTTGGTTGCATATGGACTCCACAGGTTTTTCCAAGTGAAGACATTTATTTGCACAACTTATTTTTCTTGTATATACTTCCAGTTCTATTCATATGGCAATCTACAGATAGTCTTCACATCACACCCTTCACTACCCATCCATGCTAATTACATTGATTCATTACATCAGACCTACGCCTGCATTCCTTCTGTTCACACTTCTATTTATCTTATCTACCATCTACACCTAGATGGCAGGCAATTGTTTCAATATTGAGCTGAAATATGTCATGCCCAGAGAAGAATGTGACATTACTTTTCTAAGATAGTAGCTGTAGGGAGAAATTAGAGACTCATATTAATGTATCATACCAACTCTATGTCTACATGCAATGGATATAACCCTAGAGCAGAAGGCAGCATACGGAAAAAGTTGCTTATTCCTCTGTAAATGACGTTCAGGTCTTGCTTTCCAGCAGGATGTGGTTTCTTGACAGGACTTGGGACAGAGGCCTTTCAATCTCAAGGCAAATGTACATCCCGAAAGAACATTTCCCATTTGATAAGTGCAACTCTGCCCTGGTCCTTGTTACTGAGGTAGCACAAGGAAACTGCCAGGTTATTCAGAGCAGAGCTAGCTGAATATCCTTGGGTTGCATAATTAGAGCATTTTGCAGTCATATTTGAATGCATTATTCACTGAGTTTCCTTTTCCTCCCATCTTTCATCCAGTTCATGAAGTGAATAATTTGGGATTACATAATATAGTCCTAGCCTTTATCAACACATTGCACACTTTCACATAAATTCATTGTATATTATTTGCTCAAGTTTAATAAACACACCTGAAAATAAAGAAACAACAAAGCGTGGTATAAAGTTTTCCTGCTGCTTGGATACTAAGCATAAAGGGCAACTGATGGAAAGAAAAGCCCTATTTCATTACCTGTACCAAAACACAGAGTGTTCTTCCTGTCATGATAACATGTCAGCATTTAATCAGGAACCAGATTACATACTAGTATAATTGTTATTCTGTCTGTAGGCTTATTGAGAAAAGGAAGTTCAGTGACATCTGAACACCACTGGACTTTCTCTCATAGTTAAATGAGCATTCAGGATTAGCTGTGACAGAACTCATGCTCCCTGGTGAATCTTAAGGTGATTACAGTTAATTTTTTTCTTTGGCATGTGTGGTGTCTTCTCCTTACTACATAAAACATACCTATGGGCTTCATGAGGAAAGAGATGGCCAGCTTTTAAAGCCTCTGAGGTTTTATAGTGTACTTTGGCTAAAGTCCTAAAATAAATAAGCATGAGACAGGACTAGAGGAGCATCTGTTGTGTGTAGTGCAACACTGGGGTGGGAGGAGATAGGCAGAGGACAAAAAGAGCTTCCTGAAAGGCATCACCGCTGTTTTTCCTCTTTTGTGTGCTGCTGGGGGAGCAGTTTAACAAGCAAAACATGCAGGCAAACAGTGCAACAGATGGTGCAACCTACTATTGAGGAAACATTTCAAAGGGTAACAAAATATGGTTGAAACCAGCTTACAGTTTACACACTGAATGCAAAACCGAACATGCTGTTTTCAGCAGGCTGTAGCTGTTTTCATTTGTTGATGCCAAGTGCTTTGGGGAGCCGCAGCTCCAAAGTGGTTAGTGCAGCAGCAGGAATCCCTGGGAGAGATTATACTTCACTAAGCTAGGTAGATGAACTAGGACAGCATTCTTACCTGCAAGTATGCTTTAGTGTGAGCAGAGGGATCCCTTAGGGATATTTTTAATGCAGTTTTCTAAAGGTTGTTGTCTTTCTGTCTTTCCACCCCTGTGCCACTAATAATTCTAAACCCTGGAGATTTTGATAAATATATACAAAATGCAGAGAAGATCTCATAAAGAAAAAAAAAAATTAACCCAGGAGAAGCTGTGTTTTCCCAGGAAATCACAGAATTTCAGTCAACAGAAAGGTTATACAAATATTAAAGACCTTTGGCAAAATTGTGAAGTCTTTGTTCACTCTAAACATTAGGTGTGGCTAAAGTATAGACAAGCTTAGATCATTCCCTGCCCATGGCAGGGGGGGGTTGGAACTAAATGATCCTTGTGGTCCCTTCCAATCCTGACTGATTCTATGGTTAAGCATACATCAGGAGTACATAGGAGCAAATTCAGAATGGACAATACAGAAAAAAGCCCTGTAGCTAGGAAGAAAACCTGCAGGTAATAAGAAATCATTCTTTGACTGCATCAGCAGCAATAAGAGACCCAAAGGAAAGTGTTTGACATTTATTCTGTGCAAAGGAATAGCTGTGACTAAATAGTGCAAAGAAAACTAAAGAGGTAAAATATGGAAGTCTTCCACTGTTCTTTATAAGGTTTACTTATGACAACTGGCCTGACCTCAGCATGGGCTGAAGAATGCTCAGAAACATTAGCAGAGAATGTATAAGGTATTGCTGGATGGGAAAGGTGCAGTCTTAATGTGTACCCATATAAAAAGAGGCCAAAATGAAGTGTAAATATAGACAAGACAACTTTACTTAAAATCCTAGAAATAGTCTAAAATCAACAGTCAGAGGTGACTAGCAAGAACATTGAAAACAACAAGGATGAGAGCAGCAACAAAGATGAATTTGCCAAGGAGAATATATCTTGTCAAATCAGTGCAATTTTCTTTCATGAAAAGAAGAAGTAATAATCATGTATCATGTTTTCATTAAGGCTTTTGTCTTGCACTACTTTCTTGTAAGCAAACTGGGGGATATATAAAAAGCAAAATTGCTGTTAGAGAAGAGTATGAGGTTGCACATAAACAGCTAAAGTTATCACTTGTTCCCTGTTGTGGTGGTTTGGGTGTTACCTGCCTCCCCCCCCCCTCTCCCCCCCCACTCTGGAATTCACCCAGATTAGACTCTGACAGCTCTGGAAATTGAACAAAGCTTATTATTTACAGTTTAGCACAATACACAAGCAGATATTTACAGTATATACAGTTATAGACAGAAATATACAAGGTAAAAGGTAATACAGAAACACAACAGCCCTCCCAGATACCTGAGTCCCCAGGAAGGGCTCCCAACCACCCCTGCACCTTCCCCCTACTCCTCTCAACCTTACCCCAGTCCCAAGGAAGAATGGAGGTTCAGCCAGGGGGTTAGGAAGCAAAGTGGATTAGGAAAGAAAAATGAGGTTGAGGTTACAGAGAGAGAGATGCAGCTCGGAGCACCCCAGCAGAGTGCCTTATCTATGTTCTGACTTTTGTTTTTATACATCTCAGCAAGCCTATGAGTGAAGCAGACATCAGCCTTGTTTTCCTTTCACAGCCTGTAATCTAGTTCTACTCACCAAAACATTCTGACTAGACTCAAACTAGCACAACCCACCCCTGTCTATCTCAATCTGTCCAACCTTCGCTCTAATTTGTTAATGAAATTAGTTACATAATCAAATCAAGGCTACGCTTATTAAATCCACAGATGACATCAAAGTTATAGCAACTGCAAGTATTTCAGAGGAAAGGACAACAATTCAAGATGACCTCCATAAATTAGAGAAACAGTCTGAAAGAAACCAGTACACAGGCAGACATATTCCAGCATTTCTTCGCAGAATTTTGATCCAAAGTTGTTAATAACAATGAAAATTTACCCTTTAAACTCTGCAAACTTTGGAGAGAGACAGCTGCAATGGTGACTGAAGATCAGGTGGAAATATTGAAAGACCTTGGAGAAAGGATGAAAATTCTGAGATAATCCATAAACCTTAGCTCTAAATAAACACCAGCAAAGATATTAAGGCTATTTTCAAAATGAAATGAATGCTGAAATCCATCAAAGATAGGTCCAAGTGTCAGCAGTCTTTTTCTAAAGTAGAGTAATGGATTAAATGACAGCGTTAGGTCCTGCCAAGTTCCTTCCACAATTTCTGGGTATTTTACAGGGTTTGTTTATTTTTGTTAAGTTGTTATGTATTTTAATTAAATTTTGTAGGGTGGCCTTTAAAGTATATGGGAAATGGATCTTAGTCTACTGCAGTTTCAGTCATCTGATACCATTCTTAAAGTGTTTATTTTGACAATTTTCTGAGCATTGCTCTGCCTGTTTTCTATTGACAGACTCTCGCAGGGCAGAATGTCACTAATTGAATCTAATTAATATGGCTGAAGACTTATGGTAGACTGGAGGCAATAGATAAAGCAGACACACATCAAGGCTTCTGTGGATATTAGCAGCAGGAACGTCCATCAAAAGACAATTGTATCATGGCTACAATTTGCATATGCAAATACCAGGAGCTTTGGAGAATTGATGTAACAGCAGGCATGCACTCTAGGAAAGACTGATCTTATGAGTTTATGGGCAGCTTACTTACATGGTGAGAGGCGGAAAACGCAATGGGACAAATAAAGTGTAGTATCTCTGGATGCTCAGGAGTTCAGTTCCTGTCATAACAGTTTTATTCTGGATTCTGTGTCCAGTTCTGGGCCCCTCAATTCAAGAGAGATGTTGAGGTGCTGGAATGTGTCCAGAGAAGGGCAACAAGGCTGGTGAAAGGCCTGGAGCACAAACCCTATGAGGAGAGCCTGAGGGAGCTGGGGTTGTTTAGCCTGGAAAAGAGGAGTGTCAGGGGGGACCTTGTTGCTGTCTACAACTACCTGAAGGGAGGTTGTAGCCAGGTGGGGGTTGGTCTCTTCTCCCAGACAACCAGCAATGGAACAAGGGAACACAGTCTCAAGTTGTGCCAGGAGAGGTCTAGGCTGGATGTTAGGAGGAAGTTCTTGCCAAAGAGAGTGATTGGCATTGGAATGGGCTGCCCAGGGAGGTGGTGGAGGCACTGTCCCTGGAGGTGTTCAAGAAAAGCCTGGCTGAGGCACTTAGTGCCATGGTCTAGTTGACTGGCTAGGTCTGGGTGCTAGATTGGAGTGGATGATCTTGGAGGTCTCTTTCATCCTGGTTGATTCTATGCTTGTATGATTCTATGATTCTTCCTGACTGAAAGAGTATGACTTGCACACTGATAAATTTATCCTAATGTGAATAAGGGGCTGTTAGTATGTGATCCCTAAGGCATGTTTCTAGACAAGAAGGTAAATATACAGACTTCCTTTCTATTGGTTACAGCATTTTGGAGTGAAAATAGCTCATGACTGTTGTTCATCAAAGTTCAGATTTCCACAGAGGTAGGAAAAAGTTGTTTGGTTTTTAGTTATCTCCCTCAATATTTCTAATTACAGACTGATTTTTTTTAGCCTGATGGATAAAAAAAGGTCATTAAGAAGGCATCATGACCCCAAGGGATCATTAAAATCATCTTGTGTTGAGTGCTTTGCAATTTATTGAACTGAGTTTCCTCTGCTGAGAGAAAAGAGGTGGAAATGTCATGGCTCTCTCCACACAGCTAAATGAGACAGGCTTAAGGTCTAAATTCCACCCTGCATGTCAGCAGTCACAGACTGGGTCAGGCCCAAACAGTTTTACAACAGTCTTAGAAGGCTGCTGTGGGTTTCTGCTGTTCAGGGGCTGCTGTGGATTTCCTCCAAGCCCTGCATATGTGTCACACTCTCCCTAAATACTAGAGATTGAGATAAATATTAGAGTTTGAGATACTGAAACATGTCCAGAGAAGAAAGGGCAATGAAGCTGGTGAGAGGCCTGGAGCACAGCCCTGTGAGGAGAGGCTGAGGGAGCTGGGGGTGTGCAGCCTGCAGAACAGGAGGCTCAGGGGGAACCTCATTGCTATCTACAACTACCTGAAGGGAGGTTGTAGCTAGGTAGGGTTGGTCTCTTCTCCCAGGCACCCAGCAATAGAACAAGGGGACACAGTCTCAAGTTGTGCAAGGGGAGGTCTAGGCTGGATGTTAAGAGGAAGTTGTTGGCAGAGAGAGTGATTGGCATTGGAATGGGCTGCCCAGGGAGGTGGTGGAGTCACCGTCCTTGGAGATGTTCGAGCAAAGCCTGGCTGCGGCACTTAGTGCCACAATCTAATTGATTGGCTAGGACTGGTTGCTAGGTTGGACTGGATGATCTTGGAGGTCTCTTCCAACCTGGTTTATTCTATGAACTAGATTAAGAAGAGCTAAAACTTAACTTTTTTATTTTGATTTTTTTTAGCAGAATGTTATTGCATAAGGCCTGATGTTACTCAGGAGTGTTGGGTTTCTAATTAAGAGACTTGTGTGCACAGGAGTTTGCTTCTGCTCTCTGTATGTTTGCCTTTCTCAAGCACAGGAAAAACAAATAGAGGAAAATACATTGCCATAAGGTGATTATTTCTCTTTACTAAGAGAAAAAGAAACACAAACAACAAAACTCCAAAGTTTTGTGCTCAACAAAGGTGTTTTTTCTAACTACTTCAGAGGGTTGTTTGATTTTTCTAGTATAGAAACTTGCTGCTCAAGTCCTTGTTGTCCTTCTTGTGTGCAGTGCAATACCACATGGCTTAAATGCTTGGTCTTGAGACTGAGTAAGCAGTGGCCTACTCAGGTAGAAAAGGTAGAAGTTTGTTCAGAGAATAAACAAGTCTAAGTATTAGGCCATCCAATAACAACAGAGAACAACTAGGCCATGAAAGAGACAGAGAGAAAAAAATAGTAGAAGATGTAGTATTGTGAAATAAAAATTCACTTAGATAAAATTGTTATGCTTGGAAGGAGCTTCAAATTTACTGATGAGATGAGTGGGGTTACGTAGGATAGATGCCAGATACCCACCAAAATGACTCTGTCATACCCCTCCTCAGCTGCACAGGAGAGAAAAAAGGCACTGGAAGGCTTGAGAATCAAGGTTACAGGCTTGGCAGGAAAAAAATGAATTTAATTTATTGCCAATCAAGTCAGAGTAGGACAATGAGAATAAAACTGTATCTTAAAACACCTTCCTCTCATTCCTCTTCTTCACAGTCGTAACTTTACTCCGAAGTTCTCTACTTCCTCATCTCCAATGTCACAATGGGACAGAGAATAGGAATTGTAGTTAGCTCATAACATGTTATCTCTGCTGATTTTTCCTCCTCAGTGGGAGGATCCCTCACAGTCTTCTGCTCCAGCATGGAGTCCCACAGGAGACTGTTCTCCATCAACTTCTGAAACGTGTGTCCTTCCCACAGCCTGCAGTTCTTCACAAAACAGCTCCAGAGTTGGTCCCTTATGTGAGGTACAATCCTTCAGGAATGGACTGCTTCATTGTGGATCCCACACAGTGCCACAAGTCCTGCCAGAAAAACTATTCCACTGTTGGCTTCTCTCTCTCCACAGGTCCTGGCAGAACCCTGCTCCGGTACAGTCTTCCTGTTTCACAGCCTCCACTGGGCATCCACCTGCTCCAGCATGGGGTCCCCCATGGGCTGCAGGTGGGTATCTCCTTTAATGTTAACCACCATGGGCTGCAGAGGGACAGCCTGCATCACCATAGCCTTCAGCATGGACTGCAGCAAAATCTCTGCTCCAGTGCCTGAAGCATCTCCTCCCACTCCTTTTTCACTGACCTTGGTGTCTGCAGAGTTGGTTTTCTTATGTATTTTCACTCCTTTCTCTGTCTGTAGTTGCTGCTGTTCAGTTTCCCCCCCCACACACACACTTCTTAACCATGCTATTTCAGAAACACTTCTGTCATCACTGATGGGCTCAGCATAGATCAGTAGCAGGTTTGTCTCAGAGCCAGTTGACACTGCCTCTGTGAGGGGTAGGGGAAGCCACCCCTGTAGCTCACCTGCTACCTTAACTTTGACACAGAAACTCAATACAAGTGACTGCAATGAAATGGCTCAAGACAGTGAAGAGGAGATAGACTTTTCTGAGAAGAAATATGCTGTTCAATAAAGATTGTTTTGCTAATAAACACTAAGATAAAACAGCCCAGTGTGAGTGGTTTGCTATAAAAGGTTATAAATAAGAGCAGGAGAAAGAAATATGTTTTTGGAAGCCTAAAATATCAGAATGGAAAAATAATAAAAATATATATTGATCGTAGTTTAAAAGTATGAGAAATGTGTTAAAGCAAGATTAAGGTAGTAAAGATATAATAACTTATGCCTTGCATGTGAAAGAAGTTCAGTGTTGTTTAGGCAGAGCTTTGGCAGGCAACAAGAACTCCTGCTCAATCATCAGCCTTGCTGGTCTACTTCTATCCATCTCTGCTCTGCTCTTTCATATGGAGAGTACAAACTCCTTGGGGCAACAAACATCTTTTTACTCACATTCCTACAGCACAAATGGCACTTGTTCACTGTTATTTTTTTACAGCAGTATCTTACAAATAAAATACTTATGGCAAAATAACCAAAGGTAAGTATTTCCAAAGCCACAGTAGGCCATCCTCAAGGCACTGTCAAGATGAATGTTTAAAATAATCTCTTTTCTTAAAGGGGAAGAGAAAAAATACAAAAGTCACTGGTCCCTTAAGTGGCAGAATGAATTTTTCTGAAGATCTGATTCTGATGTACGTGTACTATGGATAATAAATACAACTCATAGAGCCTCCTAGGTCCACCTGTAAATTGTGAACGTAGTGAGTTTTTGGGATGCCAACCTCGTATTTCTCAGACAACACCTTGGAAGAACAGCTCATTGAATTTTGATACACTGCAGTCCCATGTGAAGCCTATTCCTGATTCTTGACAGGCCAAAATGATAATATTTAGTCCCTACATGCTGCTTCCCCATAAATAGAGTTGGGATTTTGACAGTTCCTTAGTGGCTTACAATCAATATTAAGTTGACATATCATGCGCTAAAACCGCTTCCCAGGATAAAGTACATCAAGCTCAGACTTACTGTTCTTAAGGTTTTTCCCTTCAATCGAGGCTTGAGCCTGTTTTCAGGAGCTGTCATGCACCTGTTATTTTTAAAGCATTGTGCTGAAGACCAAGGATTCAGAGAATACATCCAAAAGGGTCAGATATATTCTACAATAGGGAATGTATTTTTGTGTCCATGCTTCAGAGAAACTCCGGACTTCAGATATCTGTAAGATTATCTCCAGACACTGAAGAGATCCTAAGCCTGTGATTTGTCTGTAGGAAAGATGCTGGACGTTTTGGTAAGAGGTGAGGCTTGAGCAGCATTTCTAAAATGATTGATGTGATAAATAATAGGATTGACTTCAAAAATATTAAGTGACTTCAGAGGGACTCATTTCTTTGAAAGCGTTTCTGAGTGAGGAGATGAGAGTAAAGAAGAGGCAAAATGTATTCAGGTTTAAGTAAAAGAGTTGGTATTTGGGTAGATAAAATATTCCAGCTCTTTCCCCTCTCTCCAGTTTGGTGTAAAAAATAATTGATAACACAAGCCCTTAAAAATCTAAGGAGAAATAGGGCCATAAGAAGTTGCAGAAGGAAGTGTTAGAATGGTAAGAGTTGGTGCATGGACACTGTCTAATGCAAGCCACTCTTCCAGATTTTGCTTGTAGGTAATGAAAGCATTTTGTTTAGTGAAGAAGGTAATTCCTAGCAGTGGAATCAGTAGCACCTCCTCACATCATCCTTGCTGAAGGCTGAAGGACTAACTGAGCCTCCTAGCTGTAATAATGGATGCAGTGGGAAGCATAGAATAATATCTTTCTTTGTCTTTACTTGCAGGTGAGGCCTCTGTTTTTGCCCTATTAAACTCCTTCTTGCTTGACAGGCATCTTGTTATATTTTGCCTCTCCCTTGTCCATTTAAGAAGTGTAGTGATAGAACAGCTTTGGTGGACATCTGTAACCCAACCATGCCCAAACTACTACATGATTTGACTCAAGGATTTTAAAGATCTTTTCCAACCAAAAGGATTCTATGATTGTGTGATTCTCTACCAAGGGTATTAGATGGCCTCTATGTTTTGCTCTGCAATGACAGATGTCTCCTGTAGATCTTTTGTCATAGCTGCCAAGACTGTACAGATGTTTGCAAGCCTCTATGGAAGGTTAAGTAGTACTAGGAGTATATGTTAGGCAGTTGTTTTGCACCTCTAGTCAATACAGTTAATGGAGTTTAGAAAGTGGTTCATCTATCTGACCATGTGTAGGTGTCTACGTTGATGGCAGTTGGAGTTTGCATGTAGACTTCAAAGCTGTTTACATCTGAAGTCAGCTGAATGTACCTGACACTGAATATCATCCCTAAAGTTACATGAGAATAATTTATTCCAAGGAGGTAAGAATTCATATCTCTTTTCAGCTTTGGCACTGACTTTGATTAGCAATACTGAGAGCACAAATTTGTTGTACTTGACAAAAAGGCTTCTGACAGAAGCTCTTTGTTATGTGGGAATACTAAAAATATGTATGTGACCCACTGAAACTGATGTGCAAGAGGTGGACTGTAAAGAGAGAGAGTTGCATCAACAGCTCTAGCTGAAGCAAGTGTCTTGTGCAATAATAACCACACACTTGAGAGAATGACAAAAGAGCATCTAGAGCAGCTGGGAATTTCTTACTAGGCTGTGATTTTGCCATGAAAGATAGGAAAAATGTTATTGTTGAATCTGGTCATATTCAAGTCATGTTGGAAGAACTGACATGAAAATTTATGCTTGTTTTACAGTAAATTATTATAAAGACAGATTAATATTATGTTTTAAATTCACTGTTTTGCAGACTCTTGCCAGTGCTACAAAAGCTACATAATGAGACATCTTGTCCTGTTGCATAGTATTACTACTGACTGTTACATTGCATGAGTGTTTAGGATACGTTCAGTGATCTCTTGCAGATCTTGTGTGATACATGGAGAACTTAAAGAAATTGCTCTTTTCTGACATAACTATGTTTTAAGTTGGGTTTGGTGTTTTTTTTGCCTAAGGTTAGGATTTAAGAATGGAAAGTAGACTGGTACAAGGCTGCAACTGAAGGAGCACCTCTAGAAAGAACTGGAGTAGCTGAATATGTGGGAAGCATTGAGGGATGAAACAATAAGACAGTATTTGAAGTGAATAAAGTGACTGTGAAGCAGACAAATTTACTGTTACCTATGCATAACACAATAAAAACATTGGCAATTGATGGCGAGGGACAGAGAGAGCAAAAGAGAAGCTCATGTGTCATCTTCTTGGGGGATCAAGTCTGGAACACAAATCATTGAACTACCTCTGGCTAGACAATAAGACACTATTAATTAAAGCCAGTTCTAATTCCTGACCCTACAGAAATTGCTTAAACACTTTCACTGAAGCCAATCAGTGTTCACCAGATAACCATGCAGCCCTGGGCCTTCAGAGGGATTGTGCTGTCTGCCAAGGCCCTGCCTCACCTCACCTGTTTGCAGGAGTTCCTTAAAACTGTCCTTAGACTGTTTTGTTGCCTTTGCTCAGTCCTAAAAGGTCTACCTCGAGTTTGCAAAGATATGCAGTGATCATGACCAACTGTGAAGGCCACATGCCATCAATTTCAAGTGCCCAAGAGAATGCCAATAGAAAGAAAACAGTGGGAGTACATATCGCAGAATCACAAAATCACTGCATAATGGGGGTTGGACTGGAACTCTGAAGATCATCAAATCCAACTCCCCAGTCAGAGCAGGATCACCTAAAGCAGTTCACATAGGAATATGTCCAGAGATGGAGACTCCACCGTCTTTCTGGGAAGACTGTTCCAGTGCTCTGCCACTCACAAAGTAAAGAAGGTTGAAGCAGCTATTTGGAGGAGTTGCAATAAGATGAACAGGGGAAAAAAAAATGTACAATAGATGCTCGTGCCTGAGCTCTGTGTTTGCCCCCATAATCATAGAATCATAGAATCACAGAATCAACCAGGTTGGAAGAGACCTCCAAGATCATCCAGTCCAACCTAGCACCCAGCCCTAACCAATCAACTAGACCATGGCACTAAGTGCCCCATGCAGTCTTTTCTTGAACACCTCCAGGGATGGTGCCTCCACCACCTCCCTGGGCAGCCCATTCCAATAGGAAATCACTCTCTCTGCCAAGAACTTCCTCCTAACATCCAGCCTATACTTCCCCTGGCGCAACTTGAGACTGTGTCCCCTTGTTCTGTTGCTGGTTGCCTGGGAGAAGTAGATAATATTGCTGCCTGACCTCCCATATTTGTCCTGGTGTGGAGGTGGTTCAGGCAATCAGCACAACAAATAGATTATACTTCCTCAGCTGAAAATGTGGCCTGAGAGCTTGAACTCAGCAGATTCATTTAATCATCATTAGAAAAGTACTGGCTTTAGTGCCTTAGGAGAGAGCTGTTTTGCTTACAAAACATTCAGGGAACATTCTCTGACAATTTCAAAACCAAAGAGGCACAAGAAAAAAGAAGTTAAAGCCTACCATCATCAATTTTAAAAAACAATGCATTTTTTTCTCAGCAATCCCATCGAGGGGTTGCTTTTATTTTTCATCTGTGACTCGCTGGATGTATGAGAGAGTCTTGTTTCAACAAATTGATTGAAGCTAAAGGTGTTAAAACCAGACAGGCACCTGGAAGTGCCAGAGGTGAGGGAAAAAGAGCATACAATTTATTTCAAGGAGACCCATGGCATCGTCTCTGATTCCCCTCATGTATAAAACAAATATTATCATTCTCCTACTTTTCTCCTTCCCCTCTCTTAAACTTTCAAAGGGGCTCAGGGGATAGAGTTTATTTATCAACCTGGTAATAACATTAATATCCCTGAAATGCATTTTGGAGAAAACTGGCAGGAGTTGTCGTTAGCCTTCTGAAACACTGATTAAGATATTAAGTTTCCAGAGCCATTCTCCCTTACTGTAATGTTTGCACGTGGGTAAACTAATTAGAGTGTGTGTGTTGGGGTGGTTTGTATCTAACAAGACAGGAAATTGATAGGTTTTCATTTCCTGGCATAGGTATCCCTAGCTATTGTGATAAAAGTTCTGGAAGAAATACAGGCAGTAGCTTTTGAAACAAAATTAGTCTGGCTTACCCTCTGGATGCAGATGAAGCTTTGGTATGCTGTGCTAACCTGTGTGGATGTTTTGCCAGATGATATTAGTGTTGGATCCAAATATCCAACAGATGAAACTGGGAATTCTGTGGCAGCCAAAAGTTCTGATACAACAAAGCCCTTAAGTGAATAATCCAGTCTTCCCACAATAACATGTTTAAGGACCTATTTAACTCTTTTTGGTTCAGTGGGACTTGGCCATGTGGTTAAGTTAAGCATATAATTATATGCTTAACCCTGGAGGTGTTCAAAAGACTGGATGAGGCACTTAGTGCCCTGGTCTAGTTGATTGGACAGGGCTGGATGATAGCTTTGGCTGGATGATCTTGGAGATCTCTTCCAACCTGGTTGATTCTGTGATTCTATGATATGCTTTGCTGAACCACAGGTGCAATGTATGGCCAAATCTCCTGATTCCTGATAATAGAGGCCACTCAGCATCTTAAAATCTAGTGCCTTAGTAAAACATTGTCTTTTACCTGTTTATGCATATGCCTCCATTACAACCTCCTACTTGTACATCTATTACAAACAGGCATTTGGTGAGGTGTGATCTTTGGCCAAAGCAATAATGCCTTTTAATTTGTAGTTTTTCAACAAATGCATCATTTTTTTCACCCATGCAGCTCATTTCACTAGCAAAATGTGGAAAAAAGAGCCCAGTATTTGCATTTGCCAATATAGCTCAGTACACATTAGAAGAGATTCATGGTCATTATGTGCCAAGGTCTTTTTGATTAATGAAGTGCTTTTATGTGAAGAATTAGCTTCCATAGTTTCAAGTTTTAAAATATTTTGGCTGACAATGGGGCAGCTAACTAAGGGAGGAAAGATTAATCTCAGTTATTAGAAGAATACTCAATTTCCTTTAAAATTGTGACACTGATTCTGTGCACAGAAATGATTCTGGATGAACTGCAGTGAGTATAAAGGAATCTGGAAAGCTATTTGATGCATCTAAGTGGTCAAAGGGGACACAGTCTCAAGTTGTGCTGGGAGAAGTGTAGGCTGGATTGTAGGAGGAAGTTCTTGCCAGAGAGAGTGATTTGCCATTGGAATGGGCTGCCCAGGGAGGTGGTGCAGTCACTGTCCCTGGAGGTGTTCAAGAGAAGCCTGGCTGAGGCACTTAGTGCCATGGTCTAGTTGACTGGCTAGGGCTGGGTGCTAGGTTGGACTGGATGATCTTGGAGGTCTCTTCCAACCTGGTTGATTCTATGATTCTATGATTACATGAAGTATGTGTTTGCTGTCTAATATATATATTAGGTGATAAGGAATTTCTGCTCTATCTATACTCAACAAAGAGGTAAACCTTAAAGTCATTACTGAGGTCCCCAGAAACATATGGAGGATCATCTTGCTAAGTTTGATGCATCCAGAAGTTACACACTTGCTTCTAACTACCATTCCTTTGAAGTCAGTAGTGGGTGCAATGAGAGCATCTCTTCTCAAAAGAAGTCATCCTGTGGCAAACATTCTGTTGGATAAAATAGTCATATGAAAATGTCAGCCTCTCTTGGCTGAGTATAGAGGGAGTAGAAGTGCTTGCTTTAACTTGAAGCCTACTGTCTTGAAATACACATGCACATCACATGTACTTTTAGTGTATTTTAAAGTCTGTGAGGTCTGGGTGTTCAAATCTCATCAGTTGTGCACTGTGAGGAGCAGACAACAGATCTCTCTAAGGCACTCTTTCGTCTTGCATGATATGTGGAATAAGTCTCTGTGTTATCCTGTGTGGTTTATCTGCTACAACAGCCCTAGAATAATATAAAGGAAGATGGTTTGACCTCTTTTAGATCTGGTGAAAGATACTCTCTGGGAACTACCTTCAAGGCAAAGAGATTTATAGAAATAAATCTATACTCTGTGTTACAGGCATACTTTCCTCCTTCTATTAACCTATTTATTGATAGGCCTGGTGACTGCTTAAAGTCAGCTAGATTCTGCCGACATAGTCAGGTGCACTGTGCGCTGCTGTTAGTACTTGTGCCATAGAGTCAGCATCTTTGCTATGAAATCACTTCATTGAAAATTCATATAACATGGGAAAAAAAAAAGGGATTAGAACCTTTAGATGTATTACCATTTCTGTTGGTTTTGTGGGTGAGGATTATTAATTTGATTTTCTTTCTCTTCTGGTATCACAGATAAATTTTAAAAGGATATAAACACAGAAGAATTGGATTATGGCATTGGATATTGAACTATATTACATTCCAGCATCAAAGTTACTTTCCTTGACAACCTCCCTTTTTTATTTTTGAGATTAGTGTATCTTTTGATGCTGCATTAATTACAGCTGGACCAAAGATGGATCAGAAAAGAAAAGAAGTTCATCATTATTTTGGATCTGATAAAATACTATATTCTGTAAACTGACTTCACAGAAAGAAGTACTTCTAGAAATAAGAGGCTATTCTGTAGATGTTTTTGCTTTGGAGGTGTATTTTCCAGGCACCTTGCCTAGTTCTACTTAATATTTATTAATGGGCTTGATAAATTCTTTCTGTCCACTAGATTTTGTTTCCCCTCTGCTGTATCATAACCTCTAGAAGCATAAGCTCAGAACTCAGCCAAGTGCTGAGCGCCCTTCTCTGTAGCTTAGGTCAGGACTATCATTCTGTTTTCATCTATGATACCTTCATGGAAGGGAGTTGGACAGTGTGTTTTATAGAGCTGTTTCAAATTTCCTCTTGGAAGAAGAATGAGGCCTTGGTGTTACGTTTGTACTCTGAGGAAGGGTGGTCTCCATATGGCTGTGCAGATGGTATGTTACACCTGCCACTAGCATCCTGTCCGTATAGCTACCTTATGGGCTTTCTGCTGAGTGCTGACAGACAGCCTGTCTGGGTGAGCTGCAAAGTGTGATTTCATCTGAACAGGCTAAAAACATGGAAACAAAATGGATTTGGAGTGTGAGCTTTGACAGCACTCTGAAGGAGTACTGATTTGTTTGTTTGTTTGTCAGTGCACCCTTCACTCTAGTTAGGAAAATGTCCTTAATGTCTTTGTGGGCAAGTGCAGGTATCTCCAAAAGACTTGTCTCAGCTTAGTGCACATAGGGTGGTTGTAACAGTTTATAGTTTGGACTGTTTTTCCTAGTTAAAGGTAATTTGAAGTAAGTATTTCTCTTATTAGCCATACCCTTTAACACTAGTTTAGGAATGCATGCTCCCATCATGACTTGGATGACAATAGTGATTTTTCTCATTAATGATCTAGACTTGAACCTGATTAGAAGAGAAAATTTCAGCAATGTCAGCTCAGTGTATTCAAAAGCTTTGCTTAAGAAAAGCAAAAAAAAAAAAAAATATATATATATATATATATATATTTATAGGATATGATCACTTAGTTTTGTGATGGTTTGGGTATTAGCTGCCCTGCCACACTTGTGAAAATCACCCAAAGTAAACTCAGTCGATCTGGAAATTGGAAGAATGAAGGTATATTTACAGTTTAGCACAATATACAAGCAGGTATTTACAATATATACAGAAATATACAAGTTAAAAGGTAATACAGAAATACAACAGCCCTCCCAGAAACCTGAGTCCCCAGGAGGGGCTTCCAACCACCCTTCCACCTTCTCCCACCCCTCTACCTTACCCCAAACGTTGCCTTGTGCCCCAAGGAAGAATGAAGGGTTGGCCAGGGGGGTTAGGAAGCAGGTGGATTAATCAGAGAGATGGAGGGTGAGGTCAGAGCTCAGGCTGTGCTCAAACTGCCTTATCTATGTTTGAATTCCTCCTCTTATACATCTCAGCAAGCCTATGATTGAAGTAGACATTACCCTTGTTTCTCTTTCACAGGCTGTAATCTAATCCTTCTCACCAAAACATTCTAGCTAGCTTCAAACTAACACATAGTGGTTGCCATTTGTTTTTGTTGTTGTTATTTGCTTTTCAGATGTGTGTTTTTTCATCATAATAATAAGAATGGTAAAAGAATGATTGGAATTGTTTTTCCTACAATCAAAAGGTATTTATAATGCTATAATTCAGACAGCTGCATCATATTCAAATGTCATTTAAGCAACACCATTGAGTCAGTTGTTGTAATAGCTCAAGGGGGTGGATCCTGGAGAAGAGGAGGCTCAGGGGTGATTGTCTACAACTACCCGAAGGGGCATTGTAGCCAGGTGGGGGGTGGCCTCTTCTCCCAGGCAACCAGCAATAGAACAAGGGGACACAGTCTCAAGTTGTGCCAGGGGAGGTATAGGCTGGGTGTTAGGAAGAAGTTCTTCACAGAGAGAGTGATTTCCCATTGGAATGGGCTGTCCAGGGAGGTGGTGGAGGCACCATCCCTGGGGGTCTTCAAGAAAAGACTGGCTGAGGCACTTAGTGCCATGGTCTAGTTGATTGGATAGGGCTGGGTGCTAGGTTGGACTGGATGATCTTGGAGGTCTCTTCCAACCTGGTTGATTCTATGATTCTATGTTTCTATGATTATTATGGAGTAATTAAATCACTAAGAACAGGGCTCTTAACTCCTGTCTCTAGAACAAGGAGCAAACAACAAAAGAATGAGCAATCTTCATGCAGCCTGGAATATTTCCCTGTCTGCCATATGGATCTTTTAAGGTAAAACATAAGTATTTATCTTTGAAGGAATAGTTTGTATTGAGTCAGATCTACAGCTGAAATCAACAGAAATTATCTTGGTGTAGACCTTTAATGAGCAGTACATCTGGTCCATGTTGAATAGTGCTACATATTTTAATACAGGTTTGGAGGTCAGGACATCTGAAATTTGGTTCTGCTTAGATATCTGACTCCCTGGATAGTACTCAATAAGCCATACATAGTTTTCTAATCTGTGAGAGTTGATTTGACCTGGAAGTCCAAAGATGGGAGCACATTTCAGTCCTGCAATACACTATGGCTCCATTTATCATGCTGACTTCAGGTGCTTGGGTGAATAATTTCCTACACACTGAGGACGTGCATTATTAAAACAGACCAGGTTTTGTTACTTAAATACAGAAACCAATGCCATTTGTGAGACTCACATACTGCAGATACAGCATGTGAATGGGAGGTGAGGTCTGAGGAAGACCATGTCCTTCTGGAGCAACAGGTGAAGATCAGGCAAGATTCCTTGAGGTATGTCAAAGAACATGAAACACTTGTGTTAGGGAGGCTGAAACAAGTCCTAAATAACCAATGCAGTGACTAATTAAATTTAATTAGCTGAACATTAATTGTGCAGGTTGACATTCTGAAGAAGAGAGGAATTCCTTACACTGTAATTCTTTCCACCACTTTTAGCTCTGTTGCAGGAAAAGACTGGATGAGGCACTTAGTGCCATGGTCTAGTTGATTGGCTAGGGCTGGGTGATAGGTTGGCCTGGATGATCTTGGAGGTCTCTTCCAACCTGGTTGATTCTATGATTCTATGATTCTATACAGAGGACAAGATGAATTGCCTTTTGGAGCAGACTATCTCTCGATGAGCATTGACAATCAACATTGTTTTGATGTCTGGCCAACTAGGGCTGAACTCACACATCTACAGACACTTGGAAGGCACAAATTAACCCTTATTTTCTTCAGCCAGTAGTTTAGTAGAGCATGTATCTCTCCTAGCTATTGTGACATTTCTTTTGGCCTGATGCAGAAGTCTTTGATATCCTAGGACACGTCATATGTTACCAGACTATGCATTGACAACTATATCTATCTCCTGATGTTTGGGGAAATATACCTGACTTCTACTTTATGGTTTCAAGGACTTACTGTAAAAAGTATCATTTTCAGAGGATTAGCACCAGATATCAAGGGGGGGAACCAGAACATTCAGATTTAAGTGCTTAAGTCTCTGCATGTCTGGTGAAAAGTGAGAGGATCATTTATGGTGACAAACTTTAGAAAGTGTACAATTTGTATAGTTTATCATTCCCAGAGGAAGCTGCCCTGTTCCTCTGGAATTGCTTTGTATGCCAAGAAATACTTTAGCAGAGTATTTTGTCACTCTAAATTGTCATCACTCTACTAGTAGCAGAAACAAATTAATTAACTGAGATCATTAAAGTTACATTTGGGCTATAAATGAACATTTTCATCAACGCAGGAGTGCGTTATTGATTCAGGGACTAAATTTTCTGCTGGACAACTGTGGTGAAGAGAGCAGTGAAAACAAACAGTGGGAGGGAGAGAATGACAGTATTAACATCCCTTTTATAGATTAAGTGAGATTTCTCTGAAAAAAACCCCAGTGACAGTTATGAGCTCTAGTTAAGAACTGCTCCTTGTAAATTTTGTTTGCTTGTTTTCAGTTAAAAAGACTGCATTGAAGCTACGTCTCCATTAGTTCTGCATTCTCTTCTAGCCTTAGTTAAGTGTTTTAACAGGGTTGGTAATTAGCAGAGCTGAGTGGCATGTCAGTCTTTGGCTTCGTGGATTAACCTGGCAGACTTTTCCTGTTGAACTTTGCTCCCCATACCCTGCCTTACTCTAACCATATGTTTCACGATAAGCAGCAGTAACAGTGGGACCCTGACACACAATCACTGCAGATGGCTTGAGACATTACTCATGTCCCTGTCCACTCCATGTCTGTGCCAGAGATTTCTCTTGGAACACATGCTGGTGTGTTAATCACTATAGATAATCCCTTCATTTTAGCTTGAATGCTTGAACTCCCAGCAAAAGCCTGGAACAAAGTATAAGTCGATTCTGTCTTCAAGAAAGACTAAAAGTATGATCCAGTGAACTAGAGGCTGATCAACCTCACACAGATATCTGGGAAAGTGATGAAGCAAATAATCCTGGAAATGATTTAGAATCAGAATAAATAGAATAGAATAGAATAGAATAGAATAGAATAGAATAGAATAGAATAGAATAGAATAGAATAGAATATTACATTTGGTAGGGACTTGCAGTGGTTATCTAGTCAAATTGCCTGATCACTTCAGTACTTAGCAAAATTTGAAGGATACTATTAAGGGCATTCTCCAAATGCCTTTTAAACACTGACAAGCATGGGGCAGTGGTCATTGTAAAGTGTTAGGAACCTTCTCCCCTTCCACTACTTGAAATTACCCAGACTAGGTCAGACGAATTTGGAAGTAAAATGAAGCTGTAATTACAGCACTGCAACATCTACAAACACACACACACACACACACACACATATATATATATATATATATATGTACACAGACACACACAATATATACAAGTATTTACAATTACATACAAGTTAGAAGTAAAACAGAAGTTCTAATTTCCCCCAAGAAGGGCTCAAGGCTAACTGACCCCATCCCCTTCTCTGTTTCCAACTCCTTCTAGCTGAGAAACCCACACATAAACAAAGCAAAAACCCATAGCTTATGTGATTAGTTGCTGAAATTAGATGTAAGGTGTCAGTGCAAGTGAGGATTAGAAAAGGTGATTAGATCAAGCAACACAAATTCCAGACAGAGAGAAGTCAATGAGACAATGTCTCAGTAGAAAAGACTGAACATTGTTTATATTTTGACTTTTTATCCTACTCAGCAAACCAATGAATGATACAGACATCATCATTATTTTCTTTTTACAACCAATGATCTATTTTCTCTCATTAAAATATTCCAATTAGCCTCAAACCAGTATAGTCATCTATGAAGACTGTTCCAATGTTTGACCACCCTCTTGGTAAGAAATGCTTCCTAACATCCAGTCTAAACCTGCCTAGACATAGCTTGGAATCATTTCCACACGTTGTGTCACTGGATACCAGGGAGAAGACAGGTATTGATGTACCTCCCTCTCCACTTCCCCTCCTCAGAGCTTTCTAAGCATGGAGAACAAGAGGGTGATTTGGAGTAGTCAGTGTACATTTATGAACGCGCAGGAAATCATTCCTGAGCCACCTGACAGCATTCTGTGATCTGATTCCAAGCTGGACAGATAAGAGCAGGAGATATTATTTTGATTCCATCAAGGCTTTCAGCACTTTCACCCACAACGTCCTCATTTACAAACTAATGAAGGACAGACTAAATAAGCAGAGAGTGATTTGGACTGAAAAGTGGCTGATCTACTATGCTTAGAGTCGAAGTCCACCTGGGAAGCCTGTCACTAGTTCTATACCTCAGGGCTAGATACTGGTGCCAGTATTGTTTAACATCATCATTAATGACCTAGATGATGTGACAGGGTGCACTCTCAGCAAACATGCAAATGATGCGAAACTGGGAGGAGGGGATGATACACCAGATGGTTGCACTGCTTCTCAGTGGACCTGAACAGGCTGGAGAATTGTTCTAGAAAGAGGCAATGAAATTTGACAATAGGAAATACCAAGTCTGGCACCTGGGGAGGAACACCACTCCACCTCCTCGCCCAAGCTGACACTAATCATCTAGAAAGCAGCTTTATCATGGTGGACCTGGGTATCCTGGCAGACAGGCTTGCAATGAACCAGCAATGTGCCCTCATGGATATGAAGGCTCATGGCCACCTGTGCTGCACTGGGCAGGAGAAATCATTCAAACTATCCATTAGAGCACTTAGATCCACTTTAATCAAGCAGTGACAGATATTATAACCAATCCATGAATTATGTGATTTCACCATTTCATTCCTTTCAGTCAGTCAGGTGAATTCTGAGGCCAGTGTGCAACTTTCAGGGAAAAGGTACTTAAAAGTACCCAACAAAATCAGACTCCTTTTTTTTTTTTTTCAGTGACAAAAATTAGTAACAAATTTGCTCTTAATTATTGTACGAGACAATTAAGATCCTATTATGAAATGCAGCAGCAGTATACATATGGAAAAATGAATATCTAAGTGCTGAATGGAATTTCTTTAAGTAATCTTTTAAAAATGGTATAAATCAGGTTTTGTTCAATTGCTAATATTAATAGAACCTCTTAATGAAATCTGAATTGCTATCATATCTTGTCTCCCTCTGTCTCTTGTGTGAAACTCCTGTGAATATGCCATTTAGTTTGCTTAAATAACAAGTGCTAAGCAAATATCATAGGATGGTATCAATCGCTGAGTTTTTTTACTCAGGAGTTTTCCTATCAGAAGTCATAGAATTAAAGAAGAGTTTGGAATGAAGGGACCTTTAAAGGTCATCTAGGCTAACTCTCAATCTTAAGCTTCACCTTCAAAGGAAAAAAAGATAATATAAAACTTATGAAGCAGTTTTCATAGAATCATAGAATCAACCAGGTTGGAAGAGACCTCCAAGATCATCCAATACAACCTAGCACTCAGCCCTAGCCAGTCAAAGAGACCATGGCATTAAGTGCCTCAGCCAGGCTTTTTTTGAACACCTCCAGGGACAGTGACTCCACCACCTCCCTGGGCAGACCATTCCAATGCCAATCACTCTCTCTGCCAACAACTTCCTCCTAACATCCAGCCTATACTTTCCCCTGGCACAACTTGAGACTGTGTCCCCTTGTTCTGTTGCTGGGTGCCTGGCAGAAGAGACCAACCCCACCTGGCTACAGCCTCCCTTCAGGTAGTTGTAGACAGCAATGAGGTCCCCCCTGAGCCTCCTCTTCTCTAGGCTAAATACCCCCAGCTCCCTCAGCCTTTCCTCATAGGGCTGTGTTTCAGGCCTCTCACCAGCTTCAACACCCTTCTCTAGACACATCATTGATTCCACAAACCACTCACATTCCATATTTTGTGAGAAATACAACATTTTATTACAACAGAGCCTGCAGTTACGTGCATTTAAATTCCTAATATGCAATAAGAAAAATAATAATTATCTTAAAATGTTAATTTCTACTAGAATTGACTTAAGATGTTTGAAAAAGGATTCAGCTTGATTTAAATAGTGAGCATGCAATGTAGGCTTCTACATTCCCAGTATAGCCAGTGAGAGCTAGGGCTCAGATCACTTTCTTACAAGTAGATGCCTGGATCCATTTGAAAAGTCACTGTGCATTACTAGTTTGATGATACAACTTAAGGCATATTTAGCATAATTGTTCTGTTTTTTTTCCTAAATGCAATGGCTATTAGATCTAAGCTTAACCTTTCTGATCATAAACTGTGAGTGCATTGATGTTTTTATGAGTAACATGTGCAGGGATTTCAGTTCAGTTAGTGGTAGCATTGACTGGTAGTTTTTTCTATTAATAGAGAATATTGAATCAGAGAAAGGGAAAGAACCATAAAATAAACTCTTTCTTTTTCCTGTTGAACACAGCTTTCAGACTGAAACAATCTTCCTTTCACAAATGATAGATATTGAGGTGAATTTGTTTTTAACTACATCCATATAGGCTGCAGTCTGACGTTAAAGGAAAGTCTCTTCAAAGAGCATCTCTGCAAATTACCTCCTGACTCAGTAAAGACAGCTGTGATACTGCTAATTTTCAGGCTGTGACTGCTGCCAAAATACAGGTGTGAGTCCCTCCAAAAAAATTTAGGAAGCTTCATAAATAGAATTCCCAGTGTGAAGGCTCTATTGTCAGAACAGGAGTTGGGATGAGAGCCATGCAAAGTGCACCGTGGATATCCCAGAGGTTTTGCAGAAAACCAAAAGTGTGTATTTGCTGCTGAGGTTACTGGCAAGAGCAATTGGCTTCAAGCTCTATGAATGTGTTTGATAAACTGATTAAACTGGGATGATTTAGGGGCATGGGGGTGAATCCTGAATAGGTTAAATACTATGAAAGGAAAAATGCTGGAATGTGCCTAGAGAAGGGTGTTGAAGCTGGTGAGAGGCCTGGAACACAGCCCTGTGAGGAAAGGCTGAGGGAGCTGGGGTTGTTTAGCCTGCAGAAGAGGAGGCTCAGGGATGACTTCATTGTTATCTACAACTACCTGAAGGGAGGCTGTAGCCAGGTGGGGGTTGGTGTCTTCTGCCAGGCACCCAGCAATAGAACAAGGGGACACAGTCTCAAGTTGTGCTAAGGGAGGTATAGGCTGGATGTTAGGAGGAAGTTGTTGGCAGAGAGAGTGATTGGCATTGGAATGGGCTGCCCAGGGAGGTGGTGGAGTTGCTGTCCCTGAAGGTGTTGAGGAAAAGCCTGGCTGAAGCACTTAGTGCCATGGTCTGGTTGATTGGCTAGGGCTGGGTGCTAGGTTGGGCTGGCTGATCTTGGAGGTCTCTTCCAACCTGGTTGATTCTATGTTTCTATGATCTCTGCCCAGGTCTCTGGTGTCACACAGTTCCAGTTTGCAGCTGCCTTTACAGGTACTGAACACGGTTCCTCAAGGTGGATATATTTGCATACTTGGAAATAAAATCTTAAGCCATCTTTTAAACATGTCAACAACTGATAGAATGTACAAGTTTCTACTGTCTTTTAGATTTTTTTACTATCATCTCCACTAAGGAAAGAAATCTGCTTTTGGGAATCTTTCCCCCAAAAAAGGAGGTGTTAGTATGATCTAATCTGATGTTTTAAACTCGGGATATGTTCTGTGAGCCACAGCCAGCTGAAAAGCAGGATGCTTTTTGTGCTTATCTTGACAACTCGACATCAGTTGCAAAGTAGATATTACACATGTTGAGTGAGGATATTCTAGAGGGTTTTGTAGCTGAGGTCTGTTTCAGATAATGTTTTAGAAAAGCAGCTCTCAGTCTGGAAACTGCCTGACATGTACCACTGTGCCAAGCTTCTATAGTTGGTGCAGTGTAGCCTGAATGCAACACTGATGTGTAGCAGGAGTAAAATCTATACTAAGAACAGGATTGAGGTAAATTATGGTGGATATTGTAGATCACCTAAAAGAGCATGGATTAGAAGATAAATTGGTGATGAATGGAATTAAAATGCTTGTAAACTAATTTACATAACACAGCTGCTGAAATGCAGCACCTGTTCAAACTGGTTCTAAGACCCCAGAGACATAGTAGGTGAATAACTTTCATATGGCAGATTTTCTGTATACTCTGAACAAGTGCTTATAGACTAGGAAGTAAGTTAAAGAGTCCTGTCCATACAAATTAATGTTCACTTCCATTATGAAACACTTAGAAACAACGACTGTTTCTTCTAGTGTTAATTAGTGTTTCTATTCAGTTCCATTAAAAAAAAAAGGAATAATAAGGTACAGCTCTAGTGTAAGATTCCAGATAATATTGATATTCTTCAGTTCCTGGCAGAAAGAAAAAGCAAAAAGAAAGAACAACAAGCAGCAGAAGGCAGATGTATGGACACCTTCATAGGATGTTCTAGAGAAGAAGCCAATGCATTATCTAGTGAGGCTACTAGATAACAGCTCGCTGTCCCCAGAGCTGTTAAAGGCAAGATTGGACATGGCACTTGGTGCCATGGTCTAGCCTTGAGCTCTGTGGTAAAGGGTTGGACTTGATGATCTGTGAGGTCTCATCCAACCCTGATGATACTGTGATACTGTGATACTTCTTCATAGTCAAGCTCAACAGTGTTCCCTAATTCTGTGTATGCCTTAGGTATGCATCTGCTATAAAAGTGATACAAGAAGTTATCTTTATGTTTCTTTTTTCCTCTTTGGTGCCTTATTTTTTATAAAAAGAAAATTGAGTGAAGCAGAGAATCATAGAATCAACCAAGATGGAAGAGACCTCCAAGATCATCCAGTCCAACCTGGCACCCAGACCTATCCAGTCAACTAGACCATGGCACTAAGTGCCTCAGCCAGGCTTTGCTTGAACACCTCCAGGGACAGTGCCTCCACCACCTCCCTTGGCAGCCCATTCCAATGCCAATCACTCTCTCTGCCAACAACTTCCACCTAACATCCAGCCTAGACCTCCCCTGGCACAATTTGAGACTGTGTCCCCTTGTTCTATTGCTGGTTGCCTGGGAGAAGAGACCAACCCCAACCTGGCTACCACCTCCCTTCAGGTAGTTGTAGACAGCAATGAGGTCACCTCTGAGCCTCCTCCAGGTTAAACAACCCCAGCTCCCTAAGCCCCTCCTCATAGGGTTTGTGTTCCAGGCCCCTCACCAGCTTTGTTGCCCTTCTCTGGACATGCTCCAGCACCTCAACATCTCTCTTGAATTGAGGAGCCCAGAACTGGACACAGTACTCAAGGTGTGGCCTGACCAGTGCTGAGTACAGGGGAAGAATAACCTCCCTTGTCCTACTGGCCACACTGTTCCTGATGCAGGCCAGGATGCCATTGGCTCTCTTGGCCACCTGGGCACACTGCTGGCTCATGTTCAGCTACTATCTACCAGCACTCCCGGGTCCCTTTTCTCCTGGCTGCTCTCCAGCCACTCTTTCTGCAGCCTGTAGCACTGCTTGGGGTTGTTGTGGCCAAAGTGCAGAACCCTGCACTTGGCCTTGTTAAATCTCATCCCATTGGCCTCTGCCCACCCATCCAGCCTGGCCAGGTCCCTCTGCAGGGCTCTCCTACCTTCCAACTGCTCCACACCTGCTCCTAGCTTGGTGTCATCTGCAAACTTACTGATGCTGGACTCAATTCCCTCATCCAGATCATCAGTGAAGATGTTGAACAGGACTGGGCCCAGCACTGATCCTTGGGGAACACCACTAGTGACTAGCAGATCATGCCTGGTAGGAAAAACATGCTTCAGTAGAAAACATCCTGGCACATGATTCTGGACATAGGGGAACTGCCCACTGGAAGAGCTCTCCCTGTTTTCACTAGAAACAAAGCCTGGCTTCTCAACTTAGCTGTCAAAAGGCAGATGACCATAGTTAGGCTGTGCAAGTTTCTTCACAAATGCAGTTTTGCTTTGAGAATTGTGCATTTTGAGAATTTGAGTCCCAAGAAAGGCAATGGAACCTCAGCCAGTGCAAGGAAAGGAGAGAAAACCTCAATATTATATCTGTAAGAATGAACAAGTGGGGTTTTTTTTTGGAGCTGAAGTTGGATTCACTGTGACATTAACAAGAAGCTGAAGTGTAAATATGTTTTAAAAAGAAACAAATAATCTCTCCTGTAACAGAGCAAATACACTAAAAACCTGGGAAAACAAACATAAATTTGTTTGCAACATTGTTTCTCAACTTCTAAGAGTAAAAATGCACTTTATTGGTACTATTTATTTAATCTTTTTGTTAGTGTATTTCAGCTTCTTTATTTCATCTTCTTCTTTGATTTCTTTACTGGTGTGGTCAAAAGCCATACTGGTGGAGCAGGAGCAGATATGGCCAAGTTGAGTATTGGCACACTGCTTGACAGCCCTGCTGATGAGTGTTGTTATTCTACATTATCAGGACAAAATATGTCAGTAAGTGTTATATTGATTGCAGATGGCTTTTCCAAACAAATGCATGAAGTTTACAAGCAGTCTTCAGCCTTCTATAACTGTGCTTTATTTAAGAAATGTTTCTCTCTGTTAAAAATCTATCAGGGGTTCTCTTCATATTATATTTGGCCATAGGTTTCCAGCTGCTGCTTTGAAAAGTTGGGGGAAGTGTACTTGCCTCACCTGATCCTGTCCCAATACAGAGCCTCTTGTGGATGGCATCACATTGGCCAGCTTCCAGTCTTTGGGGACCTCTCCAGTGAGCCAGGACTGTTGATAAATGATGGAGAGTGGGTTGGCCAGCTCATCTGCCAGCTCCCTCAGCACCCTAGGATGGATCCCATCTGGTCCCATGGGCTTGTGAGGATCCGAGTGGCTCAGCAGATCCCTTACTTCTCCCTCATGGATTACAGGGGGATTATACTGGACCCTGACTCCATCTGCCACTTCAGGAGTCCAGTTGTCCTAGAGATAACCTGTCCCACTATTGAAGATTGAGGCAAAGAAGGTGTTAAACACCTCTGCCTTTTCCTCATCCTTTGTCCCCTCTCTATCTAATAAGGACTGGAGGTTGTCCTTGCCCCTTCTCTTGCCATTCATATATTTATAGAAACATTTTTTATTCTCCTTAACAGCTGTGGTGAGCATCACAACCTTCTCCTTTGTTTGCTTGATTGCAGGCCATTCAGGTACACTCACCTCTGGAGATCTGAACACTCCAAGATCTTATTGTCTTCAAACTCCTGTCTTCTCCTTCCTGACTAGTTTTAAGAAACCTGCTTTGTGAAAATCAAGAGGCAGCTTTTAAACCTGTTTCCTGCACTTCCCTTCACCACTGAAGGAAGGGCTGTAACCTTGCTGCCCACAGCTCTGTTAACATACCCTTGATCAGTCATCTTCTCACTGGATCAGCTCAAAGCTGCCAATACATCTGGGTTTTTAATTAAAATAAAATGGGAGGAAAAAAAGTTCCCCTTCCATGTGTGTACTCTGAAAGGAACAATATCTTGCAAGTGAAGCGCACACAATGATCCTGTCTATTTACAAGTCTGAAAATCAGATGGAACTAGAAAAAAGGAAAGTTTATTCTGATTAAAATGACAGTTTGATATGAAACAAAAAGGGTGGCTTTCTAAAACATTTCAAAAGACAGATTTCTCTGAAGCTATGTTTCTGAGAGAAATTCTCATCCCACTTCCAGGGGTTTGCAGAAACCAAGTTTAAAAAAATCAAAGGAATTGTAGGACTTGAACTAGGATTGGATCCAGAGAATAATGAAAATTGAGTCTGTTGTGCCATTTTCTGTGTGGAATGAAGAAAAAAAAGCCATGGAGATCAACATCCCCCCTTTAAAGACAGCTCTTAGTCACATTCCTCCAAAACTAGCACTGGTTTTCTTGTTTTGACCATCACCTGTGGACCTAAAGATCAGACTTAAAGGAACCATACAAAAGCCTTTTCATGGTTTTGTTCCTGTCCTTCACACATTGAACTCAGTCACATCTGCCTCCATCCTCTTTAACATCTTCATAGATGATCTGGATGAGGGCATCGAGTCAGTCATCAGCAAGTTTGCACATGACACCAAGCTGGGGGCAGATGTGACTGAGTTGGAAGGCAGAAGGGCTCTGCAGCGGGACCTTGACCACCTGGACAGATGGGCAGAGTCCAATGGGATGGCATTCAATAGCTCCAAGTGCAGGGTGCTGCACTTTGGCCACAACAACCCCATGCAGAGATACAGGCTGGGATCGGAGTGGCTGGAGAGCAGCCAGACAGAGAGGGATCTGGGGGTGCTGATTGATACCCGCCTGAACATGAGCCAGCAGTGTGCCCAGGTGGCCAAGAGAGCCAGTGGCATCCTGGCCTGCATCAGGAATGGTGTGGTCAGCAGGAGCAGGGAGGTCATTCTGCCCCTGTACTCTGCACTGGTTAGACCACACCTTGAGTACTGTGTTCAGTTCTGGGCCCCCCAGTTTAGGAAGGATATTGAGATGCTTGAGCGTGTCCAGAGAAGGGCGACGAGGCTGGGGAGAGGCTGAGGGAGCTGGGATTATTTAGCCTGGAGAAGAGGAGGCTCAGGGGTGACCTTATTGCTGTCTACAACTACCTGAGGGGTGGTTGTGGCCAGGAGGAGGTTGCTCTCTTCTCTCAGGTGGCCAGCACCAGAACAAGAAGACACAGCCTCAAGCTATGCCAGGGGAAATTTAGGCTGGAGGTGAGGAGAAAGTTCTTCACTGAGAGAGTCATTGGACACTGGAATGGGCTGCCCGGGGAGGTGGTGGAGTCGCCGTCCCTGGGGCTGTTCAAGGCAGGATTGGACGTGGCACTTGGTGCCATGATCTAGCCTTGAGCTCTGTGGTAAAGGGTTGGACTTGATGATCTGGGAGGTCTCTTCCAACCCTGATAATGCCGTGATACTGTGATACTGTGAGTTCTCAGTGTCTGACAGAGAGTTCACAGAGGCATGCAGTGGCTACTGAAGTGGGATTCATAACTGGGAGAATGGTTTTCTGTACCACATATGCATAGCAATGAAGATACAAGTTAGAAATGCACCAGGAGAAATCAAGACCTCCTGACTGTTTTTCCTCTGCCTCATCCATGACAAAGCTACCTGATAAGTTGTTTGCTCAAAGTTTCCCTATCAATGCTACAGCCCTGATAAGCTTCATTTATCTAACAGTATTCATCAGGTTACTGGTGATTAAAACCAATCTGGGGCCTCACAGATGATATATTTCAATTTAATTACATTTCCTGATAATGAATATGACTCCTGCCTCAGAACAAATGACAAAATTATGTGATGCCAAATTCTGCTGCATGCTGAGCATAGCGACACAGACAGCCATAAAATCTTAATTCAGGAGCTGCAATTGATTAGCACCAGTACTACTGCTTACTCAGCATTCCCCAGCCAAGTCTAGGGTGGAAAGCTGAAAATTGTCACCTAAAGCAAGAAGAGATAACAAACTGACAGACAGTATGATTTGAACAGGTAGAAAATTGCCCCAAATATTTATTTCTTTTACTCAGTAGAATGAGTGAAAAACAAACTCAACAATGAAAGCTCTGCAGGACTTACAGTACTGCAAACAGGAGTAGAGTATCACTCTGGCACCAACACTGTAGTCCTGACAATGCTCATGAGTGCCTACTGAAAGCTATTGCTAGCTGACATATGTTGCTATAAGTGCTAATTGAATCTCAGGGCTGTGTTCTATTATTAAAACAAGAATCCTTAGCAGCTACTAAACAGAGCTGCCTCCCCACAGGAGCAGAGCCATCAGCTGCCTGGCTTTCCCTGATATGTTCTCCTTTTCTCTCCTTGGAGCACCATCTAAGCAGATTTTTGAACAAATGCAGCCTGTGTTTGGGGTTTGGGAATTTCCAGCAGAAGCTTTGCAAGGAATAGGTTTGGCAGACTGCATTGAGCAACCACAGGGCAGTAGTGAGCACAGGCAGGCGGAGGGAGGAGGAAGGAAGAGATGTACATGCAGTGCTAGATCTGAAGTGCTGGCAGCTGCTGCACTTGGCCTGGCTCCACAGAGACGCAGATGTGAACAAAGCTGGGGCTTGGGGGCAGCAGAGCTTAGGACAGAGTGGTTGAGATTTTGGCACAGGAAGGGATTTAAGTCAGAGCAGTGAGAGCAGGGAAGTGTAGGGATATTAGGATCATGTTACTGAGGGTTGTACAGGGAAGACATTGGAATTGGTGGTGGAGATATTGGGGAAAACATATAGGTGGGTACTGGGGCTTTAGATTGGAAAGTGTGGGAAGTTGAGGCAGGAGGCCTGAGTTCTGAGCCAGTATTTTTCCTTGTTATAAGAGAGATTCGATGTAGGATTGTGGGTTAGGAGTGATGCTCCACAGACAGACAGGAGTGTGATGTGGCAACGTTTGCTTGGACACAATGCTTTTGCTTTGAGCATGATTCAGCAGCTCTTCTTCAGGAGAGAGCAAGCACCCGGTCAACAATGCACTCTTCTTGCTTCCTTCTCCTTCTAGATCTTTGTCTCTACTTTTCATGTATTTGGCAATGTGCTTGCATTAATCAGGATACACAGTAAGATATGACTGTTCTTTTCTCCAGGGGAGAAGGTCTCAGCAGATGTGAGACAAACAGATGAGAAAACAGACAACAGACAATAAAGTGTCTCCCATTCCAACAGCAACAGCTGACACCCCTGTAGGCCAACAGCATCTTGGCTTGTATAAGAAGTAGTATAGCCAGCAGGGCTAGGAAAGTGATTGCCCTCCTGGTGAGGCCACACCTCAAATATTGTGCCCAGTTTTAGGACCTCGAAATGTTGGAATGTGTCTAAAGAAGGGCAGCAATGCTGTTGAAGGGTTTAGAGCATACATCTTCTGAGGAGTGGCTGAGGTAACTGAGAATGTTTAGCCTGGAGAAAAGGAGGCTGAGGGGAGATTTATTCTCTCTCTACATCTGCCTGAATGGAGGTGGGTGTCAGTCTCTTCTCCCAAGCAACAAGCCACAGGACAAGGGGATACGACTTCAAGTTGTGTCAGGGGAGGCTTAGAAAGGATTTTAGGAAAACTTTTTTTCGTATAAAGTGTTGTAAAACATTGGAATATGAAATGGTGGAGTCATCATGGCTGGAGACATTTAAAACATGTAGATGCGGTGCTTGCCAACATGGTTTAGTGGTGACCTAGGAGTGTTATGTTAACAGTTGGACTTGGTGATACTAAGTCTCTTCTAACCAATGCAATTCTATGATTCTATGATTACTTTCTGTGGTTAGTGTCCATATTACTAGCTTTTAGCCATGCTCTTAGTGCAAGGACTGCAATGCCAGCATGAAGTAGTTGTCTTTTTCACAACTGCATTTTGATACATATAACCTGTCTTAAATGAGAATGATGTATACATAGCAGCTTCCCAGCTCTGCTACTCACCGCTGTATTTCCACTGAAAGTAGAAGGAATTGTAAGCACCCAAGTTTCTATCCCAGGTGCTTAAATTTAGATGGAATCAGCACCCCTGATGTCATCCTCTTTCTACATATAGATGTTTTCTAGAATGACCACATCTGCACACAGTCAGACTCAATCCACTTGCTTCCTTAAAGCTGGTGGACTGAGGTAGTTCCAAATGTAATGCTCACATCTTAGTGTTACAAATGTAAACCCCAAACTCTCTGTGAGTAGAGCAGTATGAAAACCTCCTATCCTTTTCAGACAATTGATAAAAATACTGAAGTATTCTGAATATTAACTTTTTAAAGAAGTTTGTGGCTCAAAGGACAGTGTCCCTACATTACCAGACAAGTATCTCACTGTCCTGAAAGGAAAGACATGAGGAAGCTTTTCTTTTTTCCTGGTTCACTTATAGATCGCTGCTAACAGGTTTGCACTTGCTGTTAACAATGAAAAGATTTTTTTTTCCCCTCAGTGAATCAGATAAACAATTCTACCATAAATATGCACACAGTTTAAAAAAGTAGAAATTCAGTAAACCAAATGCTGTAGAGGATGCATTAGAGCACTTTAATCTCTCCACAAGTATCTGTAGATGGATGCAGAAATATACAATCCAAAATTTCTGTGTACAAATGCAGTGTTCCAGGTTTAATAAAAACCCCCATTTGGCTATGGGGGTGAGCCCCACATAGCCAAAAAAAAGACGATGTCATCCTGGAATGGTTGGAGTAACTATGAGGTCAGAGGCAGAAGACTGAAAAGGTCTGGTATGGAGCCAGCTCACTGCTATCCCAGGCAGCCATAGTGCAGGATTTCATTGACAAGCTCACAGCACCCTACAAATAAAAAAGGCATGTTGATTTTCAGTCCTTCTGACAAAAATGTTCTAGATCTTCACTCTTTTTTATGCCAGAAGGATCATCTAGTTCCCACCATGAATATCTTGCTGGCTATCTTGTGCCCATTTGCCTTGTGCCAAACATGGAACAAATTTATTAAGAGATTTTATCCTCATACTACTATTTTTTTTTTCCAGCAAAACTATTCTTGATCATTAAAAAAAAACAAAACAACAAACCAAAGCAAACAAGTTACCTTCCCTCCTCCTCACCCCAATTATGAGAATGCAAATCAAATACAAATCAAAATGATTTTTTTTCTGGTATATTGCAGCATTTTATTCCACACCCCCCCCCCCCCCACCCACCCTCCCCCCCCCCCTTTTGTTTTTCCCCCTTTGTATTTTTAACTTGTCTCAGTTAATGAGGTATGTTCTGGACATGTTTTCAAGCTTTTCTTAGAAACTTATAAGAAAGATGAAGACAGCAGGATTCCCTGCATTCATGTGACTCTCTTCCTGGTATTTATCACTAAAGAAATATGATGATTACTTGCGCAGATTTCACAGGTCTAATAACGTTCAAATGAGTTGAGCTGAGTGACATAAAGGGCAAGCCTGAAGTCTGGAGGAATTCACTGTAGCAAATTCATTTTGCACTCATGCTTTGTCTTCAAAAATGGATTGTTTTCAGTAAGAACTTGAGCGTTTCCACGCAGCAGCAAAGTTTCTTAATGGCAGGATAGACAGAGACAAGATGAAAGTTCTAGTTCTGAGAAGGTATTTTTTTTTCCTTTTCTTTCTTTTGTAATTTAAGTTTCCCTCAAGTCTCCTGACCCCACATCCAACAGCATTCTCAAAACTAAAAAAAGCAACTGAAAGATAAAAATAGCTGTTCCTTGTCAAGTCTACACAGAGGTCCTAGATTTTAGTTTTCAATATTTTGTATCCTGGTCATCTTTGCTCTGACTTCAGCAACATTTTCTTTGAAATCTTGTCTTGAATGCACTAGGAGCTCCTCAAATCTGAGACATTTTACACTTATTATTTCTGCCTCATTGCACACATATATTTTGATGACACTTTCCTTGGTAGGAAACTAAATTGAATAGGATTATTATTATCATTATTATTATTATTATTGCATTTTTATACAGTAGTCTGCAAGAATGTGGTACCACCTTAAAGTCAAAGAGCTTGACAGGAAGACAAATGCTGAAGACAGGATGACAGAATTGTGATAAATGTCTTCTGCACAATATTTTCCCCCTTAGTTCAAATCTCTGCAGCCATTAAACAATCATCTTAAGAAAGCTGCATGGCGACAGTGAGGAAGGAAAGTCAATGTTCCTTCTTCCTCTCTAGTTTGCAAAAATAATTGAGAAAAAAATAGAGTAAATAGTAAAAAAAAAAAAACCAAAACAAAACACCCCAACTTGTTTTCCTTCTGTCCTTATTGCCATTGGAATGGGCTGCCCAGGGAGGTGGTGGAGTTGCCATCCCTGGAGGTGTTCAAGAAAAGCCTGGATAAGGCACTTAGTGTCATGGTCTAGTTGACTGGCTAGGGCTGGGTGCTAGGTTGGACTGGGTGCTCTTGGAGGTCTCTTCTAACCTTTTTGATTCTATGATTCTGTAATTCTTATATTCTGATTAAAATATACATATGAATGCACTCACACATGGAGAAATCCTGATTTTCTTCCTGATATCCTTCCCAGGCTTAAAGAATTAACCTCACAAAATATTTAAACTACAGCAAGAGTAAAATAATCACCACATGAACAGAATAACCCATGGGAAGCAAGGCTGAAACAATAGCCTGCATGTAACAGCTTTGAGCAGCTACACTCAAGACAAGCCCAGCTCCCTGGAGAAGCCTCATGCTGGACTGGAATCAAGTGTAAAAAAAAGGGCAAGATTACATCCAGTGCACCTTGGTTTGATATGTTTCAGTGTATCCCCCTTCTCTCCTCAGCGTTCTTAGAGGGCTTCTATAGTACCTATTTTATTGCCTCCATGGTGTGAATTAATGACAGGCCAAGATTTGTGCCTGTACCATGTTTTTTAGGCCCTCAGGGGTGACCACAAATGTGCAGTAAATATGATGTCAGACACTTTTGACTAAATGAATGCTTATTATGCAGCCATGTGGACATGTGCAATGGGATACTGCTCAATTCCCTCATATTTGTATTGTAATATCCTCCACAGAAGCATTCAGGGTAGGGCTAAGGGCTGTCAGAGGTTCTTTGTTGCTGTTCATGGTACGGATTTCAACCAGTCAAGAATATTTCTAGAGAGAAGTTAACACTCTGAAAATGCCATCTATCTAGATAGCATTTTCTATTTAGCATGTTGAAGACATGTTGTGGCCAACGAGATTACAGAAAAGAGCAAGAATATCTCTCAGTGAGCACTCCTGCAGGATAATAAAGTGACAGAGACAAAGTTTGAAGCATATTTTATTTTTACTTTGCACTGTGTCTTCTCTGGTGCAAGTATCTGCTCTGTGTAAGAGATGAAGCTTTATGCTTCAGCACAATAGATTTCCTTAGATTGCCTCAGGCTCAAGAGAGGTTTTCTGTGTTAGACACATCTCACCAGTTGCCCTTTATGGGAATCTTCCTGTAGTTACTATGAAAACTTTCTAGTCACCAGAAGAGACAAAACAGAGGCCTATGAGTACCATCTATTGTGCCTAAACCAATATTTGTGATTTCCCATTGGAATGGGCTGCCCAGGGAGGTGGTGGAGGCACCATCCCTGGGGGTCTTCAAGAAAAGACTGGATGAGGCACTTAGTGCCATGGTCTAGTTGACTGGATAGGGCTGGGTGCTAGGTTGGACTGGCTGATCTTGGAGGTCTCTTCCAACCTGGTTGATTCTGTGATTCTATGATTCTATGATTTCTGGTCTTCAGTGCTGGTTAGTTATTTTTGTTACTGATGAACCCGTCGTGCCTGCAGTGAATGATGCTCCAACACTTATCCCTAGCTCTGTGTTTCTATTTCATTATCTGTATATTTTCAATGATTTCATTTAACCTTTAACATGTTGTGATGGTTTGGGAGTTACCTGCCCCCTCACACTTAAGAAAATCACCCAGATTAGACTCAGCTGGCTGGAAATTAAGAAATGAAGCTTTATATTTACATCTTAGCAGAATATACAAGCAGGTATTTATAATATATACAGCTATATAAAAGTTAAAAGTAATAAAGAAACACAATACCCCTCCCAGAAACAATCAGAGTCATCAGGAGCGCTCCTAACCCAATCCCCCCTTCCCCTTTCCTCTTTCCCTCCCTTCAGAAATAACCAGATCAACCCACATATATCTCAAGTGATAAATCTAGAGATCTTAGGTGAGATGTCAAAAAGACAACAAGAAAGTTAGAGGAAAAAGGGTTAGATTGGATTAGAGTTAAGGCAGAGGCAGACACAGAGACCAGACCACCAGAAAGAAGGCACAGCCATGAGGGAGAGCTGAGCAGTGTGTGAGAAGTGAGTGTCTTATCTATATTTTGACTAGTCATATTTCTCAGCAGAAGAATGGGTGATATAAGGTACATGTTATTCTCTTTCTTTTCACAGCTAAGGATTTAATTTTTCTCAGTAAAATATTCCAGTTAGTCTCAAACCAGCACACTTGTGCAACCTAACAGGTAACTGCTTCACTCTGTATAATGGATGTGTTGGAAAGGTTATGCTGGTAGAGCCAGGTGTCTCAAACCAGCACACCTGTGCAACCTAACAGGTAACTGCTTCACTCTGTATAATGGACATGCTGGAAAGGTTATATTGGTACAGCCAGGTTAAACTCAACCAACCATCTGCACCTCTGCCATATGTGAATTACAGCTTACCTTAGTACTTTCAGGAGCCAATCTGTGCCTTTTACCCAGTAGATGAGTTGTTGTGTTTTAAAGCTTGACAGCTCCCTTTATTTAGGCAATTGTTCACATTTTACTTGGAAATTTAACTTTTTTGCTCAGTCAAAATGTAACTTTTCTTGTCAGTGCATTGCAATTTATGCTAACTAAAAAATGAATAATAAAAACTTGACATTTTGCTTCGAAGCACAGGAGCATGAAAGGTCACATTTTCAAAAGGACCTGTAAAAGTCTCATAACAAATTACACTTGAGTCTTTAAGTGCACTAAGGCTTTTTTGAAATTATTTATTTCCCCACTCCCACCCTCCCCCCTGGAGTGCACTGAATGGAGAATGAATGTAATTCTGGCTATGTGTTTCAAAATTTGGCAATGAAGGTGAATCAATGGAATTAGGACAATTTTTTAAAACCAAATGTGTCATGTAGGAGCCTAGATCCTATTTTTCAGGAATTAGGTGGAAAATCCCTGAAACACTTCATAGTCCTTCATAGAATCAACCAGTTTGGGAGAGACCTCCAAGCTCATTCAGTCCAACCTATCACCCAGCCCTATCCAATCAACTAGACCATGGCATGAGTAATGATTTTTTTATTTAACCTCTTCATGCTTTTAATGATTTTAGTGACCTGTAGTGTGTCTATATTAGAATCATAGAATCATAGAATCATAGAATCAACCAGGTTGGAAGAGACCTCCAAGATCAGCCAGTCCAACCTAGCACCCAGCCCTAACCAATCAACTAGACCACGGCACCAAGTGCCTCATCCAGTCTTTTCTTGAAGACCCCCAGGGACGGTGCCTCCACCACCTCCCTGGGCAGCCCATTCCAATGGGAAATCACTCTTTCTGTGAAGAACTTCTTCCTAATATCCAGCCTATACCTACCCTGGCACAACTTGAGACTGTGTCCCCTTGTTCTATTGCTGGTTATCTGGGAGAAGAGGCCACCATTAGAAATTAATAATTGGTTATGAATCATGAATATTAATTTTTAGTAATAATATTGAAAAAAAACTGATGTTCTTTGGATTTTTGGTTGACAAGAAGCAATTGCATAGAATTAAACAATTGAATCAACCATAACTTGGAAAACAACAACATTGGAACAGGAAAACATTCTAACTAGCTCCTATGCTGTCTTGCCATGTGCTCATAATGCCTTTGGTCCCTGAGCATGTCTCCTGTATGAAGGACCCTTTCAAACTCGCATTGATCCTAGGGTGAAATACAAATATGTCAGACAGAGGAGGAAGAAGAAGCTGCTAAGCCACTGGTGTGAGCTGTAACACGTGGCTGCCTGTTAACAAGCCGCAAACGAGGAGATGCTCTGTGCAGACAAAGGCGCGATGCAGAAGGGCTGCCCTTGAAAGGCAAATGTAGAAAAGCAGCTGTAGAAAAGCTGTTGTAGAAAGGTGCCATGTAGAAGGGCATGGTTTTCTAAATCACCCCCCTTTATGTATTCGATTTTGAAATCAAACTGGCCAATAGGCACTGGCACCATTGTTCCGCCCCATGAATTCAAAGCTTTCTGTCTACTTTCACTGTGCAGGCACGTTGAGGGCAGCACAAGACACAAGTGCTAAGCCTTCATCCCTTAAAGTTTTGCTGGGGTGAAACCCTTATTGTTTGTTCAATCTACTCACTCAAGGACCCCAGCACAACAGAAAGAGGAGAGCCAGCGTTAAACCTGGCCAGCAGGATTTATGCCCTACCAGGACAGTGTCACCCCTGAATCACCTCTTTTCTGGGCTGAAAATCCTTAGTGACTGTCTTTCCTCATATGGGAGAAAACTAAGATTTATACTTTTGATCATTCTTCCCTCAATATTCTGTTATTTTCTTAAAGATCAGGAGATTATAGCACTCAGAAATTAAGATACAAACAAACTATGCATTTATATAGTGATATAATTATATTTCCTGTTTCATTCTCTGCTTTTTGAACCTGCGCTTTTGACTGGTTGCACCTTAGGAACTGGTTGCAAGATAGAGTTCAGAGGGTGGTGATCAATGGTGCCAGGTCCAGGTGGAGAGCTGTGACTAATGGTGTCCCCCAGGGATCAGTGCTGGGTCCAGTCCTGTTAAACATCTTCATCAATGACATTGATGAGGGTACAGAGTGTCTGCTCAGCAAGTTTGTTGACAACACCGAGCTGGGAGGCTTGGCTGATAAGGCTGAAGGCGGTGTAGGCATCCAGAGACACCTGGACAGACTGGAGAGCTGGGCACAGAGGAAGCAGATGAAGTTCAACAAGGACAAGTGCAGAGTCCTGCATCTGGGGAGGAATAACAAACTCCGCCAAAACAGGCTGGGAGGTGATCTACTGGAAAGTTGTGAAGGACCTGAGGGTCCTGGTGGCTAACAAGTTAACCATGGCACAGCAATGTGCCCTTGTGGCCAAGAGGGCCAATGGGATCCTGGTGTGCATTAGGAAAGATTTCTACCAAACCATGTGTTTCTTTCTGTGTGTTTAAGTGAAGAAACACACTAGAAATTTGGTTTCTTAACATAAAACAGCAATATACATGAAAGCTAACAGCTGGAAGGGTGCAGGCAAAGATGCCCATCTAGCCTATGAACATGAAGTCAGGATCTTCCTTTCTGACGGGAAAAAACACCAAACATTTACTATATTGCAGGTCAAACTCTGGATTCAAACTGTGTAATTAAGTTTATGCTCCTTTTTTAGGTAGCCTACGCTAGGGTAAAAAACAAAACCAAGAAGATTCCTCCCACCTTATTTCATGGGTAGTCTCCAAATCACTAGACAACCAGGAAAGATGAAGGAGGCAGCAGGTTGTAATACATGTGACATTTATCTAAGCCAGGCCAGAAGAATATGGCAAACCAAACCCTTCACTACAACTGTAACATTTAGCACCTTTTCCATGTCATTCGATTCGTAGATGTCTAATTGAAGAGCACTGAACCAAGTTTCTAAAAGCAACCAATTTAATTGCTGTAATTGTATAATTTAGATGAATAATAAATGTGCTAATGATACTGTAATATTAAGTGTTGCAAGCTGGCGATCGAGTCAATTAAGATATAATTGTAAAGCAGCAACCCACAAATGATGAGTGAAATCCTTCCCATTGAGAACAGTGTTGACTAATAAAATAGAGCAACTACCTCATATTTTGACATTTAATTTGATAGAAGAGAACATGTAACCCCACTGACCCTAGAGAAATCAGTGTGCATTACCTTCCCTCTTTTGAACAGAGATGCAGTTGGAAGCAAGTTATAGCAAGTGTTTTATGAGATGCTTAACTTAATTCTGGGATTGGCCTGCAGTAGTGAGATCTTCAAGAGCTATCTAAATCTGATGTAATGGCCACACTGATAGCTTCATCAGCTGTCATTAAAGGGGAAATCCTGTACTTTTTTTCTACCAGAAATGGAATCTTTAAAAAAACATACACTAGAAAAGAAAGGAGAGAGGCCTGGAACACAAACCCTATGAGGAGAGGCTGAGGGACCTGGGGTTGTTTAGCCTGGAAGAGGCTCAGGGGTGATCTCTTTGCTGTCTACAACTACCTGAAGGGAGGCTGTAGCCAGGTAGGGGTTGGTCTCTTCTGCCAGGCAACCTGCAACAGAACAAGAGGACCCAGTCTCAAGTTGTGCCAGGGGAGATGTAGGCTGGATGTTAGGAGGAAGTTCTTCACAGAGAGAGTGATTTGCCATTAGAGTGGGCTGCCCAGGGAGGTGGCAGAGTCACTGTCCCTGGAGGTGTTCAAGCAAAGCCTGGCTGAGGCACTTAGTGCCATGGTCTAGTTGACTGTCTTGGGCTGGGTGCTAGGTTGGACTGGATGATTTTCGAGGTGTCTTCCAACCTGGTTGGTTCTACAGTTCTATGGTTCTATGATTGTATTCTATGACTCTGGTGGCTCACACTGTGGATGGGTGGCTGGAGCATCCCTGGATTTCTGCACACCACATTCTTACGTGTTTTTTTTTTTTTTTTTTTTTTTTTTTTTTTTTTTGTGAGAGGATTTGTGATTCTGCTCTTATCTAACTTTTGACAATTTTTAAAAGGATATACATTCTCAAAAAGTATCCTTCATCTGCAGAGCTCCCCTGAACTTTGCCTCACTCTGAATAAAGAGAAGATTTGAGACCACACTGTGTAGCTTAGCTCCGCCACAAGATTTAAGGGTGGAAGTACTACCCTGTCGCTGTGACCTCTGAACGGCAGAAGGCAAATGAATAAACACAGCTGTTGGCCCTAGATAGAATATAAAGCAGCTCAGAATGATGGCAGGATCACTGCCAAAATACTCAGTACTGGAAACAGGCCCACACGTGCTTTTACACGTGTTGAGTTGCTGCACCGTGAGTTTACTTTGCTGTTCGATAGGAGCGCACTCACATTTTTAGCTGTTCATCCATACCAATCCCTACACAAAAGTTAAGACATTGTAATTACCTCAATTCAAATGAAACTTCACTGCATAAATTATTTAAGAAAATATATACCTTTACATGGTTGTGGTGGTTGCTGTGATGCAGAGAAAGCAAAGAGCTTGTGAGCAAGTATGAAATCACAGACCCTTGGAGGGTGGAAGGGACCTCCAGAGATCATCAAGCCCAACCTCCCCTGCCAAGGCAGAATCCCCTAGGGTAGTTCACACAGGAATGCATACAAGTGGGTTTTGAAACGCTCCAGAGAAGGAGACTCCACAACCTCTGGAGACTTTCAAAACCCACTTGGATCCATGTATATGAGTTTTATATATATATATATATATATATATATATATATAAGTTATATAAAGATGTATTTGAAGTAAAAATAGGTTTCTATCCCTTCTAGTTCACAGAATCACAGAATCAGTCAGGATTGGAAGGGACCACAAGGATCATCTAGTTCCAACACCCCTGCTATAGGCAGGGACACCCTACCCTAGAGCAGGCTGGCCACAGCCTTAGCCAGCCTGGCCTTAAACACCTCCACGGATGAGGTCTCAACTACCTCCCTCAGTAATCCATTACAGGCTCTCACCACTCTCATGCTGAAGAACTTGCTCCTCACATCCAGTCTGACCATAGATATAAACCCAAGTTACCTAAAAATGGGATCAGATCATCAAAATCTTAGTGGGGAACTCAGGACAGAGAAAGACACTTTTGAAATGGCTACATGTGCCAAAAGGAGAATTAGCTGATTGGACAGGGCTGGGTGATAGGTTGGACTGGATGATCTTGTGGGTCTCTTCCAACCTGGTTGATTCTATTCTATGATTCTATTCTAGCTCCCAGTAAAAAACATCAGCATCTAAACAAGTGGGTTGAGTCTGAGTTCCACTGAGATTTTCAAGAGCTTGTAACCACCTCAGTTGTCTTGATATTTTAAATATTTTATTGGATTAATCTACATATTCTGAAATAATTTATGTGAGGTTTTACAAATGGATATCTAAATAGAACAAGGGGACACAGTCTCAATTTGTGTTGGGGGAGGTATAGGCTGGATGTTAGGAGGAAGTTGTTGCCAGAGAGAGTGATTGGCATTGGAATGGGCTGCCCAGGGAGGTGGTGGAGTTGTCATCCCTGGAGGTCATCATCATAGAATCATCATCATAGAATCAACCAGGTTGGAAGAGACCTCCAAGATCATCTAGTACAACCTAGCACCCAGCCCTAGCCAGTCAACTAGACCATGACACTAAATGCCTCATCCAGGCTTGGCTTGAACACCTCCAGGGACAGCAATCACTCTCCATGGCAAGAATTTCCTCCTAACATCCAGCCTAGACTTCCCCCAGCACAACTTGGGACTGTGTCCCCTTGTTCTATTGGTGGTTGCCTGGGAGAAGAGGCCAACCAGATGAGGCACTTGGTGCCATGGTCTAGTTGACTGGATAGGGCTGGGTGCTAGGTTGGACTGGACGATCTTGGAGGTCTCTTCCAACCTGGTTGATTCTATGATTTTATGATTCTATCTAGGGAAAGATAACACTTGATGCACTCTAAGCTTTTTTTTCCCCTTTAAATATGTTGAAGAGCACTTCTTCACATGACCATCTGAGTTATAGTGGCCTACCTGGGTAGAATTCCAAAATATATCTGTAATATCTCTTTTCAACAAAAACAAGAAAAAAAGAAATGCAAAAAATGCCTTAAAATATTGAAAACAAAATAAAATTTGCTTGCTATGCAACTTTATCTCTGTTATAGTAGTGAAACTATTAGTTTTTAAATGTAAGTCATAAAACACTTCAGCATCTTCTTGAATTTAGATAGATTTTATAAGCCTTGACATGCATATGCTTAACTACATTGGTGTAAGTACTCTAATTGCAGTAAATATATTTTTAAAAGTCTTTTTTTCGTTCTTTTTTTTTCCCCTTCACTAAAATATGTATCATCAGTTGAGCTACAGCTTGAAGTATCCTGTGGTTCATGGAAATGCACCTACTTACAGCTGTCATTCTTGTGATCTTTCAGGGGTTTATTGTACTACTGGATAAGTCTCAATGAAGATATTTAATAAAGCAGACTTTTTCCTCTTATCACTCAATAGTGGAAAGATTAACCTGATTTGGGGAATCTTTGTATCATTAGACTTTGTATAATGATTTCACCTATCAAGTTTCCTGTGTTATTGCATTACTTCTAATTAACTCCCCTGTTAATGATTTGATACTTTTCATTTTGCAATTTGAGAATGCTATCAAAGCTTCACTGAAATTAACTACTGTTAGTTCTATTCATTGCTTAAAATTCATCATTGGCTTTTCTGAATTGTTAATGGCTTCATTTAAGGAGCACAGCCAGAATACTGTATTATCCTGCTAAGCACTTGTGTGATCCTCATCAACACTTAGTCATTAATGAATATTTGTCCTCTCTTATGCATGGGAAATAGTGAAATATTATCCCTCTTCGATATGAGGAGAAGTGAAATGGAATTGATTAAATAGATTATTGCACAGGGTTAAACCTCCAGGGAGAGTGACCTTGAACCTGGCCCTAGGTGGTCTTTACCCCTCCCCAAGGGTGGGTCTGAATACCACCAGGTGATTCATGGTTAGCCCACTCCCCCTTCCTGTCTAAAGGTCCATAAAAGCAGGGGGGACTTCCTGTTCTCTCTCTCTCTGTACTCCCTGCCTCCTGGCTTACCATCATCACCATCCTGTTCCTGGTTATCTTTGTTTTACCACGTGGCCATCATCCACAAGGCAGACAAACCCATTACCATCAACATTTGGTTCTATTTCACAGAATCATAGAATCAACCAGGTTGGAAGAGACCTCCAAGATCAGCCAGTCCAACCTAGCACCCAGCCCTGTCCAGTCAACTAGACCATGGTGCTAAGTGCCTCAGCCAGACTTTGCTTGAACACCTCCAGAGACAGCGACTCCACCACCTCCCTGGGCAGCCCATTCCAATGGCAAATTTCTTTCTCTGTGAGGAACTTCCTCCTAACATCCAGCCTATACTTCCCCCGGCACAACTTGAGACTGTGTCCCCTTGTTCTGTTGCTGGTTGCCTGGGAGAAGAGACCAACCCCCACCTGGCTATAATGTCCCTTCAGGTAGTTGTAGACAGCAATGAGGTCAAATTTACACATTTTGTATCTTGTTTTCCCTTCCCTACACCTCTATCACTTCCCTACCTCAGATACCTTTTTAATTTATTGTTAAGCTTTTATTCTTTTAACTTCCAAATTGGAGTGAAATTATTTATTTGGGTGTGCTTACCTTTTCCTCTCTCCACATCTAATTTCTTTCTTTTGGGAAAGAAGAGGGAAGAGGGAAGTGCACTCTAAAAAATTCTTATTGGTTCTATCAAATATATGGGCTGTAGCATTCGGAGAAAAAGAAAGATTGCTACCAAAGCATGTGTTTCTTTCTGTGCAAGTGAAGAAACACACTAGAAATTTTGTTTCACAGTATCACACAGTATCAAAATATTATCAGGGTTGGAAGAGACCTCACAGATCATCAAGTCCAACCCTTTACCACAGAGCTCAAGGCTAGACCATGGCACCAAGTGCCACGTCCAATCCTGCCTTGAACAGCTCCAGGGACGGCGACTCCACCACCTCCCCGGGCAGCCCATTCCAGTGTCCAATGACTCTCTCAGTGAAGAACTTTCTCCTCACCTCCAGCCTAAATCTCCCCTGGCGCAGCCTGAGGCTGTGTCCTCTTGTTCTGGCGCTGGCCACCTGAGAGAAGAGAGCAACCTCCTCCTGGCCACAACCACCCCTCAGGTAGATGTAGACAGCAATAAAGTCTCCCCTGAGCCTCCTCTTCTCCAGACTAAACAATCCCAGCTCCCTCAGCCTCTCCTTGTAGGGCTGTGCTCGAGGTCTCTCACCAGCCTTGTTGCCCTTCTCTGGACATGCTCAAGCATCTCAACGTCCCTTCTAAACTGGGGGGCCCAGAACTGAACACAGTACTCAAGGTGTGGTCTAACCAGTGCAGAGTACAGGGGTAGAATGACCTCCCTACTCCTGCTGACCACACCGTTCCTGATGCAGGAATCTTTATGTTTCTTAACATAAAACAACAATATACATGAAAGCTAACAGCTGGAAGGATGCAGGCAAAGATGCCCATGTAGCCTATGAACATGAAGTCAGGATCTTCCTTTCTGACGGGAAAAAAACACCAAACTTTTACTATATTGCAGGTCAAACTCTGGATTCAAACTGTGTAATTAAGTTTATGCTCCTTTTTTAGGTAGTCTACGCTAGGGTAAAAAACAAAACCAAGAAGATTCCTCCCACCTTATTTCATGGGTAGTCTCCAAATCACTAGACAACCAGGAAAGATGAAGGGGCAGCAGGTTGTAATACATGTGACATGTATCTAAGGCAGGCCAGAAGAATATGACAAACCAAACCCTTCACTACAACTGTAACATTTAGCACCTTTTCCATGTCATTCGATTCGTAGATGTCTAATTGAAGAGCACTGAACCAAGTTTCTAAAAGCAACCAATTTAATTGCTGTAATTGTATAATTTAGATGAATAATAAATGTGCTAATGATACTGTAATATTAAGTGTTGCAAGCTGGCGATCGAGTCAATTAAGATATAATTGTAAAGCAGCAACCCACAAATGATGAGTGAAATCCTTCCCATTGAGAACAGTGTTGACTAATAAAATAGAGCAACTACCTCATATTTTGACATTTAATTTGATAGAAGAGAACATGTAACCCCACTGACCCTAGAGAAATCAGTGTGCATTACCTTCCCTCTTTTGAACAGAGATGCAGTTGGAAGCAAGTTATAGCAAGTGTTTTATGAGATGCTTAACTTAATTCTGGGATTGGCCTGCAGTAGTGAGATCTTCAAGAGCTATCTAAATCTGATGTAATGGCCACACTGATAGCTTCATCAGCTGTCATTAAAGGGGAATTCCTGTCCTTTTTTTCTACCAGAAATGGAATCTAAATAACCAGATACACTGGAAAATGTTAAGCTTTGATTTCAGAAGTAAAATCTGAAAACTCATTTTTGGTTCTGGTCTGTGATGGTTTGGGTGTTACCCACCCCCATCCCCAGACTAGATCACCCAGACTAGACTCAGCTGATCTGGACGTTGAAGAATGAAGCTATATTTACTTCTTAGCACAATATACAAGCAGATATTTACAATATATACAGCTATATACAGGGATATTCCACTTAAAAAGTAATACAGAAACACAACATCCCTCTCAGAAACCTGAGTCCCCAGGAGGGGCTCCCAACCAGCCTTCCACCTCCTTTCCACCTCTCTACCTTGGTCCAGAGTGTGCCTTATGTTTAAGGTGAGATCCGAGATTGGCCGGGAGGAGTTGAAAAGCAGAAGGAAGAGTTACACAGAAGCAGGCTAGGGGGAAAAGTGCAGGCATCAGCTGCAATAAAGAGCCACACTGTCTTATATATGTTTATGTTCTTGTTTATATACATCTCAGCAAGCCTATGAGTGAAGTAGACATCACCATTGTTTCCTTTTCACTGCCTATAATCTAATTTTTCTCACTAAAATATTCCAGCTAGCCTCAAACAAGCACACTGAATTAGAACCTATAAATAAACTTCAACCAGCTGTGCATATAGTCTGGGGACATTCTATTTCTATGAGTCCTTCCTCAACCAATTAATTTCTAACCAAATCAGTTGCTCCTGAACTCTCGTGCAGTCCCAGTTTATTCACTAGGTCAGAGTGAGAAGCAGAGAGGTCTTGATCTTGATGCTGTGCAAGAGCTGCTTAGCAATAATTAGATGATGAGAGTGCTATCAACAGTTTGTGGTCACAAATCCAAAACATACCACCATGGCAGGTACCATGAAGAACGTTAACTCTGTTCCAGCCAAGCTTGCATGTATAATCTTCTTTAGCTTGGAGAGGAGGAGGTTGAGGGGTGAGCTCATCAATGTTTACATATTTATAAAGGGAGAGTGCCAGGAGGATGAGGCCAGGCTCCTCTCTGTGATGCCCAATGATAGGACAAGGGGTAATGGGTGGAAGCTGAAGCATAGGAAGTCTCATCTGAGCATGAGGAGGAATTTTTTCCCTGTGAAGGTGAGAGAACACTGGAGCAGGCTTCCCGGGAGGGTTGTGGTGTCTCCCTCTCTGAAGATATTCAAAATCTGCCTGGACACGTTACTGTGTGATCTGGTCTAGGTGATCCTGCTCTGACAGGGTGGTTGGCCTAGATGTTCTTTCAAGGTCCCTTCCAGGCACTGACATTCTGTGATTTTTGTGATCTCTGTAGAGTTCCTTTACATGAATATAGAATTGGCCAAATAACGTGTCCCAAAGGAATTGCTTTGCAATAATACACATGCAAATCATTCCAGCATGTGATCTATATACAGAATGTCCATATATGTGAATGTGAAACCTTAATCTAGGGTTGCCATTTTAGTCTTTGTGAACAAATATGGACACATGCATTATGTAATTAATGGACTAAAGGTGAAATTTCACTGAAGGCAAAATTATTGCAATGATTTATATGCATCTCAGTCTAGATACGCTGATGTCTTGTGAGTGGCTGTTAAGAAAATCTTAGACTGTAAGTTCAACTTCAGGCATTTAAGCTACCTGAAGTGAGGTAAGATGAATGTCAGTGCCTTGTGTGCCAAGATTGTTATAGATTTCCAACATTTTTTCTTGTTCTCTCCTCTATCAATATCTACCTTTTGCCTTTCGTTTTATGAGATATCAGTTCTTTGTTAATAAGAGGAGTCTCAAAACCAAAGTAGTCAATAAAGTTTCTAGATGCCTGTTGCCAGCATAGGGAGCTAGAACTGAACGATCTTTACATTATCTTCTAACAAATTCTTAATATAGAAGATTGAAGGGACCTGACATTTCATAATGCTATGTAAAGCATCCAGCACAATGGAGCATTCATACATGATGAAAGCCTCTGGCTTTTATCACAAGAAAAGTAATAAATCATCTCTGAATCTTGATCAAATTATGTCTTTGCTTTTTGCCTATTTAAATGTCACTTACAGATTAAATTGGATCATAGGTGTTGGGTTTGGCTGGGGTTTTTTTTTTGTTGTTGTTTGTTTTTCTTCTTCCTCTTAACTTTTTGTAATTGCAGTTTAAAGCAATATTAAGCCATTGAATACCATGCAGCATTTGGATTTCCCTTACAGACTGTGAAGTCTACCTACAGGAAAATTCAAAGAGAATGAGGACATTGAAAGGTTAGAGATCGATAAATTAGTGTTACTTAATTTGAGTTCCCTAACTATATAGGAGGAACTGATTAAAATCACAGAATCATGATTGTTTATAGGTTAAAAAGCTTTTCACAAGCACATAGATCACATTATATGCATACATACATATATATATATATATATATATATATATATATATACGTAAATACCCCTCCCAGGAGATTGCTATGGCAATACATACAAAAATATGACAAGATAACATGGCTACTGTGAATTATGGGATTATAGGTTAGGTAATCACACAATACAATTCTAGTAATGAGATTGCAAGTTCATCCTTTCATTCGTCTCATTGAATGAAATAATTAAATCAAAACAAAGAGACAAAAAAGAATAAGTTAGTTTGAAAATGAAGACTTTGATTTCAAAAGGTAAATAATAATAATAGCACTCTCTGGGTTGTCCAAGAAACAGCTTGGTGGAGGAGAATTTAGATGTGGAAAGTAAATAGCATTTATTCAAGGTGAAGGTTCACAACTCAGTCATTGCCCAAGCATAGAAGCATGTCAATCACAAGGGCATGTGACAGCTAGGATTGCTAAATTATGAGCTTAAACACATCTTTTATCAAGAACAGAGGAGATTATTTTCAGATAAGCAGATGCAGTAGCATGATTTATTAAAGAGATTTGTCCCCACCTACAAGTTGTTGTAAAACTTGCTAGAAGTTCATGTTTCTTAGGTATTACTTTTTGTTTTACGTTTGGCTGACAAATTGGGGGTAGAGTTTAGTGACAGTGCCTTGGCTGCTTTGCGGTAATGTTGGAATTGCTCGGCATGTTCCCATGAACAGCAGCAGTTATCGGCAGAGGCAGGTACTTCCAGCAGGAAGTCAGTTGTCCAAAAGCGGGAATTGCATGCTTTCTCTTCACCCTTCTCCAAGATGCTCCTCAAGGTCTGCCTCAAGGTCCACCTCAGGATCCCAATAGGCAATGTCCCTTCTGGTAAACTTGAAGCACTTGAATTTCCAGGTAGTTCAAGCCCAAAACATCAGAGCTAAGCTGGTCTGAAGCACACGACAAAGCAGAAAGTGTTGTCCAAGCTGAGAGCAGTGAGGCAGAGCACATCTGAGCAGAGCACTGTTGCTGAGGGCAGGAATTAATTCGTGGCCGAGTCGAGAATTTATCAAAAATAGATATTTTTTATTTTCCCAAAAACCTGCCCCCACAACTATATATACAAAGGTTAATTTAGTTTAATAAACAGGTTCAGTTGCATGAGAATTAATCTACACGGATACCATCAAGAATCTGACTATATTAGAAGTCAGAAGTTGGAAAAGGCCTCAGTTATTAATTAATAGTGGTTTCTTACTAAATTAAGCTAAGCCAAATAACTCACTCAGGCTGGCTCGTGCGGTCTGTCTTCCTCTCCTTTTCCAGCGGCTGCAGGTGAATCGTTAAGGGTCGTTAAGGGTCGTTAGGCACACAAAGGTGTCAGCAGGAAAGCGAATTCCTGAAGGTCTCTGCAGTCCAGCCGAGGGGAGTGTGTGAGCTCAGGCTGACACATACGTCCAGGCACGGGCAAAATCCAAAGCAGGAACCCCAAAGGCAGGAAGACCCCCAATAGTTATAACCTTCGCTAGACAAAGGGCAGAGTTACCACACCTTAGGCGCGAAAGCGCACGGCCAATCCCAGCCTGGCTCCAGCGCGGGAACTCACGGGGCAGTCCCCCCTTTACGGGGCAGTCCTCCCCCCCTTCACGGCTGCAGGGCAGGCGAGGGGGTGGAAACCAGGCGGCTTTTCCCCTTTCCCCCCGAAGTCCAGGCAGGAGAGGAATTTAGGGGTACAGGACTCCAGGACAAGCACTGACTGCTTGCAACTTAGCTCCAGTTACATTATTTGCCCAAGTGTAATGGCTCTTTTGGCCAAGAGATTCACCAATCAGAATGCCATTTGCCATACTGACCACATTAGTTGAAACCAAGGCTTGCTTACCCTTGTTTCGGCAAGACACTCACAAGTCCCTAAACACCTCTGGGTACCTGATTATCACTTCAGGAGGGGACATAATGGCTGAAGCCTTTGTTTGCCTCCTGCCCTTGCTTCCCCCAACAACAGAAGGGTGGGGCAAGTCAGAGCATGTTTCAGGCCTATTAGCCTTCCAGGACAATATCTTTGATAAGTGTGATTGGGAGTTACCCACCCCCAACTCTTATGAAACCACCCAGACTAGACCCAGACTGGGCTGGAAGTTAAGGAATGAAGCTTTATGTTCACAGCTTAGCACAATATACAAGCAGATATTTACAACATAATACAATATTTACAGCTCTATACAGAAATATACCAGTTAAAAGTAATACAGAAACACAATACCCTTCCCAGAAATCAGATTCCCCAGAAGGGGCTCCCAACCACTCTTCCACCTTCTTTCCACTCCCCTACCTTGTTCCAGAGCATGCATTACATGCAAGGTGAGTTTGGAGGATTGGCAAGGCAGGGTAGAAACAGGAGGATTAGTTACACAGATCCAAGCAGAAACACACACTCTGATAGACAGAGACACACCCACTGCCATATCTATGTTTGTGTTCTTGTTTCCATACGTCTCAGCAAACTTATGAGTGAAGTAGACATCATCATTGCTTTCTTTTCATGGCATATAATCTAATTTCTCTCATTAAAATATTCCAATTTGTCTCAAACTAGCACAATAAGTTTATAGATTTTCTAGGCAAATAACTTATATCCAATCTATCTGCACTTTCAAAAAGGATTCCCTGTAGTGACTAACAGGAAATTAGTTTAGCTAGAAAAATTGCAGAATACAAGGTTGCTAACAAGAATAAATTAAAAGGGTTATCTCTAATAGAAGAAATTAAAGTACTGATAAGAAAGTGAAGTAGTATAAAAAATGTTAATATTAAACTCAAGTACTGTGAAAATAATCAAGCAAACAGAGACAAGATTTTTCAATGAGAAATGACCAAAGGAAAATGTTCAGCTGGATGTGTGTCCAGGAAGAAGACAGTATATAATACACCCATATGCAGTGGTAAGAGAAGAAAACCAAAACAAGATAGAGGTTGCAAAAGGAATTCTTAAAATGTGGGGCTACAGGATTTGCACTGGTGACTTGTCCAGGAATACCCCAAATTCCTCTTTTCTCCTGCTCACTCCATGCGTTTGAATGAGAGAAGAAAGGTATGAAAACCTCATTCCCCCTATTCTTCCCTATAGGCTTGAAGTGGGGCAACAAAAGGTGCCTTCCTGCATGTGCACTGACCTGTGGGGACGTCCACACTGGAACTGGGCTGGTGATTGGCTGTGTTTGTGCACTTAATATACATGGTAAATGGACACTTTGTCTAGAAAAAGGATAAATAGAGCAAGGCTTCCCACCTTAAGGGTTCCCATCTTGAAAGTTCCTGTCTTGAGAGTCCCCTGCCACTGCAAAGGACAAGATCCTGTTGTGACTGAACGTCTCCACTTTTGGACAGCTCCTACCTTTTGTATGGCTCTTGGTTTTATCTTGCTTTTGGAGGGTTCTCCCCACTTTTGCACCATTTTGTGCAAACCAGCAGGCTTTACAAGCCTGGGGTCCTTTGGGAGAGAGACACAGCAACACCTGGACTGCCCTCTCTCAAACTCTATCAGTAGCCAACTTCCTGGCTGCCTCTAGGACTGGAGGACCCTAGCGGTCTTGACTCTTCCTTGCCGCTCTGAAGGCATCATCATTCCACAACCATCCCACTTGGGAAGAAGTGCTCAAGACATTTCTGAGTTTGGTGTCTCTGCGACTTGTCCCAGACTTCTGTGGATCTCTATTATTAGATAGTACCTGCAACATCAGAAGGCTGCTCCTGTCGAGGAATCCAGTAAGGGATCATTGCCAAATGCTTATCTCACCTCCATGTGTAAGCTTTTCCTTTAATCTTCTGCTCAGCCTGATTAATAGTGAGGTAAAGCTGACTTCCTAAATACCTAAATTTATCTATAATATCCTTTTTTTGGATGATATTCCTGATCAAACTGAATCTGCTAACAAACTAAACTAATTTTGTGTATAGTTTTGGGGATGGGGTTTGAGGAAAATAAAATAGTTCTACCTTTTATATTTCCTGACTCAGTATGGTGGTGGCTTGGGTGCTACCAGCCCTATGCACACTTTGGAAATCACCCAGACTAGATTCAGCCAGCTCCAGAAATTTGAATGAAGCTTTATATTTACAGCTTAGCTCAATATACAAGCAGACATTTACAGTATATACAGTTATATAAAGAAATATACAAGGTAAAAGGTAATACAGAAACACAACAGCCCTCCCAGAAACCTGAGTCCCCAGGAGTAGCTCCCAACCACCCTTCCACTTTCTCCCACTCCCCTACTTTACCCCAGATGTTGCCTTGTGCCCCAAGGAAGAATGGAGGGTCGGCCAGGGGGGTTAGGAAGCAAGCAGATTAATCAGAGAGATGAAGTGTGAGGTTAGAGAGAAAAAATGCAGCCCACAGCCCAGATGAAGAACAACTCCCTTATCTACCTTTGGATTCTTGTTCTTATACATCCCAGCAAGCCTATGAGTGAAGTAGACATCACCCTTGTTTCTCTTTCACAGCCTGTAGTCTATTCTTCTCACCACAACATTTTAGATAGCTTCAAACTAGCGCACTCAGCCACATTAGTTCCCTGTCTCCACAACATGACTGTAGCATAAATGGTGCAAACACATTTATCCTTTCAAAGAACAAGCAAGTGCTTGCACAGGTAGGAACCAGAAAGCTCTACAAAGATACTTTTTTCTCTCTCTTCTGCAATTATTTTTTTTTCTACATAGAAATATTTCTGCATTCTTTTAGGATATTTTCTTGATCACATAGTTAATCTTGACATTTTCAGTAACCTCACATGGGCTAGCTTTAGATAAAATTCCCATCTGGAACGTCAAGAAATGCTGAAGGATGAGTCTCATTCCACATTTTATTGGAAAAAAAAATCAATACTGACTGTTTGCACAGACAAATATTGTTAGGAATTGTTCTGCTCCTGCTCCCTTGCAGTGGGAGATAGCCAAATTTTTTAGAAGAGCTTTTATCTCATGCCTCTGGAAAACAAAACATCAAGAGTCTGTTAGAAATTAAGGCTAAAGAAGCTTGAGCCTTGACTCTAAAAAAAACTTTACAGTGCTTGTTGTCAAGTGCAAATTTTGTCCTGATTGTCAAAAGGTTAAAAAAAAAGTCAGTATTTTTTTAGGAATAATTTCTTTGCTTTAAGAAATCACAGTATCATCAGGGTTGGTAGAGACCTCACAGATCATCAAGTCCAACCCTTTACCACAGAGCTCAAGGCTAGACCATGGCACCAAGTGCCACGTCCAATCCTGCCTTGAACAGCCCCAGGGACGGCGACTCCACCACCTCCCCGGGCAGCCCATTCCAGTGTCCAATGACTCTCTCAGTGAAGAACTTTCTCCTCACCTCAAGCCTAAATCTCCCCTGGCACAGCCTGAGGCTGTGTCCTCTTGTTCTGGCGCTGGCCACCTGAGAGAAGAGAGCAACCTCCTCCTGGCCACAACCACCCCTCAGGTAGTTGTAGACAGCAATAAGGTCACCCCTGAGCCTCCTCTTCTCCAGACTAACCAATCCCAGCTCCCTCAGCCTCTCCTCGTAGGGCTGTGCTCAAGGCCTCTCCCCAGCCTCGTCGCCCTTCTCTGGACACGCTCAAGCATCTCAACGTCCCTTTTAAACTGGGGAGCCCAGAACTGAACACAGTACTCAAGGTGTGGTCTAACCAGTGCAGAGTACAGGGGCAGACTGAACCTGCAATGTCACCTACACTGGCTACAGGCAAAAAGCTCATCTTCCTCAGTATGTTGAGTTATTAGGGCTGAGATGATAGAAAAACACTGCTTTATTTGAATTATGTATGGAAAAGTCTGCATATTTATAGCTCTCTAATTCTGTAAGTAAATAATCTTAAATTCTATCCTTGTGAAGAAACGCAGGGATTAGCACAGAAAATCTGATTAAAAAAAACAGTGTTTAGTTTTCCAAGTGATAAAAATAATTTAAACAATCCTGCTTTGGAGCTGAACTCACCTGGTGTTTGCTATGGCTTTTTGCTCTAAATTCCACTTGCATTTTTACTGAACTATAAATGGTGATTACCTCTAATATCAGTATTTTGAAAAGGTAAAGCCATAGGGATTCCAAATTTCATAAATCTAGCAAAGTCAGCTGAAAATTTCCTTTGGAGCTGAACTCACCTGGTGATTGCTATGTGTGATGGTTTGGGTGTTACCTGCCCCCCCACACTTTAGAAATCTCCCAGACTAGACTCAGCCGGCTCTGGAAATGTGAATGAAGCTTATATTTACAGCTAGCACAATATACAAGCAGATATTTACAGTATATACAGCTATATACAGAAATAGACAAGGTAAAAGGTAATACAGAAACACAACAGCCCTCCCAGAAACCTGAGTCACCAGGAGGGACTCCCAACCACCCTTCCACCTTCTCTCATCCCCACTTCTCAACCTTACCCCAGTCCCAAGGAAGAATGGAGGTTTGTCCAGGGGGTTAGGAAGCAAAGTGGATTAGTCCAAAGTGGAGGGTGAGGTTAGAGAGTAAGATGCAGCTCAGCCAGCAGCCCAAGTGAGAGTGGTTATCTATGTTTTTATTTCTTGTTCCTATACATCTCAGCAAGCCTATGAGAGAAGTAGACATCACCATTGTCTACCATCACAGCTTGTAATCTGGTTCTTCTCACCTAAACATTCTAGCTAGCTTCAAACTAGCACACTATGGCTTTTTACTCTAATTCCTCTTGCATTTTTACTGAATGCTTCACTAGAAATGGTGATTACCTCTAACATCAGTATTTTCAAAGGTAAAGCCTTAGAGATTCCAAATTTCACAAGCCTAGCAAATTCAGCTGAAAATTTGGGTTTCATCTTCCTTTTGTCCATATCAAACAGAACCAATTAGATTAGTATTCAGTTGTCCCCTCCCCTCCCAAAAAAAAGAAACAAACAAAAAAAGGTTTGATGACTTCTCTTTAAGTATAAGGATTTTTAGACAGTTGAGTGGAATCTGTGCAAGAAAGAGTTGGAAGTGAGCTCTGGGGATCTTTTGTCTAACCACCCTACTAAAGTAGGTTTGCCTTGAGCAGGTTGCACCAGAACACATTCAGGTGGATTTTAAAAGTCTCTAGGGAAGGTGACACCACAGGCTCTGTGTGCATCTTGTTCAAGTACTCTGGCACCCTTAAAGATTTTTTTTGTGATGTTTAGGTGGAACTTTTTGCTTTCCAGTTTGTGCTCATTGGCCATTGTCCTATCATTGCTCATTACTGAAAGGAGATTGGCACCACCCCCTTGGCACATGTTTTTCAGATATTTATAAGTATTGATAAGATCCACTCAGTCTGCTCAGAGTTAATAAGCCACAAATCTGTCAGTCTCTACTTGTAAAAGAGATGTTTTTAGTTCTCTAATCAACTTTGCAGCCCTCCATTAGGTTCTCTTCAGTAGTTCCCTGTCTCTCTTTAACCTGAAAGCCCAGAACTGGACACGATACTCCAGATATTGAAATCAGCATAATTGGGGTTGGCACAATCCCAAGCACAGATACAGGCTGGGTGGTGAATGGCTGAGAGCAGCCCTGAGGAAAAAGACCTGGGGATCTGGTTTGATGAAAAGCTCAACGTGAGCCAGCAGTGTGCACATACAGCCCAGACAGCAACTGTGTGCTGGGCAGCAGCAAGAGTAGTATGGCCACCAGGCAAGGCAGATGTACTCAAGGTGTGGCCCGACCAGTGCTGAGTACAGGGGCAGAATAACCTCCCTCGTCCTGCTGGCCACACTGCTCCTGATGCAGGCCAGGATGCCATTGGCTCTCTTGGCCACCTGGGCACACTGCTGGCTCATCTTCAGCTACTATCTACCAGTACCTCCAGGTCCCTTTCTGCCTGGCTGCTCTCCAGCCACTCTGTCCCAGCCTATAGTGCTGCTTGGGGTTGTTGTGGTGAGAGTGCAGAACCCTGCACTTGGCCTTGTTAAATCTCATCCCCTTGGCCTCTGCCCACCCATCCAGCCTGTCTAGGTCCCTCTGCAGGGCTCTCCTACCTTCCAACAGATCAACACCTGCTCCTAGCTTGGTGTCATCTGCAAACCTACTGATGATAGACTCAATGCCCTCATCCAGATCATCAATAAAGATTTTGAACAGGACTGGGCTCAGCACTGATCCCTGGGGACACCACTATTGACTGGCTGCCAACTGGATGTGCCACCATTCACCACCACTCTCTGGGCCCAGCCCTCCAGGCAGTTCTTGACCTATATCAGAGTGCATCTGTCCAAGCCATGAGCTGCCATCTTTGCTAGGTGCTTTCCAACTCAAAACTCAGTCTTAATATGTAAGTTGTTCCTTATGTTTGTCACCATGTTTGTCACCATTTTTCTGGAATTTTGTGGTACTAAAACTGATAATTTTGGAACCTGGAGATCAAGAATTATCTCCCCTTTGTGATTTTCTCATGTAACTAAATTTTTAATCCATTTTCCTACTATGTGCTGAGTTAAAACTGTGATAACTTTGGAGATACTGAATAGATAACTCCAAGACATCGGTGATAAAAAGCATAAAAAGATATTAATCCAATGCCCTATAACAGCTTGCTGTAGGATCTAGTCAAATACACTTGAAATGCAAAGATGAAGACTGTAATTTGGTGATTCCTAGTCTCCTCCTTTGAGTACCACACTGCCAAACAGTTTAACTGCTGAGAGTCCTGAGCAAGAATTTGAAGCAGACTATTGTGTTTATCTTGTGTGTCCTTCCCATTCCTAATAAAAGGAGGGAAAGCCAAAAATAAGTTCATTATATGTGTGTAGAGTCAGCTTTCAATCACCTGGAGTCACAGTGCATGGGGTATTTTCAAGAAAGGAACAAAGCAGCTAGTAAGAAAAGTATTTGAAATTTAGAAATCTATTTAATACATCCATTTTTTGAGTTAGTCAATCTTGTAAATTGATCTCTTCAGCAGTTTGATGTGGCCTGAGGTAGGCAGCATGGGCTCTCTATAGACTTTTCTCCAGCCTACAGTGCGAGGGAGAAAATGTGCTCTAGATTATTGTGAAGGCTGCTCATGCACTTATGAAATATCAAGAATTGACTGCCTTTATGTGGAATAAATATCTTTATGATGATGGCTGGAGCAGAGTGAGTGGTGGGAGGGATGGGACTTGCTGCAATTTCACATTATGTTCCAAATATTTTCCTATAATGATGTGTTGTATCCTGTTATTGTTTTACATGCTGCTTAAATGTTTTGTTATATCCTGTAACAGGCACAGTATTTGTGAAGAAGCAAAAAATTGTTTGGTGATTTGGCTTCTCTTCTCTTCTCTTCTCTTCTCTTCTCTTCTCTTCTCTTCTCTTCTCTTCTCTTCTCTTCTCTTCTCTTCTCTTCTCTTCTCTTCTCTTCTCTTCTCTTCTCTTCTCTTCTCTTTTCTTTTCTTTTCTTTTCTTTTCTTTTCTTTTCTTTTCTTTTCTTTTCTTTTCTTTTCTTTTCTTTTCTTTTTGTTCTTCCATCCCTAAAAGCCTTCAGATCAATATTGCCTTGAAGTTGTTTATTCTTCTACTGGAGACTCATGTACATTTCGTTGTGACTGTTGTATCTCTAAAACAAGGCAGGCATTGCTGCTGTCCTTTGACTTAGTGCTGAGTACCCTACAGGGCTTTTAATGTATAAATGATTGAAGCAATAAAAAATTATTGCAACATTTAAAGCAATAATGTTGGCCCAGATGCAGTTTCCAGATCAGTGAATTCCCAAACTGCTGAAAGATGTGAATATATAACCATGGAAACAGCAACTCTGTACCTGTCATTTTCCTGGGCTCTTTCTCTACAGACTTATACCATTGCCCTTGCTTGATATCTGGGAGAAAAGTCTTTATTGGAGTGAAAGCAACCTGTGGGGGAGAAGGAGAAAAAAGAGTATAAAGAAAATAAGATCTCTCAGGGACATTACTAAATGACTGTCCTCTTTGGTGCAATCTGGTGGATTCGGAACCAGTGGAGGTTGATTCTGGGGCATTCTGCATAAGTATGAAGCACAGGTGGAATGATTCCTACCATGTTAGACATCTGCCTCTCTCATTTTGATTTGGGCTTCCTGCACAAGCAGAGATTGTTGACAGAGAAACCAACAAATGTGATAGTCCTTACCCACCACCTGGTCAGTCTGAGCTGGTTCAAGTTTCTACCCCAAAATTCCTTTATTGGAAGAACACAAACGTATGGCCTATATCTTCTTTTTTCTTGTGCTCCTTTCAGATTTCATTCAGTCTCTGACTTGATCAGAAATAATTCCTCCTTTTCTATTCTGCCCTAAGCACCTTCTTTTTTTTTTTTTTTTTAATCTGTTCAACCTGACTAGAAGTAGAGCACAGCAAGAATCTTTTCCTCATTTCTAACAGTAAATGAAATTCATAGAGGTTGCTATAAATAATTAAAGGATGATAATTAACAGAGCATAAACATATGAATATTTCAAGGTTTTGACAATAACTAACAAGTGCAAGTGCATTCAGTGAGGACTGTTAGTCTGGATCCTTCATGACCACCAGAAGCTCTCAAGAATTAAAGTTTTCAGATTGGATCAACTTTTAAAAAAAGATTTTTTTCCAAGTTCCATAAAGGTCCTGAAAAAATCAAATCATTCTGCTGAAATAGCTAAGCCAAAACTTAACCACACAAATACTTTCATCCACATGAGAAAGACTCATTTAGTCTCCAGATGAAATACTTTCAGGTTCGGTCCCCTACATACAGATGAATCAGTTGGAAGTTCTTAAAGATAATGGAGCCATATTCTACATATCCCTTACTTTATAAAAAGACCCAAACAATTATTTTCTCTGTTTTCTGATAGCTGAAATTTAGTTTTGTTGCATAGTGATCATATTTACTGACAGCATATATCTCTGCTGTGATAATGACTGTTCACTGGATTATATATATATATATGTATCCTGAGATCCTTCTGGACAGTCAGCTTCAAGAGCTACTTCAAGAACTGACTTCTCTCTAACCCAGAAGAGTTTGTAAGACCGTAGGCAAAACTTTCTTCTCATTTTTAACATTTGAACTGAATTATTTCAACCTTAGAATGACTTCTACTGGACCAGGACACTGCACTTCTTTCCAGTCATATCTCTTTCATTGTTTGCAGAATATTCCAACAACTTCCCATGTGTAGAAGGCTACTTGCAGGAAGAAATGTATCCCTGCATATGTGATTGTGATTTGGGTGTATAGTTTCAGAGCATAAAAGGGAAGAACCAGTTCAGAGCAGAAACTCTAAATGAGCCAAGCCATGTCTACAAAATACACTCACACTGGGTTTAGAATTGCTTTCTCTGTTTCTCGTGGCCTGCTAGAGATAGAGATGGACTACACCTTTGCAAAAGCAAGCATGCAAAATTCTCACTACTGAATAGAACAAAATATATTAGGGATAATAAGGCCCTGAACCTGGCTCAGGGCAATGCCAAGCACACATCCAGGCTGGGTGGCAAATGTCTGGAGAGCAGCCCTGAGGAAAAGGACCTATGGGTCTTGGTTGATGAAAAGCTCAACATGAGCTGGCAGTGTGAGTGCACAGCCCTTACAATAACTGAGTCCTGGGCTGCATCAAAAGAAGCATGGCCAGCAGGGCAAGGGAGGGGATTCTCCCCCTTTACTCTGCTCTCCTGAGATCCCACCTGAAGTACTGTGTGCAGTTCTGGAGCCCCCAACATGGGAAGGACATTAAACTGTTGGAGCGAGTCCAGAGGAGGGGCAAGAATATGATCAGAGAACTGGAGCAGCTCTGCTATGAGGACAGGTTATGAGAGTTGGAGCTCTTCAGCTTGGAGAAGAAAAAAGACTTCAAGAAGACCTTGTAATGGCCTTATAATATCTGAAGAGGGCCTATAATAAGGCTAGGGAAAAACTATTTATAAGGTATTGTAATGATGGTATGAGGAGTAATGGGTTTAAACCGGCAGAAGGGAGATTTATATTAGTAGTTAGAAAGAAGTTCTTTACAGTGAAGATGGAGAAATGGTGGAACAGGCTGCCTCTGTGGAGGTGCTCAAGGTTAAGTTGAATTAGGTCTAGTGGGAGGTGTCCCTGCTTATGGCAGGGGGTTGGAACTAGATGATCTTTGAGATCCCTTCCAACCTAAACCATTCTATGATTCTGTGATTCTAGCAAGGGCAAAGAAAAGCTCATCTGAATTCTGGATTCACATGGCTGAATCTATACCTTAGGAAATTCCATAGAGAAGGTACTGTGTGCACAGTTGTTCCTGAATTACTTATTGAGCACTAATTTTTATTTAAGATCTTACTGATTGGATAAATTACCTTGCATGGAGTTATAGAATCCTCAAGGAAGCTTGCAATGACAGGATAGGGAGAAAATAGCCCATAGTCAAGGGACAGGCCAGATTAGCAAGCAAAGTGTCCAGATGATTCGGAGAGAAAAGACTTTGAAAAACACAACAGGGTCAAATAAATCCCTCCCCAAGTGTACAAACACTAAGAAAAAGCTACCTACAGGGAAGGATTATTAGGCAAACTCTCGAGGATCACCTCCTGCAAGCCCAAGAATGGAGCAATTTGAGGTACAAGAAAGCAAGTAAAGGTAACAGTAGTACTCACCTGAAGATGGGAAGTAAAGAAGATGGAGCCAGATTGAATTATTTATTTATGTAATGAATCTGAAACAGGCTACCTACAGAGGTTTCAGACTCTTCACCCTTGAAGTATTCAAAGCCCAAATGGACTTGGCCCTCAGCAACCTGGTTTCTCTGAGCTTTCTTTGTGCAAGGGGTTTGACTAGGTGATCTCAGGAGGTCCTCTCCCACCCTCGCCAATCTGCAGTTATGTGATCCTGTTCCTGTTGAGCCAGGCACTATGCCCAGCTGCATCTGCTCTGTTACAGTTATTAGAGCGTCCAACTGTTTCATCTAAAGCCCACACTTCCAGCAATAGCACCTGTTCTTTGGTTATTTCTCATCTTTAACAGCAGCTCATGTAACATATGGGATCACTTAAGAACCTTGGTTGCTCAAAGGAGAGCTTTTAGTTCTTACTTTCCCCAATGACCTTTATACCCCAGCACCGCAAGTCTCCTTCAGGGTAGAGAGGACATTTACTGAGGCATATTTAAGCATAATTAATTGCTCCCCATTTTAATATATAGAAAAAGCTATTAAATTTCCCCATTTTTTAATGGCTTTCTCCTTTTGAAAAGCGATGCCACAAATATTATCAATCAGGTTTTTTTAACTGAACAGATTTTGTGCCTGGATTCTTTCCCCTCTGTTATTGAGACTCCAATAAAGAAAATCCTGAGGTTTTTTTTTTTTTTTTTCCCTTTCCTTCCTGCTGCTTTTCACTGCTATGCTTTGCCATTGGCCTTGCACAACTACAGTTCTTGCCCCTGCACATGTTTATGGGACCATTTTTTAAAATTACTTACCCAGACTAACTCATACTAAATTCAGTATGTGTTTGACTCCTAAATATTATGTAGACTGCTCCCAAAAGTGTTGCTGCTCCAGGAGAGAAGGGAATATTTTAAGTATGAGCATATAGTCAACCTTTCCCCCCCCTGAAACTATTGCAGTGCTCCCTGTGGACATGAACACCAGGTTGTGCAATGTTAAAACAGCTGTGCCTCTCTAGGGTCCCAGTGTGAGAGGCTGTGCCAAGAGGGGAATGTTAATAGGGTAGATCATATATATTGCAATCAGATGAGCATAACTAGTTCTGCCTAGGGGTTACACTGTCTTACAGTGGGGACATAGTAAGCCCTAGACACCAGGAGCGCAAAGGTGGTGGAACATTTCCCTGTGTGCTTTCTGCAGCTTGAGAAGAGCAATGTGGTTTCATGCTATGAGCTGTCTGATCCCACTTTGCTACTGAAAAAGGAGGTCTGCTCGCTCCTACTTTTCTCACCTCTTCCTCTCCTTCCCAACCAGGCTTATGGTTGTGCTGCTTATCCTGCTTCACTTTGTGGATTCTGTAGCCAGGGGTGAGGCAAACTGTTCATTGATCTAGTGAAAAATAACTCCTCTGGTGATCACACCTTGCACTCAGCATGCAGCTAAACCAAAGCAAGCCCAAGGGAGAAGGCAGAACTGTGTGATCAGAGTGACAAACACACAACAGAAAGGCACTGTCAGCCTCATTCTGTCTTAGATCAGTTTAGGAACAGCAAGCCAAACAAGAACTGCAAGATTTCGTTTACAGAACTAGATATTGATTTGACCTCCTATGAGGACAGGCTATGAGAATTGGGGCTTTTCAGCCTGGAGAAGAGAAGGCTTTGAGGAGACCTTATAGAGGAAGGCTGGGGAGGGGCTATTGTAAGGACAGGACAAGGAGTAATGGGTTTAAACTGGAAGAGGAGGGATTTAAAACAGATGTTAGGAAGAAGAGGTTGCCCAGGGAGGTTGTGGCTGCTTCCTACATGAAGGTGTTCAAGGCTGGGCTGGATGAGGCTGTGAGTGACCTGTTCTAGTGGGAGATGTCCCTGCCTATGGCAGGGGGTTGGAACTGGATGACTTTTGAAGTCCCTTACAGCTTAAACCATTCTATGATTCCATGATTGCTCTCTACAGGTCCCTGGAAGGAGTTTGGAGTGAGGTGTGAGTTGGTCTTTTCTCCCTAGTATCAGGTTGTAGAACAAGTGGAAATGGCCTGAAATTTTGCCAGGTGAGCTTTAAGTTGGGTATTTGAAAAAAAAATTCTTTGCAGAGAATTGAAACAGGCTGCCCAGGGAGGTAGTGGAATCACTGCCCCTGGAGATGTTCAAGAAATATGTGGATGTGGCACTTTGGGACATGGTTTAATGACTATGGTTGTGTTAGGCTGATGATTGGACTTGATCTTTGAGGTCTTTTGCAGCCAAACCAATTCTATGGTTCTATGACTAAGAAGTTTTACAGGACAAAAGGAGCTTTTCTGCTGTTTATACAGTACTGAACATCACAGCATTCCCATGTGGAAAATGGTTGCAAGGGTAGATGTGGGTGAGATGGGAGTTGTGTGACACCAGCCAGATATCTTGCTGCAGCTGCACTCTTTATATTCATTATACTTCCACCTTCACAAATTCTGGGGACTTGAGCTGCTATTCCTGCTCTGGCAGAGGAGTTGGACTAGATGATCTTTTAGGGTCCCTTCCAGCCTTTGACATTCTGTGATTCATGGTAGATATGTTTGATGGTGCCCATGGGATAATATTGTTGTGTCATTTACACTGTATGAAGCAGTCTAAACTTTCCCTGGTCAGTAAACCAGTCTGACTGCTGACCCAGTGAGAGAGGATTACCCTCTCCATTGTGTTTCTTGGATTCCTGTGGGCTCTGAATGTAGAAATCCTGGTATGTCCTATCTAAATATTAGTATGATCTTTGATATCCTTTATTTTCAGAATAGAAACACAGTGTGGGGTCTAAAGAACAGTTACTACAGCTCTTCTCTCTATGATGATGGCAGTTGCAGGAGACACAAGGGAAGGATTGGATTGCATCAGTCTGTTCACTGAAGACTACAAAAAAGGCATGTATCTCCCAGACTGTCAGTCTTTAAGTAGCAGATAAATAAATATGTCCCATGCCTGACTTGGTCTTCAGCATATGTTTAATAGCTTCATTGCTTTCACTGAAGAGAGGAGGAGAATCTCTAGCACTATTTGAATAATGAGACTAATTGGAATCTCCTTGTCCTTCTCTTCTTCCCTTTCTCTCTCTCTCTTCCATTTGTGGTCAAAGATATTAATGTTTTGAAGATTCCCAAGAGTAACCAAGGTCATACATTTTAGACACTGAACTGAGACACATGTATTATAGAATTAGTTTACAACTCAACTAAAGGCACTCTGAATTTTCTTTACCTGGAGTCCTTACACAGAGGAAACAGAATAATGAGGTTTACAACTGTTTTTTCAGTTTGTTGATTTATTTTTTTAGCCAAATGAAAATAGTAAACAGAAGGTTTATTTTGCCAGCAAGGAAGCTGAATGCATGTCTGCCATCTAAAAATAAAACAGGAACCACTGGTTTCTGGTGCCTGGCATAGATTATTTTGTGCTATGGAACTTGAGGATGAATCTTCCACTGTAACATTGTCCTGGTAGGGCACAAATCCTGCCAGGCTGGTTTAGGCCTTGCTCTCCTCCTGTTGTGGGTCCAGTAAGTTGAGTCAGAGCAAAGCTTTGAGGGCTAGGGGCTTAGCACCACGTGTCATGTGTCTTGCATTGCCCTTCAATCTACCTGCATGGTCACACAAAGCACGAAGCTTTGAATTCATTGGCCACCATCCCTTCTCTGGATACATTCCAGCATCTCAACATCTCTCTTGAATTGAGGAGCCTAGAACTGGAAACAGCACTCAAGGTGTGGCCTGACCAGTGTTGAGTACAGGGGAAGAATAACCTCTCTTGTCCTACTGGCCACACTGTTCCTGAAGAATCATAGAATCATAGAATCAACCAAGTTGGAAGAGACCTCCAAGATCATCCAGTCCAACCTAGCACCCAAAGGTTGCAGTGCATAAAATATTTCTGAGGAATGTGATGAAAATGGAATTTGCCATACCTCGTGCAATTAAGAAAGAAGATAAATCTTTAGGACTGAGGCCAAACTTTATGAAAGGAGTCAGCATTTGCAGGGCACTACTCATTGCTCAAACAACTGTAAAGCTTTCACAGTGAATGTGAAATTCAGATGTCTGGGAGAAATAAATAACCAGACACAAAGAACTGTTGTCTGAAAACCAGGACATCAATGGGTAAAACAATGTGGATATGGTTTTCTCACAGAAAATTATGATTTAGAATTGATTGCCAGGAATTTTTATTTTTCAAATAAAACTTGCCTCGTGGGAGGGAAAATGTCATATTCAGGTTTGGATTGAGGACTGTTTTGATAGCTAAAAGAAATATGTGGAGACAGTACCTTTCAGAAGAAGAAAAAAATAGCCCCTATTAAAATAAAAGTGGTTTTAATGGGATAAGTCAATAATCTTTAATTAGAAGCTATTGAAGCTGGTAGTTGCCTCAGTTCAGTGTTATATATGTTGCTGATAGGGATAAGGCTATTATTTAGTGCTCTAAACTTCATTTTTATGACTTACTATTGATAGGCCACGCTGCTCAGAATCATTGTTATGGTAGTGAAGCTTACCTGAGGCTTTCATGCTATTCTTTTGTCCTCATGCCATTGCTGGTAGCAGTTTCAGCTTTGGTGATGTTTCAGATCCATTGCTGAACAAAGATACTGAAAGAAACTCTAATTGCTATTGATAGGACTGTGTTACTTTATAAAGTCCTACCCAGTACACTTGAGAGTGACTGAAGGCAGATAAGCAAAGGGAGTTAATTAAGCATCTTTTGCTCTACATCTGGATCAAAAAATACTGTTATGTGAAGACTTCTGAAATCAGAATTTACTGTCTATCATTTCAGTTTCCTGCAGCTTTGGTTAGAGTTGCGGTGTGCCTCTGTTTAGCACTCAACAGCATTGAAGCTTAACTCTTAGATAAGTGAGGGTTATCACAGTATCACAGTATCATCAGGGTTGGAAGAGACCTTACAGATCATCAAGTCCAACCCTTTACCACAGAGCTCAAGGCTAGACCATGGCACCAAGTGCCACGTCCAACCTTGCCTTGAACAGCTACAGGGACAGCGACTCCACCACCTCCCCGGGCAGCCCATTCCAGTGTCCAATGACTCTCTCAGTGAAGAACTTTCTCCTCACCTCCAGCCTAAATCTCCCCTGGCGCAGCCTGAGGCTGTGTCCTCTCGTTCTGGTGCTGGCCACCTGAGAGAAGAGAGCAACCTCCTCCTGGCCACAACCTCCCCTCAGGTAGTTGTAGACAGCAATAAGGTCACCCCTGAGCCTCCTCTTCTCCAGGCTAACCAATCCCAGCTCCCTCAGCCTCTCCTCATAGGGCTGTGCTCAAGGCCTCTCCCCAGCCTCGTTGCCCTCCTCTGGACACGCTCAAGCATCTCAATGTCCCTCCTAAACTGGGGGGCCCAGAACTGAACACAGTACTCAAGGTGTGGTCTAAGCAGTGCAGAGTACAGGGGCAGAATGACCTCCCTGCTCCTGCTGACCACACCATTCCTGATGCAGGCCAGGATGCCACTGGCTCTCTTGGCCACATGGGCACACTGCTGGCTCATGTTCAGGCAGGTATCAATCAGCACCCCCAGATCCCTCTCTGTCTGGCTGCTCTCCAGCCACTCCGATCCCAGCCTGTATCTCTGCATGGGGTTGTTGTGGCCAAAGTGCAGCACCCTGCACTTGGAGCTATTGAATGCCATCCCATTGGACTCTGCCCATCTGTCCAGGCGGTCAAGGTCCTGCTGCAGAGCCCTTCTGCCCTCCAACTCAGTCACATCTGCCCCCAGCTTGGTGTCATCTGCAAACCTGCTGATGACTGACTCCATGCCCTCATAGTTCAGTTCAAGCAAAATGTAGGATTGTTAAAGAGAGCTAGTACCACGCTGAGTCTGTTTGTGTGACCATTCAAGTCACAAGCAACAATGAACAAAAAGAGAGGATTCATGACCTGGAAGTAAAAAGATTTTCTTTTTTTTAAAGGGGAAACAAACAGGAATATAAGAAAGAAGGACGAATGAACATGGTGTGAAAAATACTCTCTGAAGCAAAGTATTAGGAAAGAGGATCTAAATTCTACTTTGTTATTTTCTTTTCTGCCTAACACATATGAAATTGATAAGATTGAGAGCTTTGAAAATTAAACCTTACTGTTTGTGATACTCCTTTTAAAATGGAATCACTTCGTACAACAGTACTTTTTTTCCATGTTGTTGTCAAGTGATTTAATAGAGCAAAGGCAGGCATTGCAACTGGAGAAACCTGGAGTGGAGCAGCACCAGGGAACCCAAAATAGCCCACCAAAGCTTTTGTCTTTGTACTAGAAAAGATCATCAGCTAGTTTGAGCACAGCTGGGATATTTTAGTGAGAGGAATTAGATTACAGGCTGTGAAAAGGAAACAATGGTGACGTCTACTTCACTCATAGGCTGAATCTCCAAACTCACCTTGAATGTAAGCAAAGTCTGGGATAAGGTAAAGGGGTGGAAAGAAAGAATCATAGAATCATAGAATCAACCAGGTTGGAAGAGACCTCCAAGATCATCCAGTCCAACCTATCACCCAGCCCTAACCAATCAACTAGACCGTGGCACTAAGTGCCTCATCCAGTCTTTTCTTGAAGACCCCCAGGGACAGTGTCTCCACCACCTCCCTGGGCAGCCCATTCCAATGGGAAATCACTCTCTCTGTGAAGAACTTCTTCCTAATATCCAGCCTATACCTACCCTGGCACAACTTGAGTGGAAGGGTGTTTGGGAGTTCTTCCTGGGGACTTTGTTTTCTGGGAGGTCTGTTGTGTTTCTGTATTACTTTTTAACTTGTATATTTCTGTCTATAGCTGTAGATATTGTAAATGTCTGCTTGTATATCGTGCTAAACTGTAAGTATAAAGCTTCATTCTTTAATTTCCATCTGGTTGAGTCTAGTCTGGGTGATTTTATTGGGGCGGGGAGGGAGTGATACCCAAACCATCACAATGATCCACTAATTTCATTCCAGAAGAGCAAATAGGTGGATCTGGGATTGGAGACTGAATATCCAGTCTTGTGTTGCTCATTTTCCTCTGTGCACACAGGAATAAAGATTCTTATCTCTGTTCAGATACACAAGACAGCCCTTCAGCTTCTGTTCTCAGTGCAGTCCATGGCTCCAAGGGCAGAGGGGAGGAAAAAGAAAGCCTGCCTATGGTATCTGCTGCAGAGCTGCATAAGCCTTGGCTTCAGCCAGCCCTTCACACTTGGGAATGTAAGAGAGAGACAGAGAGAGAGCTGACACATCTTAAACAAACCATTCTCTGCTCCAAAATTCAAGGAAATAAGTCTCTCCATCACAATTTGTCCTCTGCTCTGCTCCCAGCATAACACAGTGGTAGAAGCCTCTTCAGCACTAAGGTCAAACAGAAGAAAAGTGAATCCTCAGCCAAGCCAGCCAAGTTTTTCATAAGAAAGAATTCACAACTTCAGACATAATACTATTTCAGTTCTAGGGAACATTTCCACAATTCTCATAAAGCACAAGTGACATGTGAATCAGCTCCCTCAGTCTTGTGAATGTGAAAGCAGGCTCAAACTGTTCCCCCTTCCAGCCTGCTGAGTGCAAACACTGCGAGCAGAATAGCTGGCTGTGTCTCCAAAGCCAGCATCAAAATGTCCAGTGACTGCTGAATCAAACCAGATTCATGGGAACACACACTTCTTTTGGCAAGAGGTTCTAATGAGGTTAGGATGGGCTACAGGGACTACACGGAGGCTAAACACCATGTCCAAGTGAACCTGGCACTACCACAGTGTTTAGGATATGTCATGCCTAGTCCTGGTTCTACTCCAAGGCTGTTGTGTATGACCTTGGAGAAGCTGTTGTGTCTCTTTCTGTCCAGCTTGTTCCTTTAGACAGAAATCTCAGTGATCTGGTGAAAGCCTCTCATGCAATGTGAGCTAACCCCTGTTGCTGTCTCTGCTTTCAGAGAGCAAATATTCCCATCACTGGTAAAAGGCTGAGGTCAAATTGCTCTCAGTTCAAAAGACAAATGTCTGTACCCCACTTAAACAGAGGCCTGGTGCTGGCTCTGTGCTCTCTGTATTCCACTGGGTACCCTTTATCCTTCAGGAAGAAAGAAACCAATCCATACATGCCAGAAAGACAAATGCAAGACCCAAAGCGCTTCCACTTGCTTGGGTTAGATGCATAGACCTGGAATTGTTTTGATCCATTTAAATATTACACTACCAAACGCAGTAATCAGCTCTTCTGGATAATTTTAGACACTGTCTTTTCAGAAAAACAGCAGTTGTGTAGTAGTGTGAGAGTAATGAGCAGTGACAAATTATTTGTGCTATTTCCAGGGGAAACTGTTGGCATTAGCTTGATGCAGAGTCTTTGTTCTCTTATGAATAAGAAGTGCAGTTAATATATTATACTCCATGTGTCTTCCAACTCTACCCAGAACCTAATTACACTTTATGGAAAGTTAAGTAGGCAGTAAACTAAGTGGTATGGAAAGTACATACAGTAAAACTCTGTTGGCTGCAAATAGTGAACAGTTGTTTTGTCCTTCTACTTTGGAGAACTTCATAATTATACATTTAGTGCTACTGAGAGGTCTACTGTGTAATTACACAGCTCAGCAATAATGGCACCAGTTACTGTGCAAATACAAGGAGCCACAGGGGATTAAAACAAATGTAACAACAGTAACATGGAGAAACAAGAAAAGAACCGACAGTGAGTCCAGGTGTTGTTGGGGTAGAGAGTTTTACAGAGGTTTTTCAGTTCAGAGGAAAGTGTGGGCAGTGGTTTCATCCCCTAAGAGACATGGCATTGGCCCAAAGCCTCTGCAGAGAGTTGATTTGGTTTGGTAGAAGCCATATGTAATCAGCTGATGAGGAGAAGCAATGCAAGGGCTATTCAACTGCACAGTCCATTTCCTGACTCATACTGCATTGGGAAGCAGACTGCAGAAGCTGTGAGTCCTAAAGGGATTGGAACAAGGTTTTTACTTTAAAACATGCTATTAGAAGCATCTAGAAACTGTCTGCTTCTAAATTACCTGAGCATCTCACAGTTGTTACAGTGTCCGCTATCAAAGTGCCTTTGCGAGACAAAGTGACTTGAATATTTTCCCCAACCTTTAGGTGCCCTGATTTTGGAGCAGAAACTCCTGTCCTGCATTAGAAGGAGAGACAAGCCCTTCTGAATAGGATATTTAACTTTTAAGAGAGCTATGTGAGGAACAGCTGAAGCTACACTAAGGGAAACAACGAGGAAAGCAGAATTGTTTGTAGAGAATAATGGAAGGTGGTTTAATATCAGGTCACAAGAAAGCTTCTGATCAAAGCTCATAGACCAGGTTGATGAAAAAAAGGTATATGAACATTGACTCTGATCTTTGCAGTAAAATAGATGCCAAACTGTTTGTCTAGAGCTGTATACCTTCTTAGGGGACTGCATGCCCTCAGCAGTGCCTTACAAGACTAGCAGAAATGATTTGTTTTGCTTTATTTGATAATACTGTGGCTGTTTGCCCTCCGTATCAATACAGCTTTTCCAGACCTCAAAACTAAACCAACAGTCTAAGCAGGCTGCTGGCAGGAAAACCAAGCCCTAGACTCTTACCCAGCTGAGGTGCATCCCAATATCTTTTATCTACCAGTGTGAACCACCTGTATCAAGCCTGGAGCTGCTTCCCAGTCAATAGAGGTTCTACCTGCCCTGTTGAAATTGTGATGAATTAAAAAAACAGACCAAGACAGTTCTGAGAATATGGAAGCCAGGCAGAAGAAGGTGGCTTGGCTTAGTAGCTCTGACATGACTTCATGGACTTAGGAATTTGAAAGCTGGGACCTTTTTTAGGACAAACAGCTTTACACTTGACTGCAAATCTCCCATCTTTCTTGCTCCCTCTGTCTTTCTTTGCCCTAAATTATTTCTTTATCAAGCAGAAAAAGTATTCACCCTTTTCAGAGATGCTTTCATCCTCCTGGTTCAAGCAGTCTCTTGGCTTTTGTGACTTGGACATAGGACCTCTCTTAGGCTAAGAAAAACTTACTTTTTAAAGCTGACTTCTGTACGACCTTGGTTTTGCACACTTCTAACGCTGCCTAGCATCTCATCTCATCTGTCATGTTTTTTTCTGTTACATTGGTCTCCTTTACAATCCAGATTTACCTCTCACTCACATTGAATATAATTTCCTAAGAGTACAATTAATCACACTATCCAAACTGTTCATCCCATCAAAACTGTGCCTTGACTTAGATTTAGATAAAGAGCATTCATGTAAGTATACCCTTAATGGAGGACAAATTAAATGCAAGCCTGATTAATGCCTACTACAAACAATATTGCTGTCTGAAAACTTCTGTATCTTCCTTATGGGAAACTTCTTTCAGAATTTGCTTAAATCAGGTCCAGAGAGAGACGACTCAAGCATTCTGCTGCTTGGTTTCCAACACATTTGTAGACTCAAGCTACACCAGGGGAAATTTAGGCTGGAGGTGAGGAGAAAGTTCTTCACTGAGAGAGTGATTGGACACTGGAATGGGCTGCCCAGGGAGGTGGTGGAGTCACTGTCCCTGGAGCTGTTCAAGGCAGGATTGGACGTGGCACTTGGTGCCATGGTCTAGCCTTGAGCTCTGTGGTAAAGGGTTGGACTTGATGATCTATGAGGTCTCTTCCAACCTTGATGATACTGTGATACTTTTTTTTTTTCATTTCTTTTAAAATGTAGTCTTTATCACATTTATATATCTTACAAATTGTTGTTAAGATCTGGTTTCCCTCACAGATGGGAGTAAGAACAGCAGTCCCTCAGCAACTTCTTACCAATTCACATTGAATTAATGGTATTCAAATTACAGTGACACTCTCAGCATACTCAGCTAGCTCATTGTAATAGAGCTCTGCATGCATAGGACCTTTTCTCTAAAAGCTTTGTTGCATATTGCATGTCTAGGTCAAATTAGTCCTCATACCCCTGTGAGAGAGGTGAATAAGCATACTTTCAAGACTGATTGTTTTCCAGGCTTGGGCTTAGTTACTCAGACAAGTTCCTAGCCATGAAAAAAATCCTGAGGTCGTTTTTTGTGTAGAACTAACGTCTGTGTTAATTTTTCAGAGTTAACTGTGTTTTCCATGTGTTTGAAATTACATACTTTGGTACTTGTGAGTTCTGAAAGAAAGACCCAGTAGGTGTGTGGCTGTGTTTCAGAACTGAGATGCAGAAGACTGGGCATGCCATCAAGAAAATACTCTGTAGATGTATTTCTCCCTATGTTTCTATCTCCATTATATATTTTTAAGTTGACAAAGTTTTTTTATAAACCAATTGTCAAATACATATTAATTCATCCAACAAATGCTTTAGTATTTATCTTTCTAAATAAATTCTCCAGCTTGCACTAAAGAAAAATTCCCTATTTTCTTCAATGACAGTTTGACTAGGAGTGCTTTTGAACCCACAATAATTCCCTTACCCCTTTCTTACCAAAAATTAAACAAGACAAATATGCCAAATGAAAATTATTTACAGCCACATTTTATATGTATTATCATTAAATCCATTCATAGAATCATAGAATCATAGAATCAGCCAGGTTGGAAGAGACCTCCAAGATCATCCAGTCCCCATTCCCATTTGTACAGGCAGAATATTCTGACAGCTTCCCATGTGTAGAAGGCTACTTGCAGGAAGAAATTTATCCCTGC